>NW_027362770.1:145156620-145479120 GCF_046119375.1 Phyllobates terribilis
CTGGAGCCAATAATGTCTTTCAGACGCCAGTTGTGTATAGCCGGAGTTCGCTGTGACAGCGAATTACTTCCAGGATGCTCATTTGCAGAAAGGATCTATTTCATGGATGGAAAACATTTGTCCATGTATGAAAAATGTGTCTGACCAGTCACCTACTTAAATGCTGCATTTATTTATTATTTTTTCCGGCTTGTCCCTTAATGATAAAAAGTCATTTATGTCCAGATGAATTATTAAAATTCAATAATTTTTTTATTTGTAGAGAACATAAATATAAATCGGAGACTGGTCCATTAATTGACTCATGGAAGATACTAATATACCAGTAGAAGATCGTAACCTTCTCACCCACCACCCGTTGCTCAAGGTGCCCCCTTGCTTTTCCAGTGTTAGGCATCTCCTATTACATTCTTCCAGAGTAATTTATCCATGTAAATTCATTATCCCAGCTATCTCATATATGGGGCCTCACAAATCCTGAGAACAGGGGTCTGACGATCCCCATTTGAATGGATCGATGGCCACACATGCGCCCCACCACTCCGTTCCTTCTCTATGGGACCGCTGGAGATAGCAAAACACTGTACTTGCTTAGGTTCAAACAACTCCTTTAAGAACCATGGTGTCAATAATGGAATAAGAAACATCTACATACCCTATTATGTAGTTATGAGCCAGGGAGATTCTCTGTACAGGATCCTCATCTTCTGACCAGAGTTGAGAGTGGCTACAAAGAGAGTCTCCATCTCTGGAGGACCCATCTTGTCCTATATTACACAGACAACCCATTGATTCAAAATAGACAATGTGTAATGCTAAATTTCACCTCTGGTTGCGCTGCAGGGAAACTGAATACTTACTATCAGGTTCTCCCACAGATTACACCTTATTGCGGGGAGTCTAAGCTGGTGGAAACTTTGTGATCAACTGTCAAGGGACACCTTTAATAAGTAGCGATTGCCCAAAGTAGAGAAACTCTTTATTCATGTCCTCCACCAATGAATGTCATGTTTTTCCACACCCAAAAAATAGCTGTTCAAGATAATGTCTTTTAACTCACTTGGTCAACTGGCCATTTGCTTGGTCAAGGCAAGTCTTTGGGGGTGTGCAATCTGTATGGTTGCACAGGCCTCATAATTTCTCAGTATTCAAGGGGGTGCCACTGGTCCTAATATCCTGGCCACTCAATACCACATTTGGTGCCCAAACCCATGAAGATATAAACCCAGGATGTAGGTTCACTCCCTATTGTAGTGATTGACCAGTGTTATTTGTATAATTATATTATATGGGCACTATTTGGTTAATAACAAAGGGTGGGCACCCACACACATCTGCATAGATCCATATCGGGGACCAACAACCCTAAGGATAAGGCTGGCTGTTGTCTCAAGCCCCATATACAAATCTACTGGACAGAAAACTGACCACACAAGTCTACCAACCATAGTAGTGAATGTGCCAGCCAAAGAAAGGCCCACACAAAAGCCTTCTGACTACTGAGTCTTCTCACTGAACACTGGACATTTCTTTGGCCTCATGCAAGAGACACTTGAGCCCGTCTAAGTATATTCAATACCCTAATCTATAAGTGTAGGGTATCAAAAGTGGGCAGAGACTTCATTAGAAGTTTATGACGATGCTGTAACGAAGCCAACACAAATTCAGTTTCTTCAGTATATAACAAGTAATGTATTTTAAGGGTCATCTTCTCGAGGGGGAACTGCGCTCAGAGCAGGAAGACACCTGAACGGTTGTCTGTTGGCTTGTGCAGCCGTGTATGACCTGTTAGACAAGAATTATACATTGATAAGTGGCACATCTGGGGATCCCTTTGGCCAATCCATCTGTCCCTACACCAGTAAGCAGACAGCCTGTGAAGCGTGTAGTGTAACATCCATCACAAGCCCTTCCTATCACTGCTACAAGCCTCCCGTTACCACAACCTCAGCTCTGGTAGTCTGCATTCAATTTGCATGGGTTAATAATAGACCTTACAGCGGCTCCTGTCAAACGGCTCATTCAGTGGAACAGAACGGACAGAGATGCACCTTTCCTGTTTTAGTGGGTGACCTCCGGTGACGTTGAGTTCCCCTAGTCTTATGTTTAGGCATAAGCACCAATTTTATCCAGTAAACTTATGGTACAGATCAGTGGAATAACATGAAGCTCATGAGATCCAACGCGGAATCTCTAAGCGGGCTCCAAAATGCTTGATCTACCGGTATGGACCAAAGGGAACTTTTGTTCCTCACCCTAAGCTCTGGGAATGACTCCTGCCAACACTATAGTTATGCCACTGGTGTGGATGTTGTAGAGCTCACGTTGTATAATTTGTGTGGCTTGTCTGCCACATAATGACAGTAAAAAAATAAAGGAGTCAAAACGCAGACAAGTCACATGCGAGTTGTAAATCGCACATAACATCCAACCAAAAATTTGAGAGTTGGATTATTTGTGAAGGTCATGGGTGTTGACACAATATTAGTTGCAATCTTCATATCTCCAATATCATTATGTAGCCCTAGCCTTAAGCCCCCCCCGTACACTTTAGATAGCTGCCGGTTGATCAGTCAACCGGCAGCTATCTTCCCCGCCTTTCCCATACACTGGCGACATCTTTGGCGGCAAATTATCTCTTGGAGAACAAGAGAATCAACAGTCTGAAATCGGACATGCCAGATTCTTTTCTCCCCCAACATCAACTGTTAAGTTAGAGTCGGGAAGGTGGGTGTGGACAGCTGGACCATACATGAATTAGAGTGTTAGCCGAATCCACCAATATTGGCAGATTGGGCTGACGTTAATCTGATGTGTATGGGGGCTTTATGGCGCACTGGTAACTGGACTGATATGGCCACTTAGTTTTTAGACTGGTCCCAGTGGTTGAATATATATCAGTCACACATCAAAGTTTCGAAAAAATGAAAAATTGGGTTTGGCCGACACTGTTTCTGATAGTAGTCAATGGTAATAAAGATGGACGGTTTAGGGATAGTGTAAGTGTTTTGGAACCAAACCGGTCCCTTCTTCAGGCACAACACATTATACTGGAGGAATAATCGTCACTTAATTGGGGGCTGCAGTGAAATAACCTCAGAACATATTAATGCCTGATTAACCACCAGTGGTCTCGTACAGAGTGGCACAGCTGGCATGGTGGTAGAGAAGGGTTAATAGGAGTCTGATTCTCGCCATGGGCCATGCTCTCTGCTGCCGGTCTCTGAGGGAAGTGAAAGCTGATTTATCTGTTGCACGGATGCAAATAGCAGAATTTTCCACCTGATTACACATCATTTTTTTCTGGGTTCTACGAGATGCTGTAGCAGCAGCCGGCTACGTCTGGGTGGTTGAGTTTCCATGGTGGGATTACAGGAGCTTAATCTGAAGCAGAGAAAGTGTTGGATATAATCCCCTCCATACAATGGAAAGTGTATCCACAGGAGATGTGATACTCAAGAGCGAAGGGATCACATATAAGTACCGACGCTTTCCTAGGCACAAAATAAAGACCACTCAGACAGATCTTCTCAAACCTCTCGTATCAGCCCAGCACAACCACATTTATGGTCGTAGTTTCATGTCTCCACCTCAGGCGTGATGGTGCCTGCTCAAACGGGTTGTCCAAGTCTAGAAAATCATGGCTTTCTTTCTGAAATAGCACCACATCTGTCAGTAGGATGTATGTGGTCAGCTCCATATTTTTGCAATCCTTGACAACCTATTTAAATACCACCCCTTAAAAGTGTGATTAAGGAGGCCATTCATTTTCACGAGCTGTTGTTCAGTCAACAGCTGCTCTTCTGGACTCTCCCACATACAGAAACCTCTGCTAGACACCACTGATAGTGGCTTATCTTCCGTGAGAACAAAGGATTGGTCATGTTGAAGTCCAAGACAAACTATCTTTTTTTTGGGACTCCCTTCCCCCATAACAAAAGATAGTTTTCTGTTTCTGATTAAATAGGCAGGTTGGTTCGACATTCACATAGTGTTTATATGCTCTTTTCCACTTTCTGACTCTAATCTAGATTTTTTGCATTCACTATGATTATTTTTTTAAGGAAAATCTTAACTAGCCCCAGTTAAACATTCTTGGTTCATTTTCAATCATGAACAAGATATATTATCTGTCTTGTTTATTATTATCAGACTTGGACTGGCCCACAGGAGAACAGGAAAATCCTCTGGTGGGCCGCTGTACAATAGTGGGCCACCACCCTCTTATATGAGCAGTACTTGGCACAATATACTTGAATCACTATGTACAGATAAAGGCAGCATCTTATTCATTTAACAATCTACCCAGTTGATGGTTATATAAATTTGTGATGGAGGATAATGTCAAATTTGCATGTAGGTGAAAAGTGGGGCCCTGGAGTTGGTTACTGGTGGGTCCTTGGTACCCCAGTCCGACACTGATTATTATTATTATTATTATTAGTGACCATGACTAATAAGCAGGTCCACCAGAGTATTTAGACAGTGGAGCCAAATTTTATCTATCGATCTGTGGAGGTCACAGTTCACTGGCCCAACAGACTCCATCTCAATGTCCACCTTAAAGGCAGCCCATCAGCACAAAATGACTGTTCAAACTAATCACAGGCACTCAGTGCACTCTTGGTGTGGCCAAACAGTCCATACCCTTTCCCATCTACTTGTTTACCATCAAGCTTTGCCCCCCTCCTTGGCAGCTCTGGCTTTATAGGAGCCAGTGGAGGGTGACGATGTATCCAAAACAAGTAGGTAGGAAGGTACACTGAACTGGTTGGCCACACCAAGGGTGCACTGAGCACATGTGCTTATTTTTAACAGTCATTTTTTGCAGACAAACTCCCTTTAAAGGAGTTGCCTCACAAGTCTCCTATTTGGGCATATGGACATCATTCGGGGGTCCCATTCTTGGACTAAAGAGCCAGTAAGTAGTAGCTTACTTCTGTGGAACCAGGATTAGAGAGGATGCACACAAAAATCATGTGAGAGGCAAGTAAACACATAACCATATTCCAAACCAGAAGGCACTAGCTATTTTAGAAAGCGCAAAAAAACTTTAGAACTTTAAAAAAAGCAAAAACAGAAGGGTCACATATAATAATCTAAAAAATCTTCTTCTGGCTGCAAGTTTTATTTCAACCCGTGTAATATCTGCATTCATTGTTCCATAATATATAGAAATATGATGCACCCGACACCACATGTAACATCCTATACTTGGTGCCACGTATTTTTCAAAAAGTTTCAAAAATAATTTAGGATTTTCTTGCTCAATAATCATATTGTGTTGGAATAACATTGACATTTTTTTCCATGTGCACCCTCGATCACCTAGGACATCCTAAAGTTGCATCTTGTATTTTCAAAAAATTTCTGAAATAATTTAGGATTTTGCTTCTCAGTGATTGTATTGTCTTGGAATAACATTGTAAAAAATATTCCATATGCATCCCACCTAGGACATCCTATATTTGGCACCGTGTATTTTCAAAAAATTCCAAAAATAATTGAGGGTTCCGTTACGGAATCATTAGATTGTGCCCTAAAAAAATCCTCCATGCACCATTTTAAAGACTAAATGATGACTATAACACCCTTCCCCACCCTGACACTTTTTATCCATGAGCACAAAGGTCGTTTTACTCTTTATTGCCCCTTTAAATTCATCCACATCTCAGCTATCCACCGTTGCCCTTTTATGTGACCCTTTTGTTTGTCTAAGTAACCAAAATCCAGCAGAAGTGGAGTGGATAGCAGGACGGGCTGGATGATGGTGGGTATCGATATCCTGCTAATTTTCCCTTTCCAGCCCCTTCTCCTCCTCTCACATCTCTCCACGAGCAAAAAGAAGAATTAACAAAGCCCATGGAAGAGATTTGTTTGTTTATGTCACACATCTGTGCCAACGATCAGACCTGTTAACCATCCTTTCAAGCAAGCCCGCAGAATGCCAGTTGTGACAGATTTGAAGTAATGTTGATGGTGCCCTGGGACTTGGTAGAAGTAATTTGATAAAGTCAGGAGCAGCTTGTGGGGCGGGGACGCAAAGCGGAGATAAACAACGCTGTCAGACGCTCGGCCCATCAATACAACAAAAAAACACAATAGGCATCCATACAATCCAATACTGGAACAAAAGTGCGCCGCCGCCTTCCTTCAAATCCTAAAAATCCTTCATTACTAACGACAGTCGTACAGATATTGTGCAGCTTGTTGACCCATGGACAAAAGTGACACAGGCAATAACCAAACAGGTATATTGATATGCCAGGGGCACGTGATTATTGTTTAATGCACATGTGTTGTCCCCCCCTCCCCGGGACGGAAAAACTGATTTTGAATTAGGACGTTCGAAGCAGATGCTACTTATGCACTAAATCAGTTTAGCGCATACGCTCATCAGCCTGATGTCTAATTTGTGATGTCCACGACAGCAGATGATACAAGGACCCTGCCAAGGTCGCAAGGTTCAATAATGTTTTGAACCCGGGGTCTTTAAAAATTCACCTCCAGCTTATGGTTGTAGGATGGCTGAGTCCCCCCCGTTGTAATGTGTTATCTATGGATATTCACCAAAAAACTAAAATTAGTGCTCCACTGTGGAGGCATTTAAAGTGAAGGACCACTTTTTAATTTATGCCCCTACCATCTACTATGTAGGGGACATAGCTGGGGGAAATGTTGGGTGTCAAGAGGGGAACCAATAAGCTATGTTGCCTTGGCCACTGTGTTAAGATTCAGCGTAAGGGTAGACCATTGGACCTTTTGCCCCAAGTGAAGGAAAGTCTAGCTATACCTCTGTACTATGCAGGGCCGGCGTTAGGGGCAGGCAGACTAGGTATTTGCCTAGAGCTCCCACGCAGCTAGGGGCTCCCAGCCAGTGGCGCACCATGCGGCCGCTATGGCCCTTGAGTCGGGAGGGGGTGGTGCCAGCACCAGCCCCCCTCTCCGCACATCACGCATTCAACTGTATTGGCGTCATACAAGCCAATACAGTTGAAAGCAATGATGGAAGAAAGAGCGTCAGGTGATGCTCCGTCTCCCATCATTCCCCAACTGCCTTTGAGCTATGTTCAATGAGACCATATCTGGGGTAAATAAAGGAGAGGGATTCCTATAGAATTTAAAGAGGACTTTTTACTTGCCATAAATTTGTACCTATTAATCTGGTGTAAATGCCTCTGTTCTCCTGAATCCGGCGTTATTTTTCTTTTGTTCCTGCGCCCCTCCATTCCTGAGATACGGCCCTCTCTTCCTTGTATAGAATTGTTGTCCTTTTAGACAACTAGGCGTGGTCTTCAAGAAGATGCCCACAGAGAACAGTTGAGGACTACTCCCACTTGGATAATAAAGCTAGATTTATACACAGGGTAAAGGAGGCCATATCTCAGGCGCAGGAATAAAAGAAAAACAATGCCCGATTCAGGAGAACAGAGGTTCTTATATCAGAAAAATTACATATTTATAAGTCCTCTTTAAATCGGTAGTATAAGATTATAAAAAAGCTTTTTTTCCAGAAACAGCGCCACGCTTGTCTGAAGGCTACTGCTGGTATTGCAGCTTAGGATGACTATTCAAGTGGATAGGACTAATTGCAATTATTTTTTAAGAAGAAAGGAGTCATGCTTTTTTAATGCCATCTTGATATATGGAGATCACTTTTTGGACCCTATCTCTATAAGACATATAAAGTCAACTTTTGGATTATTTTTAGAAATCGAATACAAGATAAATAACACATAAATAATGCATAAAAAAAATAATAATAAAGAAATAAATGAAATTCCCAGATTTATCCTAATCGCCGTTCGTCAATGATAAGATGATGCACAATTTACGGGCATTCATGATCCTCCTCTGCTCGGGCGGGTTTGACATATAGCACAATGTCAGGCGGGTGTCTTCCAGGTTGTATGTGTTGTGAAAAATGCTTATAAATAAAGAGCACTGAAAGGAATATGATTCAACCAATTATACACAATGCTACAAATGAGGACATCAATTCCCAGCGATGGAGGATACGGTGTCAGCTTGTTCCGTTTCAGACAGAAACACATCTCTTTCTAACGACGAGACGCCGGATTGTAGTATTACTCACGAGCATGTCAGCTCCTCGGAATAGATTATAACGCACGCCAAGAAGAGTCTTCGCTCAGGCAGACGAATGAAAGACACCTTCTACTGATTGGAACCTATGTAATATCCCTGGATGGAGTTCCCCCCCTCTTAAAGGTATTGTTTGGGGTTTTTCAGATACAGCGCCACACTAGACTACAGGTTGTGTGTGGTATTGTGATTTAGCTCCATTCCTTTGAATCAGACTGCAGCCCATGAAGAAAAATGGCGCTGATACTAGAAAGTAAGGTGCTCGCTTAAAGGAACACTCCAGGAAAAGATTATATTATTCGACTCTCAGCCAATAGATGTCACGCACAGTGTAGGAAAGACAAAGTGCGATACGAAGGGATAAGGGGAAGGGAGCCCAGACAAAAGAAAAATGGCCGGGAATAGAGCTGGAGTGACGGAGGCTTCAGATCTACCATAGCTCTTCACCCTCATTTGCATATCAATTCAAACGCTGATTTCTCAGTAACGGAGGAACGGACTGACCATGTAAAGGTATTGCTGGACTTGTCTTTGAAAGAGCTACAGGCGCATATAAAATGGTGTGAAATCCTGCCGACAGATTCCCTTTAAATATTATATTTTTGTGTTACTTCTGAATCGTATGATCCTAATTCAGTGCTAATATGACTAATAATTTGACACTATTCTATATATTCTATATTATCAGGGAGTACATGTATGAACCCTCTTACCATTCGTCCTCTACACAGGTATTATCCTTATGACAAAACTTCCTAAAATCCACATCACCATCCACAGTTGTATGCATTAAACTTACATTATTTTTTTTTTTACAACTGGTCCGTTTTACAGAACTAGAAAAAATAATAAAGAAAATCCATGGCTAATCAGATACATTACGGAGTACCGAGTGTTTTAGTGGGTCATCAGGCATGAAATATGTATGTGATGCTCCAGCTCTTAAATTGGGAATAGGCAAGAGGCCAGGATATTATACTTTTCCCTCTTTATCGTAGACTATTACCATGTGATTTACATGCTACTGCCATTATTTCATGTTGAAGTGTTTTTTATATTGGGTCTTACATATTCCAAGAAGTATGGAGGGTTCGAGGGCTCCAGGGTTGGTCTTAGCTAGAAAACCTTGGCTAGTTAGTAGTCGTTCTGACTTGCAAAAAACCAAAGGTCCATCAAAGGTCCGACAAAGGTCCGCCAAGCCTCCAGCAAGACGTTTTGCTATCAAACATGAGAAAGATATAAAGGGCAAGGACTTAATTTTCTAGCAAAGTCCACAATGCCGCAGTGGATTTGTTCCCAGGCTTAATAAAGCTGTTAAGCACTTGCACTTTGGCTATAACCTCGTGTTTCTGATCAGACCCATATGTAAATCTCACAAGGTACTGTTTAGTAGCATAATTAATCCCTACTTTATGTTATGAGAAATACTTCATATTCCCGACCCTGCAACGTCCTTTAGGAAGATCCATGTTCTAATTAGACTAGCCCATCGGCGTCTTTTAATGAGCAGATTAATCATTGCGATGGGTACCATGGTGTCATCGCAGGTTTTAAATATGATAATCTCTGTTCTAATGGCTCTGCAAAGCCAGGGCTGAGAGAGCGAGGAGGAGGAAAGTCGGAAATGAGTCTGGTTACTCTCTCCTGTTCTTTCTCCTTTGGTGACAAAGTGTTCCCAGATTTGTGAGTGATAAGGCGGATGCTCCAAGGAGGCAGTTTGCAGACACCAGGGCCTCTAACAACATCATAACTCACCTCTGATTATTATAGAGCTGGACAGACAAGTCCCTGGGTCCCCAAAGAGCTTCCTGCAGCTTCCGCACCCTGCTCCTTTATCCAAAAGGGAGATTCTAAAAGTCCTTATCGGAAATAAGGCAAAAAGTTGTTCCCTTTCTGCATTTAGGATGTCCTCTCCAACACAAACGTCAACTTATTATTCTACAGTTAGAAAAAAGTTGATCTATATGGTCTACAAAAAAGGGGCAACATCGAGAGGCGGCCGTAAATATCCAATAAAGAGTGATCCGGAGGATCGGTGTTCATCTATGGTGCCAAAATGTATGTTTTTGGGTGATGCCCATAACATTATTTATTATGAGTTTCTTGGATCTTGAATAGAATATTAAAGTAGCGCATAATCAGAGCTGTATATGACAAGGAAAGATAGATAATAAGGCATTACAATACAGATGTATATTTTATATAGGGTAAAGGGTGAGAAGGCCCAGATTAACATTTGCAAAGCTCCTTAGATAGTTGAGTTGAGAGTCCTCTCCATTCCCATTTTTTTAGACAGAAATGGTACATAATACCGCCCAAATAGTGCTGACAAACAATGCCAAAATAGTGTAAAGGAAAAGAAAAAAAAAGAATGTTTTTGGTTAAACAAGTTACCCCATAGATAAATTTATCAACTTTCTCAAGATGTATAATAAATGTAAGGAAACCGGCTGCTTAGAGAGCCACCGATCCTGAGAACGGGACACCTAAAGCCCTATGTGTAAATGGAGTGGTAGTGAGCATGTGCGACCAGTGAAGGGGGCGGTGGTCACACATGCTCAGTACCGTTTCATTCACACAGAGAACTTGTGGCCCCTTTACTTGGAATTGGTGAGTGTCATAGTAAGGGGACCCCCAGCAATCATAGAGTTATCACCAATTCTGTGCATAGATGATTGATGTTATTTAAGGGACAACGGCTAAGGTGAATAAAATGTCAGACCAGTAGAGAACAGGGAAAAGTGAATGGATAATGTAAAGAGTTACAATACAGATATATGAGACGAAAACATATTTGGGGAATTGCGAACTCCCCCATTTTCCATTCATCTTTATGTTTACTGAAAGATATATATACATATATATATATATATATATATATATATATATATATAAATATCTATCTATATATATGATAATGTCTGTAAAGCGCTGTGGAATTAATGCCCTACATAAGTGAGTAAAGTAAATAAAAATATATATATATACATATATAGCGAGAGAAAGAGAGACATATGGTGCATAATACAAGCCAATGATATGAATAAATAAGACCGCCATACGGTGCCAAATAAAAGTATAATAAAATGACTCTACAATAGTGCCATTCTATTCCTAAGTAATACCACCATACGGTGCCAAGCAAAAGTATTATAAAATGACTAGACAATAGTGCCATATTGCACCTAAATAATACTACCATAGAGTGCCAAATAAAAGTACCAAAAAGTGACTAGACAGAAGCACCACGGCATGCTTAAATAATATTGCCATACAGTGCCAAGTAAAATTATCATGACAGGACAATAGTGCCATATTGTGCCTATATAATACCTGCATGGAGTGCCAAATAAAAGTATCATAACTTGATGGCACCATAGTTCTATACCATGTCTGGATGATAATTCCATACAGTGCCAAACAAAAGTACAGGGTGGATCATTTATATGGATACACCTAAATTAAATGGGAATGGTTGGTAATATCAACTTCCTGTTTGTGGCACATTAGTATATGGGAGGGGGAAAACTTTTCCAGATGGGTGGTGACCATGGCGGCCATTTTGAAGTCGGCCGTTTTGGATCCAATTTTATTTTTTTCAATGGGAAGAGGGTCATGTGACACATCAAACTTATTGAGAATTTCATAAGAAAAACAATGGTGTGCTTGGTTTTAAAGTAACTTTATTCTTTCATGAGTTTTTTTACAAGTTTATGACCTCCTATAAAATGTATTCAAAGTGCTGCCCATTGTGTTGGATTGTCAATGCAACCCTCTTCTCCCACTCTTGACACACTGATAGCTACACCACAGAAGAAATGCTAGCACAGGCTTCCAGTATCCGTTGTTTCAGATGCTGCACATCTCATATCTTGATGGTATGGTGTGGTATATGGGGTACAAAGATAATGGGGCCATTCTTCATCAATGGAAACCTCAATGCCACTGGATATCTGAAGTTGCTACATGATGATTTGTTGCCCTCTTTATGCACTGAAGATGGCACGTTCCATGAGTTTTTCCAACAAGATGGTGCACCACCACATTATGGGTGTCAGGTCCGAGCATTCCTACATGAACAGTTTCCTGGAAGGTGGATTGGTCGTCGTGGGCCAGTTGAATGGCCACCAAGGTCTCCCGATCTGAACCCCTTAGACTTTTATCTTTGGGGTCATCTGAAGGCAATTGTCTATGCTGTGAAGATACGAGATGTGCAGCATCAGAAACAACGGATACTGGAAGCCTGTGCTAGCATTTCTTCTGCGGTGTTGCTATCAGTGTGTCAGGAGTGGGAGAAGAGGGTTGCATTGACAATCCAACACAATGGGCAGCACTTTGAACACATTTTATAAGTGGTCATAAACTTGCAAAAAACTCATGAAAGAATAAAGTTACGCTAAAACCAAGCACACCGTTGTTTTTCTTATGAAATTCACAATAAGTTTGATGTGTCACATGACCCTCTTCCCATTGAAAAAAATAAAGTTGGATCCAAAATGGCCGACTTCAAAATGGCCACCATGGTCACCACTCATCTGGAAAAGTTTTCCCCCTCCCATATACTAATGTGCCACAAATAGGAAGTTGATATCACCAAACATTCCCATTTAATTTAGGTGTATCCATATAAATGGCCCACCCTGTATAATAAAATGACTACAATAGTGCCATACTATTCCTAAATAATACCGCTATACAGTGACAAATAAAAGTATAGTAAAATTATTAGACAATAGTGCCATATTGTACCTAAATAATATCTAGAGTGTCAAGTCAAAGTTTAGTAAAATGACTACACCGTAGTGCCATATTACGCCTAAATATTACCTTCATACAGTGCTAAATAAAAGTATCCTCAAATAACCAGACAATAGTGCCTTGATAAATGAATAATTATATAGTTTTCGCTTACTAAGTCTAAATAGTAACACAATATGGTGCTGAAAAACAGTAATAGACAGTGGCTACACAGTAGTGCCATGCTGTGGTACTGAACTACTAAAGCAGGTGTCAGATAGGACACCCAAAATCTATTACTCATGTAGGAAGCCAAGAGGTTTAATACAATAAGAAATGACATCTTCAGAACTTATATTTCCTTTTCTTATCGTTCTTTTTACATCATCTGGAAGTAAAGGAGCTTCAATAAGACGCCATTTACTCTAGATACACCTAGCCGGCGGTGAGACACTACCGTTATAATATATCTTATCTTTAAAGCACATTAGTACAGCACTAGATGGTCAGGCCACTATATATCACCTTACAATCATAAGATAATTCCCAAAATAAGATTATGATTGTGCATCTGTAAGAGCCAATAACATAATGTGAGCTGGATATGATCTGCGCGAAGCACTTAAGGCGTTAAAGTCATTGCGCTTTGTTTACATCCGTCCTTTATCATGGCTCTCGTGAGGCAGGACTTGTGCACGCTCAACCGCCATAATCTGTATTTATTGCTGCCCACTTTGTGAGTTCACAGTTTAATTTGCCAGCAACGGTAGCACTCAGCTGACGCGGTAAAACAAGATAACGTTAAAATGTCAGAGGGAGAGGGGTGCAGCGGTGATACATTACTGTGACTGTCACGCCTATCCTGAACACTCACAATAGCTGTCGGATGACTCTCGGCACATTGGAGAGCTGGAGATACCCAAAGATATAATAGGCTTCTGGAGAGGCACTCCTTATAGACAAGACAAAGTCATTTTGCTCCCCTATTAGGGGCATAGATATTGGTTGTGCAGAGGTAGCAGTCACACCGAGGCCCTGGTGCCTAAAGGAGACCATAAGCCCTCAAACTGATCGTACACACTAGGTAGCTGATGACTGGCTGACATCTCTCTCTGGCCTCCCCCATACACAATCCACCATCGACCACCAAATCCTTTTGTCCTGCTGACATAATATGTTGAGGAACATTAAGGTAGCATCCTTAGATGGTCGACCGGTCCCAGATATGAAAACACAATGTAGGGTTTGTTCACACTAGCATCATAATCTCCGTTAATGATGTAAGTCGGGGAGCAGTGACAGATCCATATCCAAATTTACAATGACTTTTACGACACCTATTGGAATCCCACCTCAGAACTCTTCTGGATTATCCTTGAGGAACCCTGGTGCCTGAAGGAGACCATAAACCCTTAAGCTGATCGTACACATTAGATAGCTGATGACTGGCTGACATCTCTCTCCTGCCTCCTCCATACACAATCCTCCATCCACCACCAAATCCTTTTGTCCTGCTGATATAATCTGTTGAGGAAGATTTGGGTAGCATCCTTAGATGGTCGACCGGTTCCAGATATGAAAATACAATGTAGGGTTTGTTCACACTAGCATCATAGTCTCCGTTAATGATGTAAGTCGGGGAGCTGTGACAGATCCATACCCAAATTTACAATGACTTTTACGACACCTATTGGAATACCACCTCACAACTCTTCTGGATTATCCTTGAGGAAACCCGAAAAAGTAGAGACTTATTGGACTCCCGGAAGAGTTGATAGATCTTCCAGATGCTGAGAAAAATTATTTACAAGACCCTGGTCTGTGGCAGCCGGACTGAAGCACTGCAAACTTTCAACTACCTGTGTCATCCTCGGCGCTTCTTCTAATTAGTGAGCCCCCTGCCTCTTCTGATTAGTAGCCCCTTTGACATCATGATGTAGTCACACATAGTCATGACATCATGGTGGCCTACTAATCAGAAGAGACGTCCAAGATGCCAGAAGGTAGGAGGAGGTTCACAGTGTTGTGTTCAGGCTGCCACAAAGTACCGACATAGTAGGGAACTGGGTTGTGGGAAGGAAATTCATGGTAAAAGGGGCATAGCTTTGCAAAAATACATTTTCCACTATTGAAGAGCTTGATGGAAAGCCCAAGAATGCAAATGTGATTTCAAGAGTGGAGTTTGACATAGTAGCCCACCCGTGCATTCTGTGGGCAAGAGAAAGGAAAAAGAAAACCAAACTTAAAGGAGTTATGTGCCACAAGCAATGCTTATTCATAGGCCATATAAGTGCCCTGCTAAAACTCCATGCCAGGTGGGCTGGACATGTGGTCAGGATGCTAGACAGACGATTGACTAAACAACTGCTATACGGAGAACTGTGTCAGGGGGGGCAGAAGAAATGTTATAAAGATTGCCTTAAGGCATCTCTCAAAATCCTTGGAGTCAACATCAACGAATGGGAGATGCTTGCCCCGGACCATCCAGCTTGGCGAGGCAGGATTACCTCAGGAGCATGAGCTGCTGAAGATAGGAGACTCTTTGAGGCAAAAAGAAAGTGGTATCTACTGTCCTGACCACATCTAGTTACTTATGTCACATATGTGGGTGAGCCTTCAGGGCCAGGATTGGCCTCATCAGTCACCTCTGGAGTCACAACCACTGATCCTCCTCTAAACTCTAAAGTCATGGTCATCTTCGACTACGAAGGACGAACAGCACAAGTGCCCAATAGGTGTGATGTCAGGAAGATCAAGTGTATGCCACTGATTGATGAGAATCCCCAACTGAGACTTCTTTCACTGGGTGTTCCACAATGTAAAGTGATGGGATTGGGAATCTTCGGGATCATATGGGTCACCCTCATTTTGGCTCAGTTTGGGCCATCTTAGCTTTTGACACTCCTAAATACCATATTGACAGCAATATGGTCGTCTTCTTTAATATACGTCCCGCCATTCCTCCTACATTGCTCGGAAACGTTCCAAGTCATTATTAACCCACTAATGAACCTTTCATTTTCTCCTGGGATCTGAGCTGTCATCCTTGGTGGGACCCAGCTATGAAGTGTGCAATGTAATCCAGACGTGTGATAACGCCGACGCTTTCCACTGTTTATTTCTCCCATAAACTACTGGGTTTCGTTGCAAGTCATTAGCATCACCTGTGTTAATTACACCAGCTAACCAATCAACAGCTCCTCACTAATTAGGTTTTCTTTATTAAAGTCGGAAATTGGCAAGAAGACTATAGTCACCTAGGGAAATTATGTGAAATGAGTGTTTATGCTAAAAAGCAGCCTTATTTCACAATATATGTAATGTATAATGGCTCCGAGGAACATAACTGCCTGGATGATATGTAAAAGTCCATGCACCCGCTCATCGTATGCTTCATACACATGGATCACTACACAAGGACACGAGCAGTATAGAAAGTAGGCTCAGGAACGCAGGGCAGGCAATGGGGTGCTAAATTGTAAGCTTTTGAGCAAGTTAATGGATATAGGCTGCAGCACAAGTATCCAGGAGAACAAGGCTACATCTTACCTGGCCTGATCCAGTAGTCCAACTAGAGATCAGATGTGACTGGCGACAGCTTGTCCCCCTCTCCTTGTGGCTAGCTTCACTTTTATCCACCAAGTATATGTTTTATGTAATTGTATTACTAATAATTTCTTGATTTCACAATGTAAGATGTGATGAAAAGCAACTAGTCATGAAATGAATGATAACACTGGTAGAATAACGTTAAGATAAGGAAGAAAGAAAGCTGATAGGGAGAGGTATGAGACATACTGTAAATAGACAGATAGTTGTAAGATAGATAGATAAATAGATAGAAAGAAAGAATAAAAGATGATAGCGATAAATATGATACAGATAGATATATAGATAGATAAATATATAGATAGATAATAGATAGATATGAGATGGATAGATAGATGATAGAGATGCAATAAATGGAAGGAAAGAAAGAAAGAATAAAAGATGATAGGGATAGATATAAGACAGATCGATCAATAGATAGATAATAAGATTAGATAGTAAGGAAGAAAGAAAGAAGATAGACAGAAGATATATAGATTGATATACAATAGATAGATTAATAGCTAGATAGATACATACAGTAGATAGATACAATAGATAGATAGATAGATAGATAGATAGATAATACGATTAGATAGATAGAAAGAAAGATGATAGGGATAGATATGAGACAGATAGATACAGTAGATAGATAGATAGATAGATAGATAGATAGATAATATATAATAATAGATAATAGATACGATAGATACATAGATAGATAATAGATAGATATGAAACATATAGCAGCACTGTGCTTTTCAGATATATGCTAAAACCGGATTTCCATTTGTTTAGTTACTTTTCCCATTGCCATCCATGCAAAGACTGTAAGCTCTTGGGGTCAGTCTTCCTTGTTGGCGCAGTATTGCATTAAATTACTTTGCCAGTTTGCCCCGGGGGATCTCTGGCTCCTGTCCCCTTGGCTGCTGCATCTCTTCACTTTGTAACAGGAGCTTCAGAAAGTTAATGTTGCAGACAGACTGGAGCTAATGGCTTAGTTCCTGTGTCAGAATGGACACTTCCTGGCTCCTAATGGGCTGGTGGAGAAGTCAGAGGTCCTTTCAGTCCCTGAAGCTGATCATTAATAGACACCAAATGCTGGCTGCAGACAGGAGGATAGGTGAGAGGTTTTGTGCTCTCTCTGGACATAGGCCTGGAAAGGACTAGTGAGTAGTGGCCGCTTCTTACCAAGCATCAGTGTCAAATAGAGGACATTAGACAGAATAACCAAGATCAATAATGTTATATACTAGTACTTTTTGGTGCTGATTAAAAGGTACCTGTAGGCAAGTTTTTGCTACCCAATCTGAGAGCAGCATGATATAGGGGCAGAGACCCTGATTCCAGCGATGTGTCACTTACTGGGCTGCTTGCTGTAGTTTTGATAAGTCACAGTTTTCTCTGCTGCAGAACTTGCAGAGCTCGGAATGCTGAGCTCTGCATAACCCCGCCCACACCACTGATTGGCAGCTTTCTGGGTGCACTGTGCGTAGGCAGAAAGCTGCCAATCAGTGGTGTGTGGCAGGTATATAGAGCTCAAGGATATAGAGCAGGTATACTACTCCTCTAGTTATAATCACTTTAACATATAATCAAGTGAAAAAAAGAAAAAAATTCAAAGTGGGGTAAAATGGTGGAAAAAAACTGAATTCTGTTATTGCATTTAGGGTACAGTTTTTGGAGCATTCAATTGCAGTAAAAATTATCCAGCCACATAATTCTCCAGGTCAGTATGATTATGGCAATACTAAATTTGTATAAGTTTTTTTCATATTTTGCTGGGAA
This sequence comes from Phyllobates terribilis, assembly GCF_046119375.1. Taxonomy (NCBI): domain Eukaryota; kingdom Metazoa; phylum Chordata; class Amphibia; order Anura; family Dendrobatidae; genus Phyllobates; species Phyllobates terribilis. The sequence continues at coordinate 145,174,837 of NW_027362770.1, forward strand.
AAAAATTCAGAACTTTAAAAAAAAATTTAGTCTGTGTCACCATTTTCTGAGATCCAGAACTGTTATTTCTCCATCCATGGAGGTGCATGAGGGTTTGTCTCTTGCACTTTGAGCTGTGGTTTTTATTGTTTTCATTTTGAAGTACATACAACTTTTTGATCACTTTTTATCTCCTTTTTTAGGAGATTTGCAATGGCAGTTCTGCAATTTTTCTTTGCATCATTTACCTTATCAGTCAATTAATTTCATATTTTCTAATTTCTTTATCTTTTTAATTTATTTTTTTTACTTTTGATTTATCTTATTTTTTTGTTCACCTAGGGGCCTGTAATCATTTTATCAGCACTGAAAGGCGTCAGTATTGCAATATATAGTCAAAATGGCGACTGGACCTCATAGGTATAGCAAGATGGCAGCAACAAGGTTCTTAAGAAGGCCTAATGATTGCATCACCACCACTTAAAGGGAATCTAGCAATATGTTCTTGCCACCTAATCTGAGAGCAGCATCATGTAAGAGCAGCAGATCTGCAGCAGATAAAACAGTGATTTTAAGCATAGTAAGTGATACGTCACTGGAATCAGGTTCTCTGCCCCTACATCATGTTGCTCTTAGGTGAGGAAGCCACAGCTTGGGGACATATTCCCTTTAACAATCATTTAAATGTCGCTCTCACAGATTGACAGTCGCATTTAAAGGGTTAAATAGTAGCTATCGGAGCTAGTTCTGGTTGCTGCTGTTAGAGGCAGATGCTGCCTGTATAATACATGTATGCTCCTGCACCCACTTCGTACATGTGATGAAAATATACAGTACACACCAAAAGTTTGGACACACCTTCTCATTTAAAGATTTTTCTGTATTTTCATGACTTTGAAAATCGTACATTCACACTGAAGGCATCAAAACTATGAATTAACTCATGTGGAATTATATACTTACCAAAAAAGTGTGAAACAACTGAAAATATGTCTTATATTCTAGGTTCTTCGAAGTAGCCACCTTTTGCTTTGATGACTGCTTTGCACACTCTTGCCATTCTCTTGATGAGCTTCAAGAGGTAGTCACCGGAAATGGTTTTCACTTCACAGGAGTGCACTGTCAAGTTTAATAAGTGGGATTTCTTGCCTTATAAATGGGGTTGGGACCATCAGCTGTGTTGTGCAGAAGTCTGGTGGATACACAGCTGATAGTCCTACTGAATAGACTGTTAGAATTTATATTATGGCAAGAAAAAAGCAGCTAAGTAAAGAAAAACGAGTGGCCATCATTACTTTAAGAGATGAAGGTCAGTCAGTCCGAAAAATTGGGCAAACTTTGAAAGTGTCGCCAAGTGCAGTTGCAAAAACCATCAAGCACTACAAAGAAACTGGCTCACATGAGGACCGCCCCAGGAAAGGAAGACCAAGAGTCACCTCTGCTTCTGAGGATAAGTTTATCCGAGTCACCAGCCTCAGAAATCGCAGGTTAACAGCAGCTCAGATTAGAGACCAGGTCAATGCCACACAGAGTTATAGCAGCAGACACATCTCTTCAACAACTGTTAAGAGGAGACTTTGTGCAGCAGGCCTTCATGGTAAAATAGCTGCTAGGAAACCACTGCTAAGGACAGGCAACAAGCAGAAGAGGCTTGTTTGGGCTAAAGAACACAAGGAATGGACATTAGACCAGTGGAAATCTGTGCTTTGGTCTGATGAGTCCAAATTTGAGATCTTTGGTTCCAACCACCGTGTCTTTGTGCGACGCAGAAAAGGTGAACGGATGGACTCTACATGCCTGGTTCCCACTGTGAAGCATGGAGGAGGAGGTGTGATGGTGTGGGGGTGCTTTGCTGGTGACACTGTTGGGGATTTATTCAAAATTGAAGACATACTGAACCAGCATGGCTACCACAGCATCTTGCAGCGGCATGCTATTCCATCCGGTTTGCGATTAGTTGGACCATCATTTATTTTTCAACAGGACAATGATCCCAAACACACCTCCAGGCTGTGTAAGGGCTATTTGACCAAGAAGGAGAGTGATGGGGTGCTACGCCGGATGACCTGGCCTCCACAGTCACCAGACCTGAACCCAATCGAGATGGTTTGGGGTGAGCTGGACCGCAGAGTGAAGGCAAAAGGGCCAACAAGGGCTAAGCATCTCTGGGAACTCCTTCAAGATTGTTGGAAGACCATTTCCAGTAACTACCTCTTGAAGGTCATCAAGAGAATGCCAAGAGTGTGCAAAGCAGTCATCAAAGCAAAAGGTGGCTACTTTGAAGAACCTAGAATACAAGACATATTTTCAGTTGTTTCACACTTTTTTGTTAAGTATATAATTCCACATGTGTTAATTCATAGTTTTGATGCCTTCAGTGTGAATGTACAATTTTCATGTCATGAAAATACAGAAAAATCTTTAAATGAGAAGGTGTGTCCAAACTTTTGGTCTGTACTGTATACCAGAAGTCATTAAGGGGTTAAAAAGCACATATAATACTGCCACCTAGTTCTAACATAATACTGCCCTATCAAAATAATACCGCCACACACTGCTAAATAATACTGGATAGTGTTAATTTGCTCCTTGGGTTCCTGTTCCTGTTTTCAGGGACCAGTAGGCACCCTGGACAAGTGCACAGTTTGCCATCCTTTGCCATACATGCCTAAAGTGTGAGAGCTCTCATTGTATTCCTGCTTTTCTCCATTTTTTTTTGTGCCTCTCATACGGTTCAAAAGATATGACCTTTTTATTTAGTGCTAATTTTTATGGTCTTTACCAAAGGGGTGTGGCTCACAAGATTCCTTGGGGGGGGGGGTGTTTAGGATGATCTGTTCAATTACCCTGTGAACCATGCCCCTTTGGTATAAACCACAAAAATTAGCACTAAATACCATATTTCTGGAACTATATGGCGAATTTGGAAAAAAGCAAAATATGAAATAATCAGGGGAGCAGCGGGAATAATATAAGAGCAAAAACTGACCACTTTTGACCTGGTGACAGGTACTCTTTAAATCAAGACATGGAGAGGGGCTTAGGTGTCTGTCTATTTTACTTGCCACCCATTGTACTAGACCAGGGATGTCAAGCTCAAATACAAAGAGGGCCAAAATGAAAAAGTTGGACAATATCGCAGGCCAACCAGTATACAGTATAATGGCCCCACAAAGTCCTCCACACAGAATAATGGGCCCCACATTGTCCTCCATACAGTATAATGGACCCTACATAGTTCTCCATACAGTATTATGGGTCCCACATAGTCCTCCATACAGAATAATTGGACCCACATAGTCTTCCATACAGAATAATGGACCCACATAGTCCTCCATACAGTATAATGGCACCACATAGTCCTCCATACAGTATAATGGGCCCCACATAGTCCTCCATGCAGTATAATAGCCCTACATAGTCCTCCATACAGTATAATGGCCCCACATAGTCCTCCATACAGTATAATGGGCCCCACATAGTCCTCCATACAGTATAATGGCCCCACATAGTCCTCCATACAGAATAATAGCCCCACATAGTCCTCCGTACAGTATAATGGGCCCCACATAGTCCTCCACACAGTATAATGGCCCCACAAAGTCCTCCATACAGTATAATGGGCCCCACATAGTCCTCCACACAGTATAATGGCCCCACAAAGTCCTCCATACAGTATAATGGACCCCACATAGTCCTCCATACAGAATAATGGCCCCACATAGTCCTCTATACAGTATTATGGCCCCATATAGTCCTCCATAAAGTATAATGGTCCCACAAAATCCTCCATACTGTATAATGGGCCCCACATAGTTCTCCATACAGTATAATGGCCCCACATAGTCCTCCATACAGAATAATGCCTCCACATAGTCCTCCATACAGAATAATGTGCCCCACATAGATCTACATACAGAATAATGGACCCACATAGTCCTCCATACAGTATAATGGCACCACATAGTCCTCCATACAGTTTAATGGACCCCACATAGTCCTCCATACAGTATAATGGCCCCACATAGACCTCCATACAGAATAATGGTCTGCCGCCCCACATAGTCCTCCATACAGTATAATGGCCCCACATAGACCTCCATACAGAATAATGGTCCGCCGCCCCACATAGGGGTGGTGGTTCTGGTGTCGTGGGCCAAATAAAACCACCCTGTAGGCCAGATTCGGCCCATGGGCCAGAGTTTGACATGTGTGTACTAGACTGAAGTATGTCCAACCAAGGCCAATAGTCAATATAATATTTTGCAAAAAAAAAAAGGCAAAAAAAGGCATTAAGTATGGAACTGCATCAGCACCGTTTCGTTTTTCAGTTTTCCGAATTATTTACTAATAGGTTGTAGAGTAAGAAGTTTGGAGACTTTTTTTGTGTGTGGAAAAAGTTTCATACCGCGTGACAAATCTGGGTCAATATCCTTCATACATTTTCATACAAGATCTATTTTAAAATAAGCGCTTGGCGTTCACAAAAGTTGCCTGTAGTTCTGAGAAGGAATTGTCGTGATTGAACTACTTGCACCCGCTGAGGCACATTTATACCAGGTTCCTTCACTGGATTTCAATAAGTGGGGTGTTATAAGATAATGCTTTGTGTATTTCGCAGTATAATAAAAAAAAAATGTTAAAAAAATAATAATAATAAAAAAATTAAGAATTTACAAGCGAATTACGTATTATTGGTTTAATATGTAGAATTTTGGCCTGGTATATATTGACCAGTCACCATTTTGTACATCTCCCATAGCATATCTGCCAACAGTCCCGAATTTGCCCTGACTGCCCTGATATTTCAGTCATGGCAAGTTTGCCAAGTCGTGAGCCGAAAAATTTCGGTTTTTACACAAACCCTGCCCATGAATGTTTTTTTTTTATGGGAGGAACTATAATTAGGACTAAAGTGTTCCTGAATCGCCAACATCCATGTTGTTAATTTAGCTAAGGCCTTTATCTCTGCACCTAATACCCCACATTAATCAAAAATGGCCTAGTAGTCCAAAGCAACCAATCACACCGCAGGTTTCATTTTTTCAGAGCAGTCTGAGAAATGAAAGCTGGGTTCTGATTGGTTGTTATGGGAAACAAGGCCTTTTTGATAAATGAGGCCTACTGAGTAGGATTTTATGAAATAAATTGTTGAAGAAGTATCAAAAGTCGTGCTAGGAAACCTAGAGTATTTGCACATCGCCTAGTTGTCCATAACAATCAATAACAGTGCAGGTTTCATTTTTTCAGAAAGGCGTAAGAAATAAAAGCTGATTTTTGATTGGTTGCTATGGGATACAAGGCCTTTTTTGATAATTGAGGCCTCCTGAAGGGGATTTATGAAATAAAATGTTGGAGATTTTGGCTTTTTTCCCACCTGCCAGGTTCTAAAAATTTCTAGGTGACTGGATTTATTTTTTTTCTGATTTTCGCTTTACATTGTATTACGTGATGTCAACACTTTAGAAGACTACATTCTGTTACAGTAATAGATGGCGTAGTAATTTTGACATTGGCACAGTTCTCTACACCATGTACTGTATATACATGATATATCATCTTGTCAATATGACAGTTCTGGTGAGAAATTAAGTCCTTTATGAGGAAGAACGTCTCCATATTTTCTCTTAATTACACATTTTAAACCACAGCAGCCTTTAGGCCAGAGAATATTTTATTTTTACTACTAGATATGTCATACGTTCATTTTAGTGTTTCAATATTTTGTATATTTTAATGGCCATTCAACTTGAACATACATGCCAGTTCTCCCAGAACATCTAAAAAGAACCCTGGAAAAACTTCCGGGAAGAAAAAGAATAGACCTCCCAAACTTCCGGGAAGAAAAAGAAGAGACCTCCCAAACTTCCGAGAAGAAAAAGAAGAGACCTCCCAAACTTCCGGGAAGAAAAAGAAGAGATCTACCAAACTTCCGGGAAGAAAAAGAAGAGACCTCCCAAACTTTTGGGAAGAAAGAGAAGAGACCTCCCAAACTTTCGGGAAGAAAAAGAAGAGACCTCCCAAACTTTTGGGAAGAAAAAGAAGAGACCTCGCAAACTTCTGGGAAGAAAAAGAAGAGACCTCCCAAACTTCCGGGAAGAAAAAGAAAAGACCTCCCAAACTTCCAGGAAGAAAAAGAAGAGATCTACCAAACTTCTGGGAAGAAAAAGAAGAGACCTCCCAAACTTTTGGGAAGAAAGAGAAGAGACCTCTCAAACTTTCGGGAAGGAAAAGAAGAGACCTCCCAAACTTTCGGGAAGAAAAAGAAGAGACCTCCCAAACTTCCGGGAAGAAAAAGAAGAAGAAGAATTCTGAAACCTCCATGGTTCCCCAAAGACCTCCAGAAACCTCAGAGCGATTCCCCACCCTTTCTGATTGTGCGGATGCCAAGCTTTGGGGTCCAGAGACATATTTATTGGGTTTCCCGAAGGAAAGTGGACATGTTTACGAAATTGTCTTTTGTGAAACAATTTAGAAAAATTGGCAGGCATGATCTAATTGTTGGTGAATAGCAATAATGGGTGGGTTTTCCATAGTATCAATTAGATTACAGCCTTAATAGACGAAATATTAGTTGCCATGGGCTACAATTTTTTTGCCCCCACAACAATGATATAGTAAAGAGGAACCTTTCATGTAAAGAAGTTTCGGAAAGAAATCATGGTTTCAAAGTAATAAAATGAGGCTTATTTTCCAGACCCATAGATCCCGTGCAGGCTGCTCCGGTGGTCTGCACTGGGACAGGAAGTGATGATGTTCTGTTCATTGGTCACCTAGCCGCTGGAGATAATCACAGAAATCGGCGATCAGGTGATCGAAGAATGAGATGTCAACACTTCCTGTCCCACAGGAGTTAGAGCCAGTGAGTATGGCCAATTTTATTATTTTGAAACCATCTCTGCAATTTGGAATTTTTAATTAGTATAGTTAATAATTACACATTTTTTTCTTGGTGACTTGGGTGGTTTTGATCTTGTGATGGACAAAGGGGTGCATAATTTAGACCCGAGCCATAGGCAAATTACTGACCTCTTACAATGGCTCTGTTAGGTGATGGCTCTTCACTTTACTGCAGACTACTCTAACAAGACACCAGTCATCTGAACATACCCCAGGTAGAGACATTTGTTCCCAAACTGTCCGAATACGGAACATTGATAAAATAAAACCGACATCTGTATGTGGAACATGTACGTATCTTTGCCATTTACACTTTGTTGCCACAACAAGTATAAAGTCTCTAGATCTCCTCTCCACTGCCGGTGATATAATGAAGCAATTAGGACGGAGAAGGAGGTCAAAGGCCAAGTTCTTTGACAATGTACAGGTCTCTCTAACTGGAATGGGGTCATAGAGCTGAGAAAAATTTCCACAGAACCTGTAGGAAAAAAATATAATAAAGTTTAACACAGCACCTCTTAGACAACAGGGACCTTCGAATTCAGTAGGTATCATGTTTCTAGAGAAGAAACAAAAATTTAGGCTGGAAAGAATATGTCTGGAAAGTGAACACTCGGTATATTAGTATGTCATAGACGTTATGATGTAGTGTGTACATAAAAATTTACCTAACGTTTAGGGTTTGTCCACTACTGGATGAACCCTTTTTAATGGCTCCATGTAGGTGAAAACCCCAGGAAAAAAAAAATTCTCATCTCTTGGACCTACAACGCTCCTTCTGCATCCCCCGCCAGTCTCCTGGGATCAACATCCAGCGGGAGGTGGGGGCTGATGACTGATTGGAATGCTTACATGGTGCCCAAGCCAGATGCTGATTCCAGGAGACCTCAGTACAGAGTAACAGCACCAATCAGTCCGCAGGTATTTTTTTTTCACCTCCCTTGGCCCAATAATAAGGGGTTGTCCAATAGTTGACAACCATTTTAAAGTAGCCATACCTAATAGGTTACTGTCTGCTGATCCTGCCGTTTTTGGTGAGACCTTCCATCCATTTAATGTGCATTTGGGTATCCAAACTTCTGATGACAAATGTCCAGAAACTATGCATAGGACTGTTGTATCTCCACATGCCCTATAATTTTGTTCTCATGGAAAATAGGCTATTTCACTCTCTCTATTCAGAACACAAACAAGCTCAGTCGAGTCAAATGTGCACAGGTATGGGTTGGTTGGAAGGAATGATTGTTGGCTGAACGAGCTATGTAAAGAGCATGGTTATCTTTTGGACCTGCCAAAAAAAACTTTCACTTGTGATAACATACCTGGGACCTCCACCATTTCCAATGTCTCTACCACTGGATAAAGATTTTCATCACTTGGACTTAAGCAATTCACTCAAAGCCATTGCTCCTTGATTTTGGAGGTCGGAGTTCTGTTTGCTGTGACAAAAAAGAGCTAAGAAACAGAGGTCCAAATTGAAATTAATGGGCCTAATGAACAATAATACTGGTGTCTTCTTACGTGGCAAAAAGGTATTTTGTCCTTCTGGGTGGGATCCTTATGAGTCTACGAAAAAGATGACATTATGAGCCCCATTGGGGTTACGAGATATGTTGGGGCTACATACTTGACAAAAATGTTGGCAGCTCAAAAAAGTCAAAAACATAATGTACACTACACGGTTTAACATCGTCTGAGGGTTATCTCGGTGTCGATGAAAGTCTGACAGTGTTTTAGTCACAGACACAAAGGCGACTGATTTCTCAGCACTTGTAGCTGTTCCGGTGTGCTCCATAATGAGTTGGCAGCCACGGTACAGAGTCTTCTTGCGAATGGCTGAAGGGAGCACAGAAGCGAGGAGATAACTTGTCTCAGAAATGAAGTGCGGATGCTAGGTTTGTCATATCTAGTGCAAAAACACAGTCCTGTGCTCTCGCAGCCCTCCCAGGGGTTAAATGGCATATCTAATACTTTTCACCTAGCTTGATTTGACAGGTGCCTAACCTCAGCTCCCGAGTGGAGACAGCCTGATGGGCCTTTTCCATACAGGGGGAACATTTTTGATGCTTCCCACTTATGACATGATTGATTTTCTTTCAACGGCCCTTCACTTTTGGATGTGTGGAAGGAGCAAAGGAGGAGGGGGTATGCCTTACCACACTCCCCCTCCCTTTCCAGCTCGCCCTGACCTCAGCATATGGGCACTGCAAGGCTGAAGACTGATGACGGCAGGAGCCTAAAAAATCAATAGGCCCTGTCAGTCAGGCAAAGAACTGGAGCATCTTTTAAAACCCCAATCACGGATGATGCTGAATGCACACAGAATATCCTCACTACATAACACAAGGCTCCTTCCAATTTCAGGTGCCTTCCCGTACTTAATATTATTTCTTTATCCCTATAACTCGTTGCCTCCGAGTAATGTCATTAGTGGTCCCTGAGAGAAGACGAGCCGTTAACCATTAATGATGCAGCTCTTGATTCTACTCCGTCTTTAATGGCCTCACGTGCTATTTGCCACACACATAAATACTAATTGTATGACCTTTATGCCTGTATTTGCTTTTAGCCGTTTGGTTTTATTGTACTCTTCTATGCTTCTCTTATTCATTGGTATTTTTTTTATTTTCTTGTATTATTAGGATTTATTTTTCAATTGTTGTAACGTTGTATATGTGAGAAGGTTAAAGGTCTTAGGGTTGATGTTGTGCTGAAATATCATGGCACACGTAGTCCCAACATTGCCTAAAATGGTTCCAGCAGCTGAACAAAAGGTGAGATATGTGGGGTAACTTACAAATTGTTTCTGACTTTATGGCTGACCTGGATGTAAAAAAGCCCCACAATTCTAGATTTCCTCAACTCCTGAGTGAAGTCCTCTCGATGACCAACAAAAGAAATATTTCGAAGAGGATGGGCCACCTAGCCATCATGAATGTAGAAACAGAGTGGAAATAATCCTGGTCATAGAACTATGGACTTGGGACTTTGACTGCTCCTTGGCCATCGCAACAATACTTAGAATCTCTTTTTCTCTTTCCTTCGATCATGTGTATAATCCAAAGCAAGACTTTTCACCAAGAGCAGAAAACTCAACGACCAAAGAGACACGTTCTTCATATTGGTGAGACCAGAAATGGAAGGCTTTGGACAGTAGGCTGAGAGGAACAGTTCACTATTAAATGGAGCAATTTTGGTCCCTTGTCCTTTTTGAAGGAGTTCAGTGGATGACATTGATAGAACTCAACTAATTGGTTTAGGGTAGGGGTTTCATTATGATTAGAGATGAGCGGACCCGTGGAAGTTCGGGTTCTGATACCCAACCCGAACTTTAGTTCAAAGTTCAAAGTTCGGGTACCAGAACTTGACCCGAACTTGAACCAGAACCCATTGAAGACAATGGAAACCCAAACTTTGGATCTGGAAAAAAAATCTCTCTCTATCATCCCTGGATTTCTCCCGGAACTCCGAACACGAACTTCTCCCGGAAGTGTCCAGTACGAACCCCGAACTTGTAAGTTTAGGTTGTCTCATCTCTAATTATGATATATCTTCTTCACTAATACCTACAATGGTTCGCTGATCTTGTAGATCTAAATTCTGCATTGTTGGCAAAATTGTTTGCCATTTTCTAACTTGGTGGATTGTGGCCAAAGAGGGTGTTGTACATTAATTTTTATTATCTCCTATGAAATATCTTTTGGAGAAAAAGTCTTTTACTGCCCCGTCATATATCTGTGTGCCCTAGCGTTATACCCCACACTGTTATAATATGAAGATAATGTGTAGCCCCATTGACTGTGAAGACCATTTTTCTTCAATCCATACAAAATTTTTCTTACCCGCCTCCCCTTTAAAACAGGATCAATTCTCTACTTTTGAGCCACATCCGCTCTGTCGTTCTCTCTCTGCTTCGCTCTTGTGTTCTCTTTCACATTTGGAGAAACATTTCCTGGAAACTATTACGAGGAGGTACTGAGTGAAAAATAATAATAAGACACATAAAAAGTCTTGTCATGGTGCCAAGAGAAATATTGCCATTATTTTCGTGCTACATTTTCTGGAAAGAGTTTAAAACCTGTAGATTAGGCTGTGTGTGTGTGGGGAGGACATTATTACTCTAATTGTTTTAACGCTAGATTGTTTGCATGGGTTATTAACCATTTTTCTGGTGAGGCATAGCGGTCAATTGCGGTAGAAGATCTGTTTTATCTGAAGAAGGCTTCTTTGGTGACTTCTTTCTCATTGGTTTTGGGTCAAATATGGAAAGCAACATAAGGAGACTCAAAAGAACAAAAACTATATATTAAGGTGTTGAACAAGGAAACAGAGTTGACCCAGTTTTCCGTTCAAGGATATTTAATGGGGATTAAACCTAGCTGGTCATAGACCACCATTGAAGATGGTGGTACCTTCTTCAAGAAGGTGACCATAATTCAAGATGTTTCCTACATTTATTATTAAAGACATGGTAGCACAGCCAAGCTTGTCATCAAAAGAGAATCTATCAGCAGGTTTTTGCTATGTAATCCGAGAGCAGAATGGTGTATGGGCAGAGTCCCTGATTCCAGCGATGTATCACTTACTGGGTGATGCAATTTTCATTAGAAACTACATATTTAGCAGAGCTTTGAATGCTGAGCTGTGTATAAATCCGCTCACACAACTGACTGGCAGCTTTCTGTGTACACTGTGCATAGGCAGAAAGTTGCCAATCAATGGTTGAGGTGTGGGTGGACTATGATTATCTGGCAGCAGCCCAAATAGTCCTCCAGTGATAATCTGCTGATAAAACAACACTTTTTATAAACAGTGTAATTTGTATTTTATTAATTTAAAGCTCTTTTCTTTCTAAAAGTCAAGTGGGCAGTGCTCGATGCTCCACCCACTGGACTCCTAAGCATAGAAAAGCAAGGATTTCAATGATTAAGAACAAGTTATGCTAAATATTTTCCCTCTGAGCTATATATAAGATTCAATGTAATTTGTATTTTATTAATTTATAGCTCTTCTCTTTCTAAAAGTCCAGTGGGCAGTACTCGATGCTCCACCCACTGGACTCCTAAGCATAGAAAAGCAAGGATTTCAATGATTAAGAACAAGTTATGCTAAATATTTTCCCTCTGAACTATATGTAAGGTTCAGTGTAATTTGTATTTTATTAATTTATAGCTCTTCTCTTTCTAATAGTCCAGTGGGCCGTACTCGATGCTCCGCCCACTGGACTCCTGAGCATAGAAAGAGCAAGGATTTCAATGATTAAGGACAAGTTACACTAAATATTTTCCCTCTGAACTATATATAAATCTGTTCCGCTCCTCCTACTCTGTCACTTGTTTTCCACAGATTGGACTCCATTTTTAATATGGCAGCTCCTTTTTAAGGTTTTTGTGTATTCCAACCCTTGAACTTCTAACTGGGTAGATATTTTGGGCCATATTCTTTTCACTTTTGACAAAGCCTAAAAGAAATTGTTATAGCTCAAACCTTAGATTTTAGTAGTGTCTGTGTCTTGGTCACATGTTATATTTGCCTGAAGAGAAGAGCGCCCCCTTATGGCCAAACTGAGATGAAAAAAAAAAAATAACTTAAATATTTCAAATGAAAAATGTTATTTTTCAAATGTATGTACATTTCTAGGATAATCCGTCCTGTACGGGCCTTGTGCATATTACTAAGGGAATAGGGGGCAGGGAGGGCTTGCCACACCTGGGACAGCAAATTTTCTTATTGTTTTCCAGATACCCAGTTGCACTGTGGGTAGAGGCAGCATTTAATGTAATATTAATGAGTCTGGATGCAGGGTCATAAAAAGTGATAGGCTTTTGCGATGGTAAATTATAAATCGATATTGATTTTTCCCGGCACTAATGCAGTCGGCTTATTGTAAGACACCACAGGCAGAGAGCACTTTATCAGATTAGGCAGGAGCCTGGTATCAAATATACATGAGCCAAAGGAGACCAGACTCTCTTGTTCAAGACATACACACAACATACTGGGAAGCATTAATAGGAATCGTATAAACAGATTGCAAAACTGGGAAGGTTTTCTTTGTAATCTCTTGCTAGTTCCAGACGGCGGGACAAATGCAATTCTGATTCCATATGTCATTTCTTTTTTTTTTTTTTCTTAAAAAAAGGGGCTATTCATTTTTCCGTCTCTGCTCGCCATTGTTTGCCTCCCGCTTGCCTCCGTAGCATCTTATTTGTAAACTACACAATGAAGGAGCGTGTTCTCTTTTTTTTTTGCATGGGGTGACCTGCACCAACTACAGCAGGCGAGCTCAGAGCCTGGGAGCCAGCCTTCCTTTAAATCCCATTAAAGAGAATTATTCATGCTTTTCTCGGCGGATCAGCCAACTTTGTTTTACGCTGACTTTACTTGGATGTTTTTCCATGTCAGGATGGTAAATATCCAGTGACATCTTAACAAGGAACATGGGATATTAACTTAGCCCACCTTCCGAAATGGAGCCCCTTAATGACCCTTAATGGTGTTTTTCCCTTTGCTTCTCTAGTGGAAGAAAAAAATAGTATTACCCTTTAGCTTCCCCCCTTACTGTGATTGTGGGGTAAATGAGCCATGGGTTGGTCCACAAAACCTATAAAAACGTTGTGAGATGAACAACATAGCTATTGACTGGTCCTAACATAATTTGCATTTCACCTTAAAGAGGAGTTATAACTTGCCATAAATGTTTCTTTTTTACCTGGTGTAAATGTCGCTTTTTTCCCGAATCCGGCATTATTTTTCTTTTGTTCCTATCCCTCTCCGTTCCTGAGATATTGCCCTTTCTTCTTAGTCTTGTTATCAATGCTTCCTCAAGGGAGTGTTTTTTGAGGACCACACCCAGTTGTTAACAAGACTAGGTTATATATGTAGGGAAGAAGGGACCATATCTCAGGAATGAAGAGGCTATGGAACAAAATAAAAACAACGCTGGATTCAAGAGAACAGCGGCATTTATACCAGATAAAAAAATTACATATTTATAGCAAGTGACAGGTAATTTTTAAAGAGCCTCACACCAATAATACATGTTGGGTGACTTTTCACTTGCCATAAATATGGTTTTTTTTACCTGGTGTAAATGCCGCTGTTCTCCCGAATACGGCGTTGTTTTTCTTTTGTTCCTATCCCTTTCCATTCCTGAGATGTGGCTCTTTCTTCTCTAGTCTTGTTGTCTAAGTGAGTTCTCAATGCTTCCTCATGGGAGTGTTTTTTTGAGGACCACACCCAGTTGTTAACAAGACTAATTTGTATACTTAGGGAAGAAGGGACCATATCTCAGAAAAGGAGAGGCACTCGAACAAAATAAAAACATCGACGGATTCAGGAGAACAGCGGCATTTACACCAGGTAAAAATTACATATTTATAGCAAGTGACAGGTCCTTTTTAATTAACCCCACACCAATAACAGATTTTGAGCGACTTGTTACTTGCCATAAATATGGTTTTTTTTAACCTGGTGTAAATGCCGCTGTTCTCCTGAATCCGGAGTTGTTTTTATTTTGTTCCTATCCCTTTCCATTCCTGAAATGTGGCTCTTTCTTCTCTAGTCTTGTTGTCTACTTGAGTTCTCAATGCTTCCTCATGGGAGTGTTTTTTTGAGGACCACACCCAGTTGTTAACAAGACTAAGTTGTATACTTAGGGAAGAAGGGGCCATATCTCAGGAAAGGAGAGGCACTCGAACAAAATAAAAACATCTTCGGATTCAGGAGAACAGCGGCATTTACACCAGGTAAAAAAAATTAACTTATTTATAGCAAGTGACAGGTCCTTTTTAAATAGCCCCACCCCATTAAAAGTTTTTAAGTGACCCAAATGACAATTGAAGGTATCGATTACTTATCCAACTTTCCACAAATCCCAAATGACATTTACTTCTTGGTTATCAGAGTTACATTACCTGCTGCATTGTGCATTTTTTTTTAAACCTTACGCACCTTTCGGGTCGTTACATGCCCAATTTTGCCAAATACGTTTATAAAAATTTGGGACATTTTCAGTAAATGTAGACACTTATTGATAGCAAAAAAGGGCAGGGTTACAAAAGTGCTACCAAACGTCACCATTTGCTACTGATTTAACCAATATATTGGCCATAGTGTGTCAGTCTTTACTGTATTTGTGGTATTCTATTCATGAACTAGGGCGATTAGGATAAACAGAGTGAAGGGAGGATATTCCCTCAATATCAAACCAGAGGACGAACCTAAGGAGGCTTCTAATTTCTGTAGAAAACTACCGATATTATAGTGCAGAAGTAACCTGTTATTAGTGTCATTATATACAGAATGAATATGGATGAGGATGTGGCCTGTGTTATGACTCAAGTTTCAATCATATCAGTAGTTTCTGTGAATTGCTAGGCAAAATCTCAATGTGAAAAGATTAACCTTTCATTTCCCGTAGTTACAAAAATGTTTATAAACTCAGCAATTGAGGTGCAATATTCATCCTGCAACTTGTGTGTTGTAGTCAGGCAACTTGATGGCCATAATGCCAGCACATTCAGTTTCATTATGATGACATGTAGCGTCACCATAGGGCCACCATTGGCCGTGCAATGTGTTTTGCAGATTTTAACATTTATTTATAGCATTAGTTCATATTCTACTATCAGAAACAGGGGCACTTCTATGGGAAATTGGGTCAGGGACAAAAATCAGCACAGGGCCCCAACTTTCAACCTAAAAGTTTATAATACTGCAATAAAATGCCACATAATACTGCTATACAATATAATACTGCCATATAATACTATATAATACTGCTATACAAAATTATATAATACTTCCATATATTACTACATAATACTGCCATACAATACTACATAATACTGCCATACAATACTACATAATACTGCCTTACAATACTATATAATACTGCCATACAAAACTGTATAATACTGCCATGCAATACTACATAATACTGCAATATAGTGAGAGACAGAAACACAGATGCAAACAACACAGTGAAGATAAATCTAATCCCAATGGACCCATGTTATTGCATATAGGACTAATAAAGAGAACGGGCCATCATCTTGTAACAGTAAAGGAAAGGGGGGATTGTTCCTCTGTGAAGCAGAGAAACAAAAAGATGGCCACACAAGTTCAAAATTGTAAAGAAGTAAGAAAATTCCTTTATTAACACATGTAGTAAACACAAATTACAAAGATAAATGCGGACGACAGAGTAGACACAGAGTGCTGGATCCACATGAATAAAACAATGTTAAAAACTGTGACACAGCGCCCGAAAGGTCAGCCTATATAGCAAGTGGAAATATAAGGGGGACAGCAACAGGGTCACATGTATTAATAAATATATACCACCCATCAAGAATACCTTTTCCAAATTGTACCCCCAAAACAATAATATCCCATCACAATCAAAATACCCAGAAACAAAAGGGTTAAAACCCTTATACAGATGGAAGTAATACAAACAATTGGTCATAAATAAGCTAAAATAGCTATGTACCTGGGTAAGGCCACCAGACAGGCTCTGCTACCGTCACCCCGACGCACGTTTCGGTAGGAAAACCTTTTTCAACATAATACTGCTATACAATATAATACTGCCATATAATACTATATAATACTGCTATACAAAATGATATAATACTTGCATATATTACTACATAATACTGCCATACAATACTACATAATACTGCCATACAATACTACATAATACTGCCTTACAATACTATATAATACTGCCATACAAAACTGTATAATACTGCTATACAATACTATATAATACTGCCATGCAATACTACATAATACTGCAATACAATACTACATAATACTGCCATACAATCCTATATAATACTGTCATACAATACTACATAATACTGCCATACAATACTACATAATGCTGCCATACAATACTATATAATGCTGCCATACACTCCTATATAATACTGCTATGCAATACTACATAATACTGCAATACAATCCTATATAATACTGCCATACATTGCTATATAATACTGCCATACAATACTACATAATACTGCAATACAATCCTATATAATGCTGCCATACAATACTATATAATACTGCCATACAATCCTTTATAATACTGCCATACAATACTACATAATACTGCTATACAATAATATATAATACTGCCATACAATTCCAAACAATATAGATATACAAAAACCATAAATACTTCTATACAATTCTTTAAATTAGATCATACAATGCCACATAATACAGATAAACAATATCATGTATTACTGGCAAAAAGTGCCACAAAATACAACCATAACATAATACTGCCATAACCATTGCAACAATAACACATATTACAGCCGTACAGTACCGTGTAATGCAGATACACAATACCACATAATATACCCATACAGTGCCACAAAATACTGATATGTAATACCACATAATACTGCCATACAATTAACATAATACAGGTATACAATACAACATAATCATATAATGCTATATAATGCCATATAATACCGTCATACAATGCCACATAATACAGATACAATACCACACAATACTGCCATACATTATTATATAATAGAGATATACAATGCCATATAATACTAATATACAATACTACATGATACAACCACACAATGCTATTAAATACAGAAATACAATACCATCTAATTATGATGTATAATGCTAAATAATACCACGTAATACTGCCAAACAATGCCATATTATACTGCCATACATTGCCATATAATACAGATATACATTGTCACATAACACTGCCATTCAGTAGCGAATAGTACTGCCATACAATGCCACATAATACGGATACATAATGTCACATAATACTGCCATATAACGCCACATAATACAGATATACAATGCCATATTATACTGCCATACAATGCCCGAAAAGGCAACTTGCGCATGAGATCTCTTGAAATGTCATACACTACGCTGGCGCTTCAAATACGCAGGACAAGTTCCCTATACAACCATACAATGCCACATAACTCAGAAGTGCCTAAATAATACTTTCATATAGTGACCAAGCAATAGTGATGATACAGTTTTGCTACACTCATGTTGCACTTGACTGTCCAATTGGCGGGGCGACTTGGGTAATTGCCCAGTTACCCACTTCTTAAAACCAGGCCTAGTAAATATCTTGAGGTGACGACTCTTATTCCACGGGTCTTCGGAGCCGTCGCTCTCTACCTCCGACTTCCAGGGATCTATTCTCAGCCCCCACCCCATTAAGGAGCCTGTGGGATAATTGAGGGGAATTACTTTATAAATACAAGATATTATTGCCTCTTGAGCGCTGGGTGCCTCATTAACCACTTCAGCAAAGCACAAGGGTTTTTAGATGTAAAAGGCACAGCCTAAAGATAGTCGAACCAATTACCCGTGCCAAAGGCAGTCATTATTTGTGCCTCTCCAGGCGATCTTACACACAAACACGCGCGGGGTCTTTAGGATCTCAAAGAGATGGATATTCACAAGCCTCCCTGCAAGTCATTGAGTGACTTTCTGTCCTGAGAATGAAGTGCTTGTCTTTGTGTTGGGGGAGAATGTTAACAACTGCGTTTTCAACCACTTTACAAGTGCCCGGTAATGACTACTGCCGCTCTCTCCGGTAAACAACCAGCCCATGGTTCTTTTGTGACGTTTCGAGTGGTTGTTGCCGGTTGCCCAGGGTCTTTACTCACTGAGCCAGGGCAAGGCATAAACAATGATCAAATCCGACAGCGACGCGATCCTGGTGAATTCTTTTCTCCATTTCCCATGTGTTTATTGACAGTTCATTAACAAACATCAAACTGCCACAAGCTGTTTACAGTGCGCGGCGCAGTCAATGGAAAAGTGTTAATATAAATAAGCAGCAAACTGAGAAAGTGCCGGCGAATGGGAAGGAATTCTCCGCGGCCCTACTGCTAGCAGGCGGGTTATCTCCACGGGTGACACCCATGTCGTTACTGCCTCCGCTATATGTATCTACTGTGTAATAAGGAGGGAGTCACACTCTTTGATAACATATCCACCGGTAGAATAATAATATTTCATATATGGCATGCCTCAAATTTAAGAAGAGGGTTCACTATAAGAAATCTCCTGACGTCATTGACTCAGGAAATCCATTGATTTTTATGATCATGAATGTACAATAAGGTACAGAAGAGAATCCAAGATGTGGACATCTCCACAGAAAGCCAAAGGGGTTCTTCAGGCATATGAGGGTTAGGGGAATTGGTGAGATCCGAAGCTCATAGACCACTCAGACCACCATCGATCTTGTCATCTAACATATCTGAGTGCTATAAAAAATATTGTGTCACTTGTCGTACTGTATATGTCCAACCATCCATCCATCCATCTATCTATCTATCCATCCATCCATCCAACTATTAACCATCCATCCATCTATCCATCTATCTATCTATCCATCCTTCCATCTATCTATCCATCCTTCCATCTATCTATTAACCATCCATCCATCTATCCATCTATCTATCTATCCATCCTTCCATCTATCTATCCATCCATCCATCCATCTATTAACCATCCATCCATCCTCTATTTATCTATCTATCCATCCATCCATCTATCCATCCATCCATCTAGTAACCATCCATCTATCTATTAACCATCCATCTATCCATCTATCTATCTATCTATCTATCCATCCTTCCATCTATCTATCCATCCATCTATCCATCCATCCATCTATTAACCATCCATCCATCCTCCATTTATCTATCTATCCATCCATCTATCCATCCATCCATCTATTAACCATCCATCCATCTATTAACCATCCATACATCTATCTATTAACCATCCATCCATCCATCTATTAACTATCCATCCACCTATTAACCATCCATCCATCTATCCATCCATCCATCTATCATTCATCCATCTATCCGTCTATCTATCTATCGATCCATCTATCCATCTAGGCGATGTTTCAGTTCCATCATATTTGGTTCCTTTCTCAAGCAAGTTTAAAGGGGTTGTCTGAGACTTTTACTGTGTCCAGTTTTGGGCACCACATTTTAAAAAAGACATCGAAAAACTGGAGCAAGTTCAGAGAAGAGCGACCAGAATGGTGAGCGGACTGTAAACTATGTCCTACGAGGAACGGTTACAGGATCTGGGAATGTTTAGCTTGCAAAAAGGAGGAGACTTAATAGCGGTATACAAATATCTGAAGGGCTGTCATAGTGTAGAGGGATCATCCTTATTCTCATTTACACATGGAAACACGAGAAGCAATGGAGTGAAACTGAAAGGGACAAAATACAGATTAGATATTAAAAAAAACTTTTTGACAGTGAGGGTGATCAATGAGTGGAACAGGCTGCCACGAGAGGTGGTGAGTTCTCCTTCAATGGACGTCTTCAAACAGAGGCTGGACAGACATCTGTCTGAGATGGTTTAGTGAATCCTGCATTAAGCAGGGGGTTGGACACGATGACCCTGGAGGTTCCTTCCAACTCTAACATTCTAGGATTCTATGGTTAACATTGATGACCTATCCTCAGGATAGGTCATGAATGTCTGATCGGTGGGGTTGCGACACCCAGAACCCCCGCCGATCAGCTGTTTCCGGTGGCCAGAACTGCTCAGTTACGAATCTGCACAGCACGGCTTTTGTCAACGGAATAGTAGCAATGACAGGGTACTGCATATCCACCCCCTATTGATTATTGCAGTACCTGGCAGCGGCCACTATACAGCCGATGGAGCTGTGCTCTGCAGCTCCGCAACTGCGCAGTTACGGCTAGGAACAGCTGATCGATCGGGGTTCCGGGTGTTGCACCCCTACCGATCAGGCATTGATGATCTATCCTAAGGATTGGCCATCAATTTTAAAGTCCTAGACAACCCCTTTAAGAAAGGTTATATGGTGGAACCAAAATGTCTCCACATGGGCTAATAAAAAAGTTCTAATTTTTACACAATCTATTGGAGTGCCAACTACTTTTTTCTTACTATATTGAACTGGACCAATGGGGTATGTGTCCAAGAGACTTTGTGCCCACTACGTAATATACTGGTGCTGCACCATTATATTTTTCTAGATGTTATCTATCGATCTATCTTTATAGAAAAATAAATACAGCACTTTTCATGCAAAATAAGTTCGAAGCCCCCAAGGATATCGCCAAAACCTTTTGTACCCAAAATCTCTTATCTCTCTATCTATCTTTCTAAAATTCCAAAAAAAAGGGAGATTAAGCATCTATCTATCTATCCCATATTTATTAGTTAGGCGGTAGTTGGATGAGCACCTTGGGAAATGTAGTTTAGTGATAACTACTGCGCCGCCCATCATTGATCTACATTGATCTGTTACTCCCGGCACTCGCATCCTTTATTGCCTGCACTCAACGCAAAATTACAGAATATGACTCTGTTCTATCAAAGTAATAGACCATGTGATTATTAAAGACGGAGCGAGACAAGCTGAATTTAGACTCTGATTTATTTTTATCAGTTCGGAGATCTTAGACCAACTTCTTAACCTAAGTATCCTTGTTTAATGTTATTATGATGGTTACGTCTTTTCTAGGCCCGAACACTCATTTTTTGAATATATACAGTATATTCTATAGGGTTCCAAGCTCCATCAGTGGCTGGGATGGGGGGGGGGGCGTAACATCATGGGGAGAACTTATGTCTTGGCCTGCGCGTCATTCAAGATTACTGTCACTTGGGATAGCAAAATCCAGTTTTCCTGCAGTCACCACTAGGGGGAGCTTATGGCATAAGTCTGCAGGATTCTCATTAGCTCCCTCTAGTGGTGGCAGTAAGCACCAGAATGGTATCATTTAGGTGAAAAGTCCACATGCACTTGCACATGCATGCTTAGGTGAAAAGTGCACACGCACTTTTAAAAAAAGTTATTGAGACTATGGTAGCAATTAAACAGTAAAGAAATTAAAAGAATAATATTGAATACATTAGACACTTCTCTGTGATTCAGGAATGTAAAACTTGGAGATGGAGGGAATATCGATCCCATGGGTGAGATGACCTAGAACATGGTCGGACCTTGGGCAGAGCATTATGTGCCACTGCAACAACCCTGATTTTGCAGCTCTAGAACAATTCCATCCATCAATGGTGCATTTCACAGTTCCACTTCTGGGAGGAATCTATCCTTTCTTCTTTATAAGCTGAACTTTTCATGACTGTATCATAATTTATTCTGAAAGCTCCCAGATGGAATTAACCTTCCCTGCCTGAGAAACCTGTGTCAGGATGATCAGAAATGGGAAATACTTTGATGATAGAACTGAACGTTAAATTATTTATTAGCTACATGGCATCACAGTGGTGCACTTCACATACATCCGTCTTAACCCCTTCACTGGTATAATGACAATCTGTTGTTTTTTAGTGAAACTACACACAGATGTGTCCTCCTGTAACTTTCCGCAAATTTCGTTCTAAGGACTCATATTTATCATGAAGCAAATTCAATATGTCGTTATGACATGGTAGCAAAATATGTGCAATAGACATCAGAAGTACATATAGACACAAAGGTGGCCACATTTAGCATAAACATCTCCTGACAGAGTATTACAAAATCACCTTTTTTTTTAAACCTAGTGCTACTCATTTCGGGATATGTTGAACCAAAAAGACAGGAAAGGATGGGTACATTTTAAAGCTTATAAATTAATATATGCCAGTGGGTCATGGTGACCACTTTGCTCCTTAATTCAAGAGATAAGTAGACATTGCCTTTAAGATATACCCAATACCCAAAACGTTTTTACAAATACAATTCAGCATTTTCATTGTTGTTTCTGTTTCTGTGAAAGGTGAGTGATTGGATCGCCAGTATAACAGAATTTAGGGCTAGTGTGGCCACCAGACATACCTGGACAGATTCCAGAGCCCGATGGGTTGGAGAGAAAGATGAGCAAATAAATTCACAGGGCCATGGTCCAGAGGCCATGTTAGTAGTCCGTGGCTGCCTAACAGGAACCCTGAGAACTTCTTCCTAACCTGTCGACACCTTAGACTCTTCTTTTGATTATCACGCTACAATGATATCAGGCAAAAGAGGATATGGAGATGCCAGGGCCCGATGGGTTGGAGATAAAGATGAGCAAATACATTTTCAGGACATTGGTCCAGAGGCCTTGTTAGTAGTCCGTGGCTGCCTAACAGGAACCCTGAGAACTTCTTCCTAACCTGTCGACACCTTGGACTCTTCTGATGATTATCACGCCACAATGATAACGTCACGCCAGGTCGGCTAATCCAAAGACGAGATAGCGATGCCAGGGCCTGATTGGTTGTAGATAAGGAAGAGCAAATAAATTTACAGGACCCTGGTCCAGAGGCCATGTTGGTAGCCCGTGGCTGCCTGACAGGAGCCCTGTGAACCTCTTCCTAACCTGTCGACACCTTGGACTCCTCTGTTGATCATGCCACACTGATAACGTCAAGCCGGGTCGGCTAATCCAAAGAGGAGATGCCGGCAGGCAGGAGACGGTTCGCAAGTCTCCTATTTGGCAGCCATGAACTACTGACTTGGCCAATGGGGCAGGGTCCCGTGAATCGATTTGCTCATTTCATATTGGATTTTTTATTAAAATATTCTACATTTTGTCAACCTAAGGATGGGTTAGACCTGTAGCCTGTGGCAGACACAAACAAAAGATGGTCCATGTGCAAGAACAATATATTGGCCCTTTGCAGCCAAATAACTCATCAAAATGCACAATTCCACCTTCTTTGGAGGTAGAAGTGGGCCCCTTATCTCATTTTATCTAATCTAGACTCCTCAGGTTGCCCCAAATATATGTCTGTCCCTGCTTTGGAGCCTGCATTTCACAGATGATAGGCCTCTTGTAGGCGTACTTGCTTCAAGGAAAATTTAAGGCTTTGTCTAAGGGGGTTGCCAAGGACTTTAAAATGATGACCTATAGGTCATCAATTAATGATTGATGGGGGCTCCGATTTCAGGTATCCCTGCCAATTAGAAGCACCTTCATTGATTACCCCTGGACGGCGTTGTACATATAGCTGTGATTGTGCCTGGTACTGCAGCTCAGATCTGTTCAGCCCTTTAGATATAGTACTAGGCACCCTCGTTCCAATTGATTGGCACGATCCGATCCGTCGGCAAAGTCAGTAATCTCTGGCTGCTGGACAGTAGATCTCCATCTCCATGAGATGAAAATACCCAAGTATTGACACAATGGCAGGAGAAGATGACCAGATGAACCAGTCAATACAGAGAAGACATTGAAGCTCTTGTCGTTGCTTACATCTTCATTACTATTATGAGCTTGGAGAGCATGACTTACGACTTCTACTTATGAGTGAAACCTATGAGGAGGACATGTACATATTAGAAGTAAATCATCTTTATTATCTGCCGCCAATGGAGGTGCCCACTGCTGAAATAAAATTACCACGGGGGATGCATGTTCTCTGTGCCATTAATTGGTGTGAGATGGAGCGAGAGGAGGAGCTGAGCTAATTAAGCAATTATTTTTTCCGATCTGCAGGTTTCATCCCTTGGAAAGTGACTACAACCGTTAACAGAAGATTTGCTCTCTGTTCTGTGCAATCAGTGTTTCTAAATTGCTGACGAAAACTGAAAATCCACCGAATGTAAAGATTACGTTCCATTCACTAATACAACATGGATTGTTACTTTTGGTTTATTCTATTCTGCTACTTTTCTGTGGGCCATAAAGTACACACCGGCTTAAAGGGGTTATCTGGGACTGTTTTATTTTTTTCCTATAAGCCTAAGAACGTATAGGCAGATAGTTGCTAGCTATAACTAACTGTCTATTCTGCCCAGCACCGATTTCACGGACCGCTCCTGTCGGCAACTCTTACGTCAACAGAGCAGCTACTTATCTTTTGCTCTTCTCTGCTCTATTGACTGTCGATGTTTTGCTGATTGAAACCTGGCTCCCCGCTTCCTAACTGCGGGGAGCCAACAGTCAATCAGCATGACGTCGGCAGCCACTGCCCCTTAACAGAGGAGCCCGGAAGAGCTGCTCTGTTGACATGAGATCAAATAAAGCCACAGAATCACCGGCAGGATTGATCCGTGACCACTCTGAGCAGAAGTTTTTAGCCCCTTGAAATAAAAATAATATAGTCCCGGATAACCTTTTTAAAAGAAACTTGTCAAGATGGTTTACAACCCTAATACAGGCAATACAAATTAGATACAGTGGCTGTTTTTCCCAACTCCCCTATACACAGGAACACTGTGCTCGGCCAAGTGTTCGTTTGTTCGCCATGTGAGAGTCTTATTTCCTCACCGATCAGAAGAATCAGGTGATTAAACTCCAACTTGCTGATGTTTATGTCCTCTGACATAATCTGGGAAAAGTCGAGACATTAGATAATCGTTCAACCCCCCCAAAAAATTGGGGGGTGTGGCCAACTTTTATCTAAAGTGTATGGGAGCCTAAAATGGCCACCAAACTATTGTCTGAGACACACTTGCCACTCCTCTTGTTGTGAAAGACATTAGACGGACCAGGAAAGTACTCACAAGCCACCTCTAGAGGCATTTGACATCACTTTAGATGACTTGTGATGACATACTAAATTTACAGGATGTCAATAAAGCCAGTAGGACTGGACAGCATGACTCGTCAGCGGAGTACCTCCACCTCCATGACTTCATACAGATCACAAAACTATAAAGCAATCTCTACTTTTTGATGTTGTGTTGCATCATTCAAAATACAGAATACCATTGTCAACCTAGGTAAAAAAGAAGTTGGTGGTGGCTTGAAGGCCACATAGGTTCCCAGAATCAATTATCCTGAAACCATAAGCTTTCTCCGACACTTCCTACTATACTGGTCTTTCTCCAACAGTCCCCTAGACAATGAATGGAGCGGAGGTCAAGCATCATGGCAGTCTACAGAGCTCAGGTCTCAAAAATCCAGAGCCCTGTTCATGGATTTGCTGAGGATCCCAATAGTTAGTCCTCCCACAATCAGTAAATTACTCCCAATCCTATGGAGGGGGATAACTTTTGATTGTGGGAATAACTATGTAAAAATATATGTGAATACACTTTTATCCTGTAATTCCCCATCATAAAGGTCTGAGCAATCTGCAATGTTCTCAGTTATAATGTTAAATCAATAGAGGGAAAATGACCTTAAAAGTATTGTGCCCGTCCGCAAAAATGGCTGTTCTCTGTGCGTATAGACTAATCAGGTACCCAATGATACATAATTCCTACATTCATAAAAATATACCATCAAGGCAAATGACATTGATCTAATATATGTAAAACATAACGTCCTGGTTTATCCAGTCCTGTTTTCTCATAACTGCATGAAAAATCTCATCTGTCCTGCTCGCTTGTCAAAGAAAATCTAAGAAAATACGTCTTGCATAAAAATGTTATGGATGATAACATCTGGCAGCTGTGTAGAATTTGTCATTTTACAAGAATTCAAGCAAGACCAAGGAGAAAAAAAAACTGAACTCTGCAACATTTTAATTCCCGAACTGTGATTATGGCGGAGTGATTAGTTTATAGCGAGCGCTGGGCGTAGAATCAGTTTATACAACAAGCCAAGGAACATGACTTGTTGTTGTCTTCTAATGAAATGAGAACCTTCGCTGTTAAACGTTTTGGTGGAAGTAATATCTATGTTTTTATTACTGCATTGTAATGCCGCTCGAGCCAAAAATAACATTCACAACTGGACATATTTTTCACTTTAATTGAAAACATTTACTAACGGAGCACTGTGACTGAGGCCCTCCAGATCCCGCCTGAGGATCGCTCCAACTGTGAGCTTATTTCAACATTTAGAGAACAGGTCTGAATGTGAGGGCAGCATTATCTCCTTCACATATGTGACAGGTCTTGTATTTATTAGGGATGTCCTCTTTGGACTTTAAAAGACAAGCTGATTACAAAGTGTCCTCCAGCTTTGATCCTCAACGATCGACTGTAATCTTGGGTCAGACTTCGAAGTGTTTGATTTCTCTGCAGCACCACCACAGGTGAAACTAAACATTACACAATGTTCATTCAAGTCAATGGTTTGTCTATGTAATGCAGGACAAGACAGGTCCTCCAGGGCAAGAAAAACTCTTTCTAACTGCTCCGCACTTTGGCCAAGACATGAGAAACCTAAACAGAGCAAACATTTACCTTCAATGCCACATTGAAAAGTGTATCCTTCATTTATACATATTAGTGTTACACAGACTAAAGGTTTGGAGTTGTGAAACTTCAAGAACATCACTCAATATCAAGAACATCTTGGCTTTAGAGTTAGTACAAATCGATTTGTTGTCACCTCCCCAACTTCACATATTATGTAGAGAAGATAGGTGGTGTGACCATCAGGCTTGTTTCCCTCTCGGAAAATATGACGTTTTTCGAGAGGGGGACCTTGAGATGTCTCACAAAACCATGAAGAAAGTGAGATAGGTTTGAGCTGGTGCCACAAGGTGTTCCTAAATTGTTTCTATGCCCTAGATTTATTGAAAGCATTTGATTTCCAGTTGGGAAACTTTGATCTTCTATGATGTTCTTCATGTTCTCAGTAGAGTTGGTGTGAATCGATTTGCAGGATCTGGTCCATCGACCACATTGGTAATATGTGGTAAGACAGGTCTGAACTAGTGGCATGATGCACATGTGAAGTTATGCCAGGCCAGATATTCAAAAGAAGAGCGTCAGGTAGGTTGCCGTCTTGGCTCCCATCCAGCGGCAACAGATTAATGATGTAACCAATGGACTGGACCCTGTGAATCGATTCACACCACCTATACTTAGAACATGAAGAACATTATAGAAGATCAAATTTTCCCAACTGGCAAATCAAATTCTTTCAATTTATCCAGCTCATAGAAACTATTTAGGAAGACCTTGTGGCACCTGCTCAGACCTACCTCACTTATTTCATGGTTATATGAACCACCTCAAGGTCCTCTTCTCTAAAACTGCCACACCATGTCTCAAGAGGGAAACAGACCCAAGGGTCACATGGAATTTAAAAATGGGGAGGTGGCAACAAATGTTGAGTCCTTCTGTGTGATATGGTGTTTTTTTTGGGAGACCTAAACATGAACTAGAATAACCCCATATTGATTTTTTTTCACCCTCCCCCCCTTTATGTAACTTTTTGATACACTGAGATGATGCTGTGGCTTAAATTAGACAAATATAAGAATATTTTAGAGAAAAATGATTGGTCATATTATAGGAACATTTCTGACCAGCTTGATATAGACCTTTTTTAGCAGGAAATAATCAAATTGCTGCACCTTTAAGACGTTTTATTGTTGTTGGGGTCGTTATAAATATATTTCCGTTAATTGAAGATTTTTTAAGAGATCTTTAAGAATTCTGTATTTTTAACACTTCTCTGTGCAGTTTTTCAGATGTGTTTCTTGGCAAATAATACCCCTTGTTCCATATGCTGGGACACTGTTACTCCATGCTGCTCAAGACTGTGGTCCCATTCATGTGAATGAAGCTGATCTGTCTCCTAGCGGTGTGGAATACTTCACCCTGAATAGGGCCTATTGTGTTTACTGCCCTAATGATTCAGCGCTCACACAGTATGAGTTCTGAGCCCGGCGAAGGTGATACAGAGGTATGATGGGGTGTACGGAGAAGGGAGGGGGGTTTATCTCAGTTCCAAGTCAGAATCAAAAATTACAGAATGTCTCACACTGCTTCTCGTTTGTTAACTATCTGTAAACTAGAAGGAAAAAAAAGAAAATCATATTTAGGGCTCGTCGTAGTCATAGAATTTTTTGAGCCATACAGTGCCTCTGATGTTATATAGAAAAAATATATATATATTTTATTGTGAATCCTGTCAGAGTCTTCCCTGGTAACACTGCACCCAGATATATAGCAGATCATACCTACTTTTTAGAAATGGTATCTGGGGTGACTACTCACTTTGCATTTCACACCAAATTTTTACATATATGCCTCACCTCATTATATATGGATGACGTCTCCAAACTATCTCCCGCTTCACTTAAACCATCAGCAATTCACATGATGTGCGCCCTTTAGACCTCTGCACCCTCAAGTCCCCAGCACCCATCAGATGCTAGCACCCATTAGACCCTAGCACCTTTGTGGTCTTAGTCTTAGTACCCTTTAAATCCCAGGTCTAATTCAGACCTCAGCACTCTAGAGATCCCAGATATCTTAGTAGATTTCAGGTCTTAATACTCTTCAGACCCCAGCACCCTTCAGGTCACAGTACTCTTCAGACCCCAGCACCCTTTAGACCCCAGAACACTTCAGATTCTAGTATTCTTCAGACCTCAGCACTTTTTAGATCCCAAAGCACTTCAGATCCTAGCATATTTCAGGTCCTTGTACTCTATGGACCTCAGCAACTGTCAGGTCCTAGTACTCTTCAGACCTCAGTAATCTTCAGGTCCTAAAACTCTTCAAACCTCAGCACCCTTTAGACCGCAGAACACTTCAGATCCTAGCACATTTAAGGTCCTAGTACTCTTCAAACCTCGGCAACCCTCAGGTCCCTGTACTCTTCAGCCCCAACACCCCTCAGGTCCTAGTACTCTTCAGACCTCAGCACTTCTCAGGTCCTAGTACTCTTCAGACTTCAGCACTTCTCAGGTCCTACTACTCTTCAAACCTCAGCACCCTTTAGACCCCGCAAGATTATAGCTCATTTCAGGTCCTAGTACTCTTCAAACCCCAGCACCCCTCAAGTCCTAGTACTCTTCAGACCCCAGCACCCCTCAGGTTTAATACTCTTCAGACCTCAGCACCCTTCAGGTCCTAGTACTCATCAGACCTCAGTCCCCCTTAGGTCCCAGTGCTCTTCAGACCTCAGCAACCCTAAGGTCCTAGTACTCTTCAGACCTCAGCACCCTTTACACCCCAGAACATTTAAGATCTTGCATATTTCAGTACTCCTAAGCTCTCCCCCAAATTTTTGGATCTCTGCACCTTTCTTATAAAAGAAGAAACTCTCAGCGCCCTATAGATTCTTGCACCCTTTAAGTCCCAATTCTTTTTTAGATCCCAGTAAGCACCCTTTAGATCCTACCATCTTTTAGGTCCTAATTCTCTTTGGACTGAAGCACCCTTTCGATCTTCGCACCTTAAAAGGGAATATGTCAGCAAGTTTTTGCTATGTAATGTGATGACAGAATGGAGTATCAGCTGAGACACTGAATTCAATGATGTGTCACTTTTTTGGCTGTCTGTTGTTGATTACTTACAATGAAGGTTTTATCACTAGGAGATAATCACTGCTGGACCAACCACACCCCTTCCTCTGATAAGCAGCTCACTGTCAATAGACAATGTACATAGAGAGCCTGGTGTGGGTGGGGTTAGCTTTCTGAGCTCTGCTACATGCTACATCTAAAATCTCTGATTGTGTCACAAGTGATAAACCCAGTAAACTAAGTTACGCATCGTTGGAATCAGGCTCACTTGCCCTATATTATGCTACTCTCAGATTAAGGCCATGTTCACACTTTCAGTACTTTTCAGTAAGGCCATGTTTAGTACTTTCAGGCAGCGGCACCCCTCCCCCCATTCTTTTGTCTCCACTAGTTTTATTGTTGTTTTTTTTTTAGTTTGTTTCCACTGCAGGGGGTTAAACAAAATTAACTTCTCCTAAAATAAAACAACACAAATACTTTTATTTATATGTATTTTTTTTTTACAATGATTTCTTTTTTATTTCATTTTCAATCCCTTCACAACCTGAGGTCTGTGTAATGGAAACCACATGTCTGCCCAGAACTAAATAATTACAAAACAAGAATCATAGGCAGTGCCAGGAAAATGGGTATTGTCAGAGCAATTATATTTTATTTACGGCTTTCCCGTTTCTGGATCGCAATGTTCCTGTTTTTATGCTGATGCGGAGTAAAGGAAAGGAAGGCTAGTGGTAGACGCTAAAGTTAGGGGGTCTCTTTTGTTGTATTATAGGTGAGGAAAGATCCTTAAAAATAGGGGTTTCTGGTATTTTTGATTTTATAAGTGTAATGTGAACAGCTGGAATAATAGCAATACAGGGATTGCAATGGTTTTATGACCCTATAAGGTTGGTATGAGAATAAAAAAGTGTTAGTAAAAATTTTTTTAAATGCATAATACTTAATTTCTCCTCTGGAGGCACTGTAGGGAAATTGAATACTTACCACTGGGTTCCCCTGCACATTACAGCTGATCGCTATATCATGTGATCAGTTCATTTAAAGGGAACCCTTCCAACGCAAAGCTCAGAAGCAAACATTTTAAAGGGTTTTCCCATTATAGACATTATTATTTAATTGTTTTAGTATCTCCTTTTCACCCTAATGGAGAGAGACTGCACCCATTTTACTGTAGGAGTCCCGGAAGTCAACCCAGAGTGACCAGATATTTGGGGTAAACTGAGACGCAGCAGATTTGTGGTGCAGATATAGCACCAAAAGCATCAATGTACAGTGCTATCCAAGTGGATGGAGTTCTCAGATGTCCTTCCATAGATACCAGGAAAATCAGAGCGTAAAAATGCTTCAGGATTTCACTGCAGATTTCACCCCTTCCCAAAGCATCGGGTCAAGTCTGCCGAGAATCCACAATAAAATCCGCTGCAAAATCTTGTAATAGAAGTGGATTTTATGGCAACGTCCCATGTTGGTAACATCCTTGTAGTATATGCAGCTAATGTGCAACTAATATGGTGAGAAAAAACTCCTAAACAGTATTTCTACACTATGGAACTTTCAAACTTGTACAGGTTGTAAAAAACAGCAGGACATGAAATAGATGGAAAAGAAAGGACGGAAGGAAGATAACAAGATTAAAGAAAGAAAGAGAGAAATAAATGAAGGAAGAAAAAAGAAAGAAAGCAGCAGTTTTCATGCAAAGATGTGTGCATATTTGATAAATAAATAGAATTCTAAATACAGTAGATAGATAATAGATAGATGATAGATAGATAATAGATAGATAGGAGGATAGATAGATAATATATAGATATATAATAGATAGATGATAGATAGATAGATAGATAAATAGATAGATAATAGATAGATAGATGATAGATAATAGATAGATAATAGATAGATAATAGATAGATAATATATAGATATATAATAGATAGATAGATGATAGATAGATAGATAATAGATAGATAGATAGATAATAGATAGCTAGATAGATAATAGATAGATAGATAGATAATATATAGATAGATAGATAGATAGATAGATAGATAGATAGATAGATAGATAGATAGATAATAGATAGATAGATGATAGGTAGATAATACATAGATCGATGATAGATAGAAAAATAGAAATATAGATAGATGATAGATAGATAGTTGTATAGATAGATGTATAGATATATAGATAGTTGTATAGATAGATGTATAGATATATAGATAGATGTATAGATAGATTTATAGATAGATGTATACATAGTAGTATAGATAGTAGCATAGATAGATAGATAGCTAGATGCATAGATAGATGTATAGATAGATGTATAGATAGTAGTATAGATAGATATATAGATAGTAGTATAGATAGATGGATAGAAAGATGTAGATGTATAGAAAGCTGTATAGATAGTAGTATAGATAGATGTATAGATAGAGGTAGATGTATAGATAGCTGTATAGATAGTAGTATAGATAGATGTATAGATAGATGTATAGATAGATGTATAGATAGTAGTATAGATAGATGTATAGATAGTAGTATAGATAGTAGTATAGATAGATGTATAGATAGTAGTATAGATAGATGTATAGATAGAGGTAGATGTATAGATAGCTGTATAGATAGTAGTATAGATAGATGTATAGATAGATGTATAGATAGTAGTATAGATAGTAGTATAGATAGATGTATAGATAGATGTATAGATAGATGTATAGATAGATGCATAGATAGATGTATAGATAGTAGTATAGATAGATGTATAGATAGATGTATAGATAGATGTATAGATAGTAGTATAGATAGTAGTATAGATAGATGTATAGATAGATGTATAGATAGTAGTATAGATAGATGTATAGATAGAGGTAGATGTATAGATAGCTGTATAGATAGTAGTATAGATAGATGTATAGATAGATGTACAGACAGTAGTATAGATAGATATATAGATAGATGTATAGATATAGATAGATATATAGATAGATGTAGATGTATAGATAGCTGTATAGATAGTAGTATAGATAGATGTATAGATAGGTGTAGATGTATAGATAGCTGTATAGATAGTAGTATAGATAGATGTATAGATAGGTGTAGATGTATAGATAGCTGTATAGATAGTAGTATAGATAGATGTATAGATAGATGTAGATGTATAGATAGCTGTATAGATAGTAGTATAGATAGATGTATAGATAGATGTAGATGTATAGATAGCTGTATAGATAGTAGTATAGATAGATGTAGATGTATAGATAGCTGTATAGATAGTAGTATAGATAGATGTATAGATAGATGTAGATGTATAGATAGCTGTATAGATAGTAGTATAGATAGATGTAGATGTATAGATAGCTGTATAGATAGTAGTATAGATAGATGTATAGATAGATGTATAGATAGCTGTATAGATAGTAGTATAGATAGATGTATAGATAGGTGTAGATGTATAGATAGCTGTATAGATAGTAGTATAGATAGATGTATAGATAGATGTAGATGTATAGATAGCTGTATAGATAGTAGTATAGATAGATGTATAGATAGGTGTAGATGTATAGATAGCTGTATAGATAGTAGTATAGATAGATGTATAGATAGATGTAGATGTATAGATAGCTGTATAGATAGTAGTATAGATAGATGTATAGATAGTAGTATAGATAGATGTATAGATAGATGTACAGACAGTAGTATAGATAGTAGTATAGATAGATGTATAGATAGCTGTATAGATAGTAGTATAGATAGATGTATAGATAGTAGTATAGATAGATGTATAGATAGATGTATAGATAGTAGTATAGGTAGATGTATAGCTAGATGTATAGATAGATGTAGATGTATAGATAGTAGTATAGATAGTAGTATAGATAGTAGTATAGGTAGTAGTATACACATGGTCGGTGGTGCAGTCGGAGATTGACCTGTTCTATAGTGACATGTAACACTGAACAAAGAGACAAAGCCGTCCCACGTCCCGGCCGGGCTCTCGGGTTCGGGGTCCGCGCTGTTCTCGGCCTCTAATCCCTACATGCTATTTGTGGCTCGGGTGTTAGTGTTTTGCCAACTGAATGTGCTATAAACAGCCAGCAAGAAAAAAAAAATCAATCTGCCATCCGCCGACATATACCTCTCTTTTCCGCTCATTGTCAGCCTCTGATTGATGGTGTTGTTCATTAATATGGGGCGATTGTCAGCTTTTCCTGAATAAATATAAAAAGTAACAAAGAGAGACCCCACCCTTTCAGGCCTCGCTATATTATTTCCTATCCCCCCACCTCTGCTCTGAGCAGCTGCCAGGGGGGAAACTTCTTGTCAAGCAGAAAATCATGTCTCTTGGTTCTTAAAGGCAGGGAATTAGATTTCCTAAATACATGGGGGGTTTATGTAAAGGGAGCAGGTGGAGGGTACAATGAACCTGCTCCATCGTATCATACGCCTTTAGCAAAATGAATTTATTTTAGTCTCGCCGCCCCGGTCCTGGAGGGGCTTAAGGATTTAGTCTTAGCAAATGTCCATATAAAGCGGACGGGACATAAAAGCAGCAAGTTCATCAATGACAATTCTCGGTTTTGCAAAGTCAATGATGACGTGCAGTGCACAGGTTTTTACTAAAACGATAGGAAACACCTAAAACCTGTGACTTTTCTATAGAAGAAAATAAAACTAATACTTGTGTATTATGAACTCATGAATACATGAATCCATGAGACGAAGCCCCTACGTACATTGGAGGTCCATGAAGATATAGTACAGGTCCAAAGCAGGCTCCTTTAAGGCCCCTTTAAATGATCACTGTCCTTTATGCAAACATGGCATAAATCATTAGTACCATAGAATATAAGAAATTTTGTAATATATCTTATCAGATAAATATGCTTTTTTCTCCACTTATGAACCATTTATTTTCAACCACCCTAGAAAAAAAACAGCTCAAACCTGTCTTGGTCAAATCAAGATGGATGGCCAGATCACTGAATAATCAGGTTACAGATCCTAGTAAAGTCTATGGGGGATGAATGAAAAGCACTTAGAACAGTGAGAGACACAAGAAGATCCAGCTAACTATCTTAGCTGACTTCATGCCTGGATTCACAGCCGCACTGCTCAGTATTGCTGTGTAATGTCCTCC
This sequence comes from Phyllobates terribilis, assembly GCF_046119375.1. Classification (NCBI taxonomy): domain Eukaryota; kingdom Metazoa; phylum Chordata; class Amphibia; order Anura; family Dendrobatidae; genus Phyllobates; species Phyllobates terribilis. The sequence goes on from NW_027362770.1 coordinate 145,210,034, forward strand.
ATGCTGCTGCTGCTTTCTGAGTGTGCTACTGCGCAAGAAAAGTAGGAAACCCTCATGTCTCTGTAAAACTGTTAAAGCAGTGGATTTAATTTTGTATTAAAAATACCGTATTTTTTCCTTTTAAGATTAGTCTCAACGCACCAGCTCAGAGGGAACTGAAAACTAGAGATAGAGTATGGAGAGGGAAGACTGGGTGAAAAAAATGCAGGGTTCAAGTCATATTATATTCATACCTCATATACGTACACGAAATGTCACCTGAAATGTTAGACATGCTTTAACAATGTTAAAAAAGGACACCCTAAGAGAAAGGGTTTAGAGCATCTGAACCTTTGAAACAGATATCTGATACCAGTGAGGTAAAAGGCAGCACTTAATAGTGAGGGGGCTCTTTTTAAACTCATATGGCCAATCAGAAGCACTTAAAGGGTTCACAAACTGTTCCTACCTGTCCTTAAGATGTCCATAAACTTCAAATAGCCTGTTTGGCCAAAAGTTCTTGACTTTCCCCTTACACATGCACGCTCAGCCACTTGTGCATGTATTGTCAATGTGAAGGGAGGAGTATAGTTCTACCAGTTACCTCTGTGTCCTCCAAATACCTTAGCATCAGCTCTATTCCGTCCAAACAAAAGGATCAGGCATGTTGAACTCTAACAGTCTGATCTTCAGTATTGATGGAGAGCAGCCCTCTGTTCTTGCGCTTGATGGGGTTTCTACTGTGTTCTACCAAGCCTTGGCTCAGAGTGGTCATTGACTGATTCTGACAGCGATTCTGCAGTCTTCTTCTTCTTGAATATTCTGTCAATGGGGCATGACTACCGGCTTCATGCTAAGTGACAATCGGCTCCCTGCACTAAGGCAGCGGGAAGCCGGTTGTCAATTAGCATGACATTGGCAGTCATTTCCCGTCAACAGAGCAGAACGGAAGAGAAGCAGCTGCTCTGTCGACGTGACATTAGTGGAAGCCACAGAATCTGTCAACGGGGCATGACTGCTGGCTTCATGCTAATTGACAGCCGGCTCCCCGCAGTAAGGTAGTGGGGAGTCAGTTGTCAATCAGCATGACATCGGCAGAGCAAAAGAGAAGCAGCTGCTATGTCGATGTGACGTAAACAGAAGCCACGGAATCGCCGACTCTAAGCAGGCAGAGATCATCAACGGGCAGAACAGGCAGGTAGTTAGTTCTTAGGCCCATAATAAAAAAATTAATTAGACCTGGATAACCCCTTTAAGGCGAGTCAACCCAGTTGCTCTAATCAGATACAATGTGATAACATTGTATCTGACTCGAACAGCTAGGGCAGAATCATCATAGAGATCTTTGGATAGGTAACATTTTTAAATTTTTGGATAAAAAAATTATTTTGGGGGGAAACCCCTATTTAATAAATAATAAATCCTGATAATTCCGAGATAAATCTCTACTTGCTAACTCCCCGACCCTCTACCATAGTAACTCTGGAAGAATTTTTCTGTCCTGTGTGTGCAAAGTTTGAAAACAAATTTTTGCCTTAATTTCCCGTTAAATACAGATTCAATTATTTACCTTGCGCTAAGTTGTTAGACTAAACAATTGTCAGCGATGGGAATGTTCTGGTAACGACGGTCATTTTTTTCTATTTTGTCAACGTCAGCTACAAATAGCAACCAAATAGATCGCTAGCTACAATTTACTTGCTTTTCAAGTCTAGTTTGGGAATGTCTTTTTAATTACCCAGGACTGAATACCACATGTTGGCTACAGTAGCACTTTTTTTTAGGACTGGAATAGCACAGGGATAATCAAAGTCAATCTTTGCCACATTTACAGAATATTCTTTTTTCGCAGGTAGATAATTCTTTCTTTGTATATTTGGGAATCTCTTTGGAACCAGGGATGAGCAGACCCATGGATGTTTGGGTTCGAACGAACTTTAGTCCAAAGTTCGGTTCGGGTACCAGAACTCTAGCCCATAGAACTCAATGGGCACCTAAACTTTGGTGTTGTAAAATGGTCGTAGTAAGGGATAGGGGGCTGCCAAACGAAGCAGAGTATCTCTCTCTCTCTCTCCAAACAGTTCTTCCAGAACTTCAAACAGTAAAACGGACTTCCGGGAGAAGTCTGTTTTCGGAGTTCAGCACCGGACACTAGGGTATGAACCCCGACCTTTACAGTTAGGGTTCGCTCATTTCTATTTGTAACCTAACCATCTTAGAGCATCTACCCCACGTAGATTACAGCAGCTCCCGTCCAGTTAGAAAACTGCTTACAGACACAATAAAAAATCATTTTTGAGAGTCGGAAGGAGAATAAGGGGGTCATAAGTTCCTTGTTAAAGGGAACTTTTTTTTTTTTATTAAAATCAGATACATATTCTTTTTTGGATGTTTTATTTTTCGAAATTATTTATACATATTTTTTTATGTTTAATTATTTCTTTATATTTTTTATATTATTTTTATATTTTATTTTTTGCACATTCCTTATGGGGCAGTGGCTCAGTGGTTAGCACTCCCACCTTGGGGTCCTAGGTTCAAAGAGTAGTTCACTTTGGGTCCCCTGATTATAAGCTGATCATTTGATCTTCTACCATAGTGAAATCTATAATCAAGTGTTCAGTTTCCCTACAGTGCCCCCACAGGGGAAATAACAACAGAATTCAGGGGCAACATCTGCAAGAAGTTTGTATGTTCTTCCCATGTTTGCATTTGTTTCCTCCGTCTACTCCGGTTTTCTCCCACACTCCAAAAACATAGGGAATTTAGATTGTGAGCCCCAATGGGGACAGTGAGTAATGATAACATGCTGTATATCTTGGTGCTGTGGACAAATAAGTAATCATACGATCATTTTGCCTGAGCTGCCAACAGCATTCAGCAGCTACATAGTTATAGGAAGCAATAGAGACTTCTATGGGAGGATGTTGTGGTCAGGGAGGGGGAGAAGGTGAGCTGTGACCATCAACTATTGTGAATGTGTTATCTAATTTTGTAATCCTGCCTGTGATGGCAATGAGGTGACTGCTGAAAAGCGATCTCTACAAAATAGAAAGTGTCAGCCTATTATGAGGCTCAATGTGGAAACTGCTAGGTTTCTGGATTTCTTTTGATATAGACGTGGAAAATTAGAAAAAAATAAATCAGTAAAATGTGTTATTTTTGATGATCCATCCACATTTTATTTTTACTAATTCAACCAAGGAAAAATGCTTATACTGAATCTGATAAATTGTTTTGTAAGGTAAAAGGGAAATGTTAATTTTTCCCTTAAGAGCGATCTACTTTCAAATACCAATTGTCAGAAAATCTATTAAGAAATTCTAAATTAATAATGGGGGGAACACAAATCCAGGATCCTAATCTACAAGCCAAAATGCTGGTTAAACAAGGTGCAGAGCTGATATAAAGAGCACCTCTCTCTGGAGGACTCAGCTTTGAATTTTGTGTTATTCTTCATTTCCCCTATGGGGGCACTGTAGGGAAATTGAACACTTGATTATAGGTGTGGCAGAAGATCGAGTGATCAGCTTATCATTAAGGCTACTCCTTGAGCATCACAACTAGAAATTTTCTAACCAGGAAAATTAAAATATTCAAATTTTATTATCTTTTCCCCAAATTCTGGCTATGGTAAAATCATTTCCATTGTCAGAAAATATTTGCATAGGCATGATGCCTATAGATGAATGACTGGACACTAAAAAACATTTTTCTCATTGACAATGGTGTTATTATTGGGGGTGCAGGCGTTCTTTCACGCTGGGAAAATGTTCTGTTTTCTGCCCCTAGTCCCATATGTAAATATCCTGACCAGGCAAAGTGGCTTGCTACTAGTGCCCCCTTACTCTCAGCCGTGGCTGTGGCAGATACAGGCATAGCAGTGGCGCCCAATATTAGCAATTGGAAAAGTTGATTATGGAAGAGCGAAACGATTGAAAACAAATCAAATTAATTTAGCATTTCTCTAAAATTTTGTCGATTTTGGCAAATCCAAATTTTCAGAATGCCATTTTGCATTCATAGTAAGGGGTTCAAAATAATAAAATATCACCTGTCCCTGGCACCACAGCTCCCCATCTAGTCCTCCGCTGGCTTCCTAAGAAATCTGCTCCTGCTGGATGGTCTGGTCTCTTCCTCACTCTTCGCTGGACCAGAAAGCATGTTCTAACATCATGCCATCATAGCGTTTGTCGACCTACCCAATCACATCGGTCAACGCGTGACATGACGTCATGATGTGCGTCGAAGTTTGGCCGGCCCCCGAAGAGCGATAAATAATGAAGAGGAGACTGGAGCAGGAACTGGTGGAGGAGTTGCGATGGCAGAGATAAATAAAGGTCAAGGTGAGTATATTTTATTCGGATTTTTTTAACCTTTTCGAATCAAGTTTCTCGAGTGGCGAACCTGAATTTTGTCAATTTCAACAATCTCTAAAATTGATAATATATCAGGTGTCCATGCAGCACTGTCATTAGGAAGAGAAAATCCCTGAATGGGCGGTAGGTAAAGTGACTGGCCACTGTGACACAGAAAAGGAATTACTTTCCATGCCGTCATAACGTTTGGCGACCTACCCGATCACATTGGTCAACGCGTGACATGACGTCATGATGTGGGTCGAAGTTTAGCTGCCCCCCCACCTCGAAGAGTGGTAAAGAATGAAGTGCAGACTGGAGCAGGAACCGGTGGAGGAGTTGCGGTGGCAGAGACAAATAAGGGTCAAGGTGAGTATAATATTTTATTGTTTTTTTTTAATCTTTTTGAATCATGGCTCTCGAGTGCCGAATCCGAATTTTGTCAATTTCAACAATCTCTAAAATTGATAATATATCAGGTCTCCATGCAGCACTTTCAGTAGGAAGAGAAAATCCCTGAATGGGCGGTAGGTAAAGTGACTGGCCATTGTGACACTGAGAAGGAATTACTTTCCTTGCCGTCATGCCGTCATAACGTTTGGCGACCTACCCGATCACATTGGGCAACGCTTGTCATGACTTCATGATGTGTGCCCAAGTTTAACTGCCCCCCCCGAAGAGCGGTAAAGAATGAAGAGCAGACTGGAGCAGCAACCGGTGGAGAAGTTGCGATGGCAGGGATAAATAAAGGTCAAGGTGAGTATATTTTATTGGGATTTTTTTTAACCTTTTCGAATCAAGTTTCTCGAGTGCCGTATCCGAATTTCGTCAATTTCGCCCATCTCTGAAATTGATAATATATCAGGTCTCCATGCAGCACTGTCATTAGCAAGAGAAAATCCCTGAATGGGCGGTAGGTAAAGTGTGTCTGGCCACTGTGACACTGAGAAGGAATTACTTTCCTCCAGAGCCTGTAAGAAGATTTTCTTATCAGGAAAATGAATGACTTCCTTACAAAGAAAGACAGCCAGTGCAGAGAAGGCGAAACATACACAGAAAGAGCGAGAGCATGCAGAGAGAGACAGATTTATTGAGGGTGAAGATAAATAGATGGATACAGAGATGAATACATTAGTATCACAGGTAGCCGGGGCAGACAGACAGAAGAAGAAGAAAGAAGGAATTAGTGATTGTGCCGCCCGGGTTATCATACACAGTTGGATGAAAAATTGATTGGAAATTAGGTTGCACAAGGAGATTATCTAAGGGCTCCTGTTCGTGGATCATATTTGAGTATAAATCTATGGGAAGCGATGCCAGGGAAGCAGAGCATGAATAACGATGGCTAATTGTTTACTGTACAAATAATGTCAGAACAGAAGCCATATTTCTTGTTTGGATGACTTACTTCCAAGTCCCAGGGGAGAGACGAGGAATCAGGTCACTGATTATAGCTTTCAATTTTGGGGTCACCTACCAGGATTTCTCAGCTTTTAATAATGATGGCTATGTACTACAGGCACCATGATAAGAAATCTATTCAAGGGTGATTTTTTTATGTATGGTTTTACATTGGTTATTGCCTGTTAATATAAATCATGCAGAATAGACATCACTGATATTGTTTTGCATCTAAATCCATGGCTCTAAAATGTTGCCTAGCATTAATAAAGCCCTCCTCCTCCCATCAAAGTTTTTATCCTCAGTCGTCATATTATACAGCACTGTGTACTTACAATTGCTCATTTTACCTTTCTACCCAGATAATTCTTCTCTTTTCCATTAGATCTGTGACATCACGTGAGTAAAAACTGACCAGCTGAATCCTTCTAAGCTCTATGTAGAAACAGGAGGTCAATTTTCTCTGCACAAGTCATGAGTCACTACAAAAGTCTATGGTAGGGGGAGGAGGGAGCTCCTGTAATAAAGGTAAAATAATAAACCAACCTCATCCTCACCTGTCTGCCGCAGTCCAAATAGCGAGGGTCCCACGATGATCCCATGAACAGAACGGCCACATTGTAAAATGTGGCCGCTCGGTTCAGCAGCCGGCAATACACTGACGCTCAGTGCTGGCAATGAGGTCAGCGCATGCGCGGTGAGTATTTTCCCACACTTGCACTGACGTCAATGAGCCAGTGGTACCGATCAACTGACTGGCGGTGGTGCCAGGTGTCGCACCACCACTAATCAGATATTGATGACCTATCCTAACTATGGACCATCAATGTCCTAGTCCCGGACAACCTGGGGATGCACAGGTACTCTGCGTATTTAAAAACAAAAATGCAAGTAACCTATTTTGCTTAAAGGGTGCTGAAATGGAGCAGAAAATCTGCATTAAAAACTCACCAAAAGCTCATCGTGGGAACCTAGCCTTAGAGGGTCCATGTCAGATTCTTTGCTGAGTTTCTGTGTCTATAAAAGTGAATTGCTCTTTAGTACCGATACAATAGTAGCCTGAATTGAATGATTTCCGTGATTTGATCTTGTCCCAGGGTTAATGGGATCATCATTTCTACGTCCATAGTGCTGCTTCATTTACATGCCATACAAAACACACCGAGTGCGGATGATCAGAGACCACGAGACTCCGTTTACTGTCCCGTTTTATTAAGTTGGACTGAGAAGTGTTATGAATACCAGTGCACAGAGCAGGAAACAGGCAGCGGCGAGCAGAGCTGGCTCCGCGCCACAGGTTGAAGATTCAATCTGCTTGTAATAGGAGGTGATTATTGAGGACTAGCGGGAAGATGACGGATGTTTTCCTGTTAAAATGACAGCTTGGGCAGAGCTACAAGCTTGGAAGACTGTTTGCGAGCCCTGGATTTTCACATGTTATAGGCCCATTATTAATGGGTTAAAGGGGTTGTTTGGTTCGTATTTTTTTTTTAACTACCCAATCAGTGAATTCTGAAATATTAGATGGGAGTTCACTATCGAGGACCCTCATCTACTAGCCAGAGCAGATACTGGCTGCAAAAGAAAGTCTCTCGCTCTGGAGGACCCAGCATGTCCGTGTGTTATGTAGACAGCCCATAGATCTCGATGGAAATTGTGTGATGCTTAATTTTGCCCGCGGTGCAACCTCAGGGGAGTTGAACAATTATTGCCAGGTTGCCTGATCTGGAGTAAAGGTTCATTAGATTGATTAGGAGTAGAGATGAACGAGCCCAAACTTTAAAGTTCAGGGTTCGTACATCTAGTGTCCGGTGGTGAACTCTGAACATGGACTTCTCCGGTAAGTCCAGTTTAGTGTTCGCAGTTCCCGGAGGAGAGACAAAGGAGAGAGATTTCAATATTCGGGTAAAGTTCTGGTACTTGAACTAAACTTTACACTAATGTTCTGTCGGGTACCAAAATCTGAACTTCCATGGGTCCGCTCATCCCTAACTAGGAGTGAAGATGCTTAATTTGTTGGATTGGATCACTCCATGCTCCCATACACAATAGATAGCTATCGGCTGAATGACAGCTATCTCTCCCGATTTTGGTCCATTGTCTATGAAAAAGCCGCTGCCTTACTCTTCTTCTTCTGGCGGCTTATGTCCCGGAAAACCAAAGAATTGGCCATTACAAAAATCAACATCCTGGATCCTTTCTTCCCCCGACATCATCTGTCAGGAGGAGCCGGGAGGCGACCGTACACATTAGGGCTCATTTAGACTTCGTTTTTCGCTTACGAGTTCTATCCGTAACTCGTAACTAGTATAGCCCCTGGGGCTGTCCACATGTCCGAGTGACCAGTGCAAAATCGTGGAGACGTGTCCAATATTGATCCAAGTCTTGGGTCAAAATCGAAAATGCAAGTCTGTTGGTCCTGGACAGCTCTCGGATGCCTTTTTTCACAGACTGCTAGATAGGAGAAGGTAGAGGAACTTTTTCTTTTCTCATCTGAAACTCTGACCAAACTCAGATGATGCTCTGATGAAAATCTGATGAACAAAACTAGGACCGTTTTTCTCATACGTTAAAAAAATCGGCCAAGCTGTAGATTAGGCAGACAGGCGGGTTTCCGATGGCTTCTCCCCCACCCGCTGCCCTGGACTGACAGGCCTTTCTCAAAATGTTCATGTAGGAAGAGACCTGTCAATCCAGGGCAGTGGGAGGGGAGAAGTTGTCGGGGATCCGTCTATCTGCCTAGTCTACAGCTTGAAAGTATGTTTTTGTTAACTTGTACCAGATATGGTTGTGACTGGCCCCCTGGGCCGTGGGGTACCCGGAACCGGGCTTCTATGCGATGCTGGGGGTAGTAGTGGCAACCCGATCCCGTGGCTCAGGGTGGTCAGACCAAATGCTGTGGCAGTCTATTTATCAGTGTTTTGAATGTCTGACTACGCCACCCGTGGATTGCGGTCAGGGATAACCGCCGCTGCTAGGCAGACCGCTGAGGCTGGTGTTGGTGCGCAGCACAGGGATGGGATAACTCCCCACGGGAAGAGTGTAGCCTCAGGGCAGTGTAAGTGGATGCTGGGGGTGATGGTGCAGGCGCAGCAGAAATCACACAGAGTCCAATGATGCAGTCCAGGGTTTTTACTCACAGTTGTTATCCAAGTCACTTCTGTCAGCAATGACTGCCCAAGCCGTGCTGCGTCCACCAGGTGAGGGGCTCGGTCAACCCCCAGGCAACTCAGGAGTGTGGCACAGGACCCCCTTCTATCCTTTCTCTGGCCTCTCGTGCCCCACCAGTGACCACGCTTCTGTCCGGCTGCCTCGGGCCTTCTCTGGTAAAACAGTTTCCCTGACCCTATGTGGTGCCTTCCTAGCGGGTGTAGCAAGGGGTCGCACCAATAAATGATCACGACCTCCGGTTCTTGGCTGAGGGATGATTTACCTCCACCAACTTGGGAATCCGGTACCCTTCCACGGCCTGACCCTTCACCCGATATAACGCGGGCTTGCAACGGTTGCTGTACGTTCTGCTCTCTTAGGGTCCCTTCTGCCTTCTTGTTTCTGGAGCCTTTCTACTCCTCTGTCTCTCCTCTTTCCTTCCTTCTCCTTCTCTTCTTCTCCTCTCTGGCCCCGGCCTTTTCTCTAGGCCTGCCTTCTGAGCAGAGCTCCTACAGAGCCTCTGCTCCCTGTCACCTCTCTACTGTACTGAACACTGAACTAAGATGGCACCCACCTTTTATCTGCTTCTCTGTGTCTGAGCTCAGGTGACCTGCACCCAATGAGCTCCTTCCTATGCTCCAGAAACCGTCCCCTCCTGCTCCTACATCACTGGGTTCTCTCTCCCCTCCCCACTCCAGACAGGGACATAGTCAGTTGTGCCTGCATAAAATGGGAGCACCGTCGAGCTGTCCCCTGGAAATGGGGTGAGTGTGTATGTGTGTGCAGCTAACTGAGCCCTGGTCCACACTCCATCCTTACCTGGGAGTGGAATATCACACCTCTGGTTGAGGTGCAATACCCCTGTGGCAACCAAACGCTCGGGGCGCCACTGTTGCACTACAGGAATGTCTACGGACAAAGGCATCGCAGAAACTCCTGGGCCACAGAGATAAATTTTCAACGGAACTGCTACTTATATGGGACGCAGAGTCCATTTTGGCCACCTTAGGCTCAAGGACATGAGCACAACTGCAATCTCTGCACCCCCTATTGGGGCAAACCTGCCTATGGACAACAGGAATAGCCAGGTATATGAGAAACACAAAGCTCTGTGGTTTTGTAATCCTTCGGCGGCTTTTACTACAATTAAGCACGCACGTAACTTATTAAGCACCATCTTTAATTCAAACAGTGCAGCGCTTGCACCTTCTCCCTTTGTGTGCTTGCTGTGAGATTTTCTTCCTTTGCAGATACTGCTGACGAGATGTTTTCGAACACAACCATGGGGGGAGGAATTAAACATTTACGTGAAAATAAAAGGATTTTCCCACTTACAAGCGCCATTGAATCATATAGTGTAATAGGTTATCAGCTGCATAACGTAGATGAAACTGTAGGGGTTTAGCTATCGAACCGCGTTTGTAAAAATTGTACAAATATATCAGAAAGTGCAGAATTTACTAACATGCAAAATATAGATATTATTCCAAAAATGTATATAAAAAAGTGGAAACTGGCAGGCAACAGCTCTTACAATGATTTTAATAGGTAGCTTGCAATACTTCATTTCTCCTTTGGAGGCACTGTAGGGAAAATGAGCACTTGCTAGCTATAAATCTTTCAGATCACAGTCGATCACTTTGAATTCCATTAAATTAGAATAAATGTTATAAGCTTATTGTTGATGGATAATTCTAACAAAAATAGAAATATAAAAAAGTGGATAATTCCTTTAAGGAGCTGATGACATTTGTATATAAAAAGACACCTCCATAGAAAACAAAATTGCTGAGCCCCCTGTGAACCATACAGTAATACGCTCTTCAAAATTATACTGGATTTGTCTATAAAGTATATTTTCGGAGGCCATGTAAATACATAATTTAGCCTTGGAGAACATGAGTAAATGGTGAATATTGTGTATAATACAACAAAAAAGAGGAATATCCTTGTGTTGTCACTATTAAGAAAATAGGAACACATTTTATAGTCACCGAGGCTATTTCAGGCCATCTGTCTGATATTTAGAATATATTTTTTATTGTATATATTATATTGTATATTTCCGTGCAGAAATTCCAGGAATTGATCAGATTTCACCCTTTTTAGTAAAATTCGCAGAATTTTAGTGCCATTTTAGTATTAAACTCTATATGTAAGATAATGGATTTATCTATGGTGGAAAATTACCATTTGTATGAATCCATCTTAAGCAGATGTTCACACAGGGCGAATAAATTGTGAATTTTCCAGGTGTAAAATCTACAGCATATTACAGTACCAGAAAAGTGGATGAGATTTTAACAAGTGTCATTCAGAAAATCTGTACGGAAATGTCAATTTCTGCTAGATGTTCACTGCAGAATTCACAATGCGTAGAGTTAAATCTGCAGCAAAACCTGTGTCAAATCTGCATGTAATTTGCACAGATTTCGCAGCAGATTTATCACTGATTTCTTTACCCAGTGTGGATATAGCCTAAGGCTTCATTCAAGCGATGAGTATTTGGGGAGTTTTTGATGTTGCAGATTTTCATCATATTACTTGCGCTTTTTTCATTGTATTCTTTATTGTGTTTTTATTGCGTTTTTGACGCTGTTTTTCTTATCTCTTTGGATATGTTGTGTTTTAAATAAATCTGCTTTGTTTTTGTCCTACTTTGACAAAAATGTATTGACATTGTCATGTGTGGATCACATACGGCCCAAACGCACACACGTTTTTTTTTACCTGCGGATTTTCCACGTCTAATGCAATTCTATGGGGAAAATCTGCACGTTAAACTCAGCTTAACCCGTAAGAGAAATTGACATGTTAAGGCTACGTTCCCATGATAAGCTTTTGGTGAGTTTTTGATGTTACCATTTCTGCACCCATTACGTAAAATAGATTACTTTTCATTTTTTTCGAAAAAACTTACCAAAAACTAATTGTGGGAACGTAGTCTGACAGATTTAAAAAACGCAATTAGTTCACACTGAATAAAAAAAAAGCACAGTGGGCATGAGATTTCTATAAATCCCATCCACTTTGCTGCTTTTTTTTGCGTAGCGAAAATACGCATTTTCAAAAACTCATCGTGGGCACTTAAAGGGGATATCCAGGATTATATTAGTTTTTCAGCTCATAGTAAAAAAAATAACAAGCAGGTAGTTGCTAACTGTTCTATCCGGCGCGAGCTCAGAGGGGTCACCAACTGTTCCTACCGGCGATTCAGCTGCTCCACGTCAACAGAGCAGTTCTTCTTTCTGGCTGCTCTGTCAATGGGGCGTGACTGCTGACGATATGCTGATTGACTGTGGGCTCCCCGCAGTTAGGTTGCAGGGAGCTGGCTGTCAAACAGCATGATGTCGGCAGTCACGCCCTGTCAACAGCAGAGCAGAAGAGAAGTCGCTGCTCTGTCAAAGTGACGTCAGTGGAAGCCGCTGAATCGCCTGTGGTTGATCGGAGCAGGGCACAACAGTCAGGTAGTTAGCAACGTGGCGCCGGCACAGAGCAGTGACCAACTGCTCCTGCCAGCGATTCAGCTTCTCAACCTCAACAGAGAAGCTCTTCCTCTTCCTGGCTGCTCTGTTAGCGGGGCGTGACTCTTGACATTATGCTGATTGACAATGGACTCCCCGCAGTTAGGTCACGGGGAGCTGGCTGTCAATCAGCATGACGCCGGCAGTCATGCCCTGTCAACAGAGCAGAGCAGAAGAGAAGCCGCTGCTCTGTCGAAGTGACATCAGTGGAAGCCACTGAATCGCTGGCAGTAGATCGGCGCTGGGCATGACAGTCAGGTAGTTAGCAACTCTCTGCTTGTTAGTTCTGCATTCGTAAATTTTCCGCAATGTGTGAACATAACCCTAATGCTGAATATTAATCCCCATCATTGCAGGATGGCGGACGATGCAGTACTGCACTTGGGCAGCTAAGGGGAGAAATACTTATTACACGCTTTCTCATTATAGGGCGATTATAGTATATTCCATGTTGTACCCAATTAGCGTCCTGTTCTGCCAGGAGATAGGGAGACTCGGGCGCAGGACGTCAGGTGCGCGGAACTCATCACGGCTATCAGTATGTAACGTCCATGTTCATTTTCCTGAAGTAACAACCTCTCAACCTCCTGCTTCACTTGATCCATTACAAGGTTTAAACATGAAAGCCCCAAAGAGAATTAAATTAGCGAGGAAGCTCAGAGGGAGCTGGATTTGCATCTATCCCACTTAGGAAAGGAGATTAGCTGACCCCTGTGTGAGTCAGCCGGGGGAGCGCAGGGTAGGCTCTCTGTCAAACACAGACAAACCGTGTTATGGAGGCAATCAAAATGGGAAGGTTAACTGCATCCGAAAGAATTAAAAAAAAAAAAAGATACAGAATCCTGGAAGCGCTCACGTTCACTTCCAATGAAATAAGTACATACTTCAGATTAGCCAATTTTACACCTCCTCTAAATCCCTGCCTGTTTTTGTTTTTTTTTAATTTTCATTTTATTTATATATTGCCAACATATACCATAGAGCTGTACTTCGGTTACTCTTACCAGCGAGGGTCAAAATCTTATTTATTTTTATTTAATACATACAGAACTATTTGGGTCCATAAGAGAAAACCAAGAAAGGGCCTGTCCATAAATTGCAGATTTATTTCGTTTTTGTCGCGTTCGTTTCTGCACAGATTCATCACAAAACCTCAAGGGTTTCCTGATGCCGGAAAAGTGAATGAGAAACCTGAAGTGTCATTCACATGTTGCTTATTTTTTACTTAAAAATGCAGCATGTCAATGCTTTCAGCATTTTTGCTGCAGATCTCATCCATAAGGTGTAGTCACACGGCCATATAACACGGACGACGATCACATTGCAGTGCTTGGACTGGCCGGCGGCTCTCCTGACCCGAGCTCAGTGCTTTGACTGGCCAGCGGCTCTCCTGACCCGAGCGCAGTGCTCTGACTGGCCGGCGGCTCTCCTGACCCGAGCGCAATGCTAGGACTGGTCGGCGGCTCTCCTGACCCAAGCACAGTGCTTGGACTGGTCAGCGGCTCTCCTGACCCGAGCGAAGTGCTCTGACTGGCCGGCGGCTCTCCTGACCCGAGCGCAGTGCTAGGACTGGTCAGCGGCTCTCCTGACCCAAGCACAGTGCTTGGACTGGTCAGCGGCTCTCTTGACCCGAGCGAAGTGCTCTGACTGGCCGGCAGCTCTCCTGACCCGAGCACAGTGCTAGGACTGGTCAGCGGCTCTCCTGACCCAAGCACAGTGCTTGGACTGGTCAGCGGCTCTCCTGACCCGAGCAAAGTGCTCTGACTGGCCGGCGGCTCTCCTGACCCGAGCACAGTGCTAGGACTGGTCAGCGGCTCTCCTGACCCGAGCTGAGGTGCTCGGACTGGCCGATGGCTCTCCTGACTGGAGCGCAGTGCTCTGACTGGCCGGCAGCTCTCCTGACCCGAGTGTGACACCTGCATAAAAATACAAGCTGTCACACTCGGGTGAGGAGAGTTACCAGCCAGTCCGAGCATTATGATGCGATTGTAGTCCGTCTTATACGGCCATCTGACTGCGCCCTAACTAATAAAATCGGCAACAAAAGCGAATGTAAAAAAACGCATCAAAAACTCGGCAAAAATCCATCTAGTTTACGTTGTGTTTTTCCTTCCAAGAGATGCAGAAATACTTAATGTACCCAAAGTCCTGGGTGCCAAGCGTGAGGGGGGTAGTGGTAGCAGGGTGTTGCCATTAGGTAAAAAACATTATAAAGAATAATTTTTGCAAATACATAAAAAGGCATCATTTTTATTACTATTTTTCAATCTTTTCTGCCCATAAATCAATATTACAAAACGTGTGGATTATTGCAAAAGTTTACAAAAAAAAGAGATCGAAAAAGAGGGGATGTCTAAGGGGGCACAACAGCTCTGGTCCCCCTGGGATACTTACATACAAGTCTAGAGTAAGAAACTGGGCTGAATCTGTAGAGGGTACAAGAGTAGCAGTCGCACCCAAGTCCTGATGCCTAAGGAGACCCAAAATGCGTGTAAACCCTGCCCCTTTTCAGTTTTCGTTTCAGCACACTGAAAATTTGCTGGGAGTTTTTCTAAAAAATCTGAAAAGTTCGGGTAAATTTGGGATAATTGAAATATATGCATTCTATTTTTTATGCATACAGTCACAGCAAATCTGGGGAATGTCCCAGGTGGAAAGGGGCGAGGTGTAAGAAAAATGGGAATTTGGGGGTGGAGTTGAACACCTGACATGTCCTTATACTGCCAAAAGCAATATTGGTTAGTTTGCATGGCTGTAGCTTTAAATATAGGTAATAGTTGCCTTAAAGGGAATCTGTCATCAGATTTTTGCTACCTCATCTGAGAGCAACATAATGTGGACACAGAGACCCTGATTCCAGTGATGTATCACTTAGTTTACTGAGTGCAGCAGTTGTCATATAATCAGGGTTTTTAGATGTAGCATGTAGCAGAGCTTAGAAACCTAACCCCGCCCACACCACAGCTTCCTGTGTACATTGTCTATTGACAGTAAGCTGCTAATCAGAGGAGGGGGCGTGGTCAGATCAGAGCTTCAGCACTGTAGTCCAGGCAGTGATAATCTCCTGCTGATAAAACATTAATTGTATGGAAACAACAGCACACAACCTAATAAGTGATACATCGCTGGAATCAGTGTCTCAGCCCCAACATTATGCTGCCCTCAGATTACATAGCAAAAACCTGCTGACAGATTCCCTTTAATTCACAGGTTTATCATTTGGCACCACTTACATTTACACCACAACATCATGTGTCACCTTTGGTTTTACATAGGACTGCAAATACACTTATTGAATTATTGCAACGTGTTCATGATGCACAAACCGGTTTGATGCTGTCACGGGTGTATCAGAGGTGACAGACAGTCGCCCTGCAATTGGTTGCAGGAGATCTCTACGTTTGTCATTACAGACATCTTCTTAGATGAGAGGCTGTCTCTAGGATGTAGCGGCTACCTCCTTCTTGTAATTGGCTCCCTGGCCTGGATGTATATATACCTGGTGTGTCTGAGAGGGAGGTGCCGGCTATATTCATTACTATTTGTGAGGCTTTAGCAAAAGCTGTACTTCGTCCTCTCTGGAGCTTGAGGCCAAGTTCGCATTTGTCTGGAGTCGTCTAAAGCTAAGAATACTCCCCTTGTTTGTCTACCCTTGTTGTCTATAGAGTTTAGGGGAGATTGACTAGTGCTCATCTCCTCCCATCTCTAGCCTTAGCCATATGACAGTGAAAGACAGGGCGAGGCACGCAAGCGGCGATTGCTGAAGAGGCAATATAGGGACGGTAGTTGAGACAGGGTGACCCTAGACAAGATTAGGAGGTCTCCACTCCCCCCTTTCTCTAGTGTCTGGGCTCCCTTTCCCTCTTCCCTCTGTGTTGCACTAGTCTTTCCCACACCTGGCGTGACAGATGCCAATACAAATTAAAGTGGCAATGTAATTTTTCTTTTATAACTAATTTTTCTATTATTTTTTGTTAAATGTTTCTAGGTATTACTGGTCACTTGTATATGGTGGCCTATGCTTAGTTACTTAGTTATAAACTCCGTCTTTTTTGTTTTCCCATTTCCTCGTAGATTTAATAGGAACATAAATTCCAGACGTGGGATTTAAAGGGTTAGCCCGTGTCATCCTGTAATCCCAGAGATTCTCACGTCTCCCGGCTCACTTAAACGATGCAGCAGATGTAGGACTGATGCTCTAGAACGGAAGCCCGGGGTTGAGGCTCACTGCTGTGACAGACTCCCTTCTCTTTGGGCCGCATCCTTTGGAGCATATTTTTCTTAGCTTGCTGCCCAGAAACTCTCTGATGCACGATTACTTCTATTAAACTGGGAAGATTTTTTTTTTTCAATGGCAGTCGATACTTTGTTAGTTTTGGAGGTGGGCAAGGGGGCCCCCGCAGTGGTACCGGCCGCTTCCCCCAACAAGAGCCTGTTGTTCTTGTCTGTGCCGTAGAACCGTTTACAGCGGTGAGCGGTTTTCCTGCTCTGAAAGGGTTAATTCTGCAAGAATACTAGATTGCATTGATGACTGGGCTAAAGAGGGGGGTGGGGGGGTGATAGCGATGGCTCCCTAAGATCCGTACTTTTTTGGTTACTACTTCATGGTTGATGCCAAATTAAAGGCCTCCAAAAACATAAGATTAATGGGTGAACCCACAGATTTTGGAAGACCAGAAGACCATCTAATGGGCATGGAAACCTCCTCTCTTGACAGATGATCTAGAGCAAGGATGTCGAACTCAAACATACAGAGGGACAAAATTAAAAACTTGGACAAAGTTGCGGGGCCAACCAGCATACCGTATAATGGGCCCCACATAGTCCTCCATACAGTATAATGGGCCCCACATAGTCCTCCATACAGTATAATGGGTCTCATATAGTCCTCCATACAGAATAATGGGCCCCACATAGTCCTCCATACAGAATAATGGGTCTCATATAGTCCTCCATACAGAATAATGGGCCCCACATAGTCCTCCATACAGAATAATGGGCCTCACATAGTCCTCCATACAGAATAATGGGCCCCACATAGTCCTCCATACAGTATAATGGGCCCCACATAGTCCTTCATACAGAATAATGGCCCCACACAGTCCTCCATACAGAATAATGGGCCCCATATAGTCCTCCATACAGAATAATGGGCCCCACATAGTCCTCCCTACAGAATAATGGGGCCAACATAGTCCTCCATACAGTATAATGGGTCTCATATAGTCCTCCATACCGAATAATGGGCCCCACATAGTCATCCATACAGAATAATGGGCCTCACATAGTCCTCCATACAGAATAATGAGCCCAACATAGTCCTCCATACAGTATAATGGGTCTCATATAGTCCTCCATACAGAATAATGGGCCCCACATAGTCCTCCATACAGAATAATGGGTCTCATATAGTCCTCCATACAGAATAATGGGCCCCACATAGTCCTCCATACAGAATAATGGGCCTCACATAGTCCTCCATACAGAATAATGGGCCCCACATAGTCCTTCTTACAGAATAATGGGGCCAACATAGTCCTCCATACAGTATAATGGGTCTCATATAGTCCTCCATACAGAATAATGGGCCCCACATAGTCCTCCATACAGAATAATGGGCCTCACATAGTCCTCCATACAGAATAATGGGCTTGCATAATCCTCCATACTGTATAATGAGCCCAACATAGTCCTCCATACAGTATAATGGGTCTCATATAGTCCTCCATACAGAATAATGGGCCCCACATAGTCCTCCATACAGAATAATGGGTCTCATATAGTCCTCCATACAGAATAATGGGCCCCACAAAATCCTCCATAAAGAATAATGGGCCTCACATAGTCCTCCATACAGAATAATGGCCCCACATAGTCCTCCATACAGAATAATGGGCCCCACAAAATCCTCCATACAGAATAATGGCCCCACATAGTCCTCCATACAGAATAATGGGCCCCACAAAATCCTCCATACAGAATAATGGGCCCTACATAGTCCTTCTTACAGAATAATGTGCCCCACATAGTCCTCCATACAGTATAATGGGTCTCATATAGTCCTCCATACAGAATAATGGGTCCCACATAGTCCTCCATATAGAATAGTGGGTCCCACATAGTCCTCCATACAGAATAATGGCCCCACATAGTCCTCCATACAGAATAATGGGCCCCACATAGTCCTCCATATAGGATAGTGGGCCCCACATAGGGGTGGTGGTTCTGGTGTCACGGGCCAAATAAAACCACCCTGCGGGCCAGAGTTTGACATGTATGCCCTATAGGGTAAGTTAATAAAATAGGACCCCCAATTTAGGATCCTAATCCATCAGTACAAACATGAAGAAGCTACAAATAGCTTTTCATTCCCTGGAGGACCCAGTACATCCAAAGATTAGAGAGAGTCTATTTACTTCAATACAATCTGTGTGTAATTCTTCATTTCACCTCTGGAAGTGCTGCAGGGAATTTGAGCACTTGCTGCAGAGTTTCCCTGTATAGCACAGATAATCGCTGAAGATTCCAGCAAGAGGAAACTCTATGATCAACCTATAGTTGGGAACCCCTTTAAATAAAATGGAGTTGCACTGATTAATAGAGACCATCCTTTACATTTATTTAATTACCCCATTGAGTATAATTCATCAAATTTGCTTGGTATAAGTAGACTTTAATTGTCATATATGAACTTTTTAGGGAAGACGGTAACGTGTTGGAGCCATAATACATAAGATCATTGACAACCAAGATACCCTTAAATTCTCCCAGTGTCAGTCCTTACTGGACTTCTGGAATTTTACGCGTGAACCAGGAAGCTCAGTATGAACAAGACAATGTTATATAGCCAAAACAAAAATATAAAATATAAAAAAAAAAATACCTTTTATACATCAATGATTATTTTCATCTACAAAAGACTAGGTAAAAAAAAAATTATAAAATCTGCGACAACAACAATAATAATAATAATAATTAAAACACTTTTTCCCTTTACCGTCCACCTTCCCAACCTTTGCTGGTGCGAGAGAACACAAATGGGATTTACAATTATCCCAGTGCTGTTAATTAGTCCTAATCCTTTTTTGCATACGCTTTGATGATTTCATGACTACAAGGCGGCCGTCTATATGAATAATACAGTAGACATTACTTGAAGCGATTATTACAAAACTTCTTTGAAGACTCAACTGGAATATTATAGCGGGGATCAAGTGGGGGAAACTGCTTTTATACCGTGTTGGGGGGCATCATTTATTTATATGCTGACACAGTGATACTAACAAGCCTGTTATTGTGTTTACAGTGATTATTAGTGTATTTAGATCTGCAGACTGAAGCGAAACGCGGCCTCCCCAGCAGGAGGCGAAACGCTCAGGCCGATAAATGGTGTTGAATGAGGCTGATAAATGCTGTTTCTTAAAGACATATAACTGAATGCTGAGAGTACTGATATCCGAGTCTTTAAGCTGGATTCTTATTTTAAGGGGATTTGTCAGTAGATAATCACCTATTGGTTAAATTAGATTTCTGTGATACATATAGTTTTCTAAAAAAAAAAAAAAGTTGACAATGTTTTTTTTTTTCATATCACAATCTTTAAGAAAACAAAGTTAGTAATCTTCAGACTTTTAGTGTCACACTTTCTGCTCTTTCTGGAAGATTTTTCAGCAGGCTCATTATCATCAGAGTCAGGATTAAATTGACAGCTGATAACACAACTGATCCACCAATCACACTTGACAATATCACAGCTGACCCTCCCTTCAAAAGTAACCTTCACCCATTTAGTGTCACGCTTTCTGGAAGTTTTTTTCAGCAGGCTCATTATCATCAGAGTCAAGATTAAATTGACAGCTGATAACACAGCTGATTCACGAATGACAATTGACGGTATCACAGCTGACCCTCCCTTCAAAAGCAACCTTCGCACTTTTAGTGTCACGCTTTCTGCTCTTTCTGGAAGATTTTTTTCAGCAGGCTCGTTATCATCAGAGTCAGGATTAAATTGACAGCTGATAACACAACTGATCCACCAATCACGCTTGACAATATCACCACTTACCATCCCTTCTAAAGTAATCTTCACACTTTTAGTGTCACGCTTTCTGCTCTTTCTGGAAGATTTTTTTCAGCAGGCTCATTATCATCAGAGTCAGGATTAAATTGACAGCTGATAACACAACTGATCCACCAATCACAATTAACGATACCACAGCTGACCCTCCCTTCACAATGACCTTTTTCTACACACCCATTAAATAATTCAATACCAAAACAGAGGTGTTGAGTCAGTCTATTGCTGCTAATGTACATGTGCATTTCATGAAAGAACAGGAAGTTAAAGTCTCTGTATACATATTTTTTAAAAAAAAAAAATTGTCAGTTTTGTTTTTTCCATATCACAATCTTTTGTTAAAAAAACAAAATTAGTAATCTTTCAATTTTCACACTGGTAACTAGGGCTGTTTTAGACTCAAATTTCCTGTTCTTTCAGAATGAGTTTTCAGCAGGCTCATTATCATCAGAGTCAGGATGATAATGACAGTTGACAACACAGCTGATAATGCAGGATCCACCAACCCCAATTGGTGATATAACAGCTGACTGTGGCTCCTCCCTTCACAATGACCTTTTTCTACACACTGATTAGATGATTCTATACCAAAAGACAGGGATTGAGTCAGTCTGCTGCTGCTAATGTATATGTGCATTTCATGAAAGACCAGGAAATTAAAGTCTATGTACACATTTTTTTTAAATTGGCAATGTTTTTTATTTCCATATCACAATATTTTGTTAAAAAGAACAAAATTAGTAATCTTGCAATCTTCACACTGGTCACTGGGGCTGTTTTAGACTCATATTTCCTATTCTTTCAGAATGAGTTTTCAGCAGGCTCATTATCATCAGAGTCAGGATGACATTAGATACTTCAATAAAAATGTCAGTCAATTGCTGCTAATGTTCATGTTCATTTCAAGAATGAACAGGTAGTTATAGTCTGAAAAAGCTATAGTTGCCAGTGTGAAAACTGCAAGATTTCTAATTTGTACTTTTAATAAATCTTATAATTTACTAATGTCAATTCTTTTTTTAAAAAGACACATCACACAAAAACCTAATTTAAACAATAGATAATTTTCCAATTACACACACACACACACACACACACACACACACATATATATATATATATATATATATATATATATATATGTATATATATATATATATATATATATATATATATAGTAAATTATGAGTGGGAATAATATACTGAGAGTCTATATTCTGTGAATGGAGGAATAAAAGTGTGCTGAACATATACAGAAATCATGTCAAGTAATAAATATTATGGTTCAAAATGCAATTGCATAATTTAATATTATTGTTATTATAATTGGTTACTGCAAACTCTAGCTCCACCTATTGGAAGTAGCAATCCTAAAAGTCAATATCAACCGTCTAACAAGCCTTGCCACATGACTTATTATAAAAGCCAAACCAGAATCTCTATTTGCAGGCAATTTTGTCCTATAAATCTCCTTACGGCAGCTTGGCATTCTCCACTAGGAGAGACGTTAGCCCTTAGATTCCCCATCAGAGGCCTCTCGTACAGCCAAATCAGATCTCCTGCTTTGCAATGATGAGGGGCAAACACCCCGGAACACGTATCTGTAAATAGAGTGTCTGGTTTGGTTTTCATCCTAAGTTATGTGGCAACGCTTGTTAAAGGGTCGATATTGACTTTTAGGTTTGCTACTTCTAATAGGTGGTTGTGTCTCTGAAGAGACAATTTGCATATACAATTGGTTATATCGCTTCTAAAGCTGACATGCTATAATGTATATGTGTCTAGAATCTTGAATCACAATTTTTCAGACAATTTAAGCCACTCCTCTGCTTTGTCCAGAAACACCCCTGAATACATCAGAAACGGCCCATGTGATGCACATTTGTATAACTACACTCCTTTCTGCTGGTGTTATGGACTAACATTAGGTGGTGGACCCATAACCAGTTCTGTTAGTAGGAAATGGCTGGTAACAAGAAACAAAAGATTTATTCACTTGCTGTCATGCACAGTGTGGGAAAAACTAAGTGCAACACGAAGGGGAAGAAAGCCCAGACACTAGGGAAAGGAGGAGTGTAGACCCCTAGGCTGATCTAATAACACCCTGCCTACCCTACTGTCCCTATATTGGTTCCACACCAATCGCCGAGCAGGAAAACTAAGCCCTGTATATAGGGAGGGGGGGTGAGCACTGGTCAGTCCCCACTAAACTAAAGACAACACGGGAGACAAACAAAGGGGGAAAACTTAGTTTGAGCAGACACCAGAGAGGTAACACCAAACGTCCTCCAAGGGCACCAGAGAGGAAGCTAGTCGACTGCTATAGCTCCAAGCCTTCACAAGGGAAAATGAGAATATCACCGATGACTTCCTGCAGCAAACTGAGAGTTTATAAACACCAATATGCAGCAACGGGGATTGTAGAAATAACTACACAAAAGTAAATATAAATACAAGCAGGTGTAGTACTATAGGAACTTAAAACTTAATGTTTATTACCATTAGATAAAATATGTGCAAAATGCAAGGACCTAAAAACACACAGTTTGACTGTCTGTGATATAGAATAGCCAAAAGAACTTCCATATATTGTTGCTTCCAGAGATCTACGTATATGTCATATAAGCATATTGTATCTCTAACACAAACCAAGGAAAAAATGGCAATAAGAAATAGTGGAGCCCACGGTACACTATATCAACTTATTGTACCCCAAAAAGTGAGAACATGAAAACACTCGCCCTGAGATATGGGAACATGAAAACACTCGCCCTACCAGTGGTGACCATTTAACTTTGTTAAGTATAGAAATGGAACATCCTCACCAATTTTGATGTCTGTTCCTGCTCTCAGACTTCAGAGGGGGCTCCATATGATCTGCGTTCCACATACCGGATGTCAGGTGACCGGAACCGGAAGTGACACGACTATGAACAGAGCGCGACCAGGATTTAAAAGAGGATCTATTAGAACGTTAAGTAGCGCTGTCTGTTGAATGAGCTGCGCGATTTTGGGCAGCGTGCATACCGCATGTCCTCTTCCCTTTTCCCCTGATGAATAGCTAAGGCTAAGAAACGCGTCGGGAGCGGCATCTAGGGAGCGGTAGTTGGCTGGTGACCTCATGAGTTTCGGTTCACCTCCATCATATGGAGCCCCCTCTGAAGTCTGAGAGCAGGAACAGACATCAAAATTGGTGAGGATGTTCCATTTCTATACTTAACAAAGTTAAATGGTCACCACTGGTAGGGCGAGTGTTTTCATGTTCCCATATCTCAGGGCGAGTGTTTTCATGTTCTCACATTTTGGGGTACAATAAGTTGATATAGTGTACCGTGGGCTCCACTATTTCTTATTGCCATTTTTTCCTTGGTTTGTGTTAGAGATACAATATGCTTATATGACATATACGTAGATCTCTGGAAGCAACAATATATGGAAGTTCTTTTGGCTATTCTATATCACAGACAGTCAAACTGTGTGTTTTTAGGTCCTTGCATTTTGCACATATTTTATCTAATGGTAATAAACGTTAAGTTTTAAGTTCCTATAGTACTACACCTGCTTGTATTTGAGTTTATAAACACCCAGACCAGGGTGTATCAGTCAGAGCAGGAGGGAGGGTCCAAAAGTGAGAAGGATTTAAGAAGACTTCTGCAATGCCAAACACAGTGACCTTCTGCAGCCAGATGCAGAGCGACTGACTCATCTGACACACCCGTGACACCTGCTCATTTAATGGATAAAGGGATGGTATTTTTTTTAAGTTGCCCATGCACATTAATTTAGCATTGGCCAAATGATCCACTGATATTTGAGGGTTGGGCAGTTCATCTAATATGTATGATGTTGCCGTGACTTTTGCCCGGTGGCAGAGTAAATAAGGATCAGGCAGGTTGCATTTCAAGTTTTCAACATGTTTGATCCTTTTGTTATTAGGGAGTTAAAGGTGTTTGTAAGGGGTGTCTTCCCCTTTCTCCATTGGTACATGTGTATGGGAGAGTCCTGAGGAATAGCTGTAAGATGTATGCCTATTCTGACCTTATCACCTTTAGAGCTTCTTTAAAAAATACCTATCACTTGCTGTAAATTTTTATATGGTGTGAGTGTCCCGAATCCGGCGATGTTTTCCTTTTGTTCCTGCGCCTCTGCGTTCCTGAGATATGACCTGTTCTTCCCAGTATACAAATCTAGTCTTTTTAGCCAAGAGGGTATGGTCTTCAACTGTCCTCTGTGGGCGTTTTCTTTAAGGATCACACCCATTTGGCTAAAAAAAGACAGGATTTATATAAAGAGGCAATATCTCAGTATTAGAGAGGCATAGGAAAAAAAGAAAAACATCGCCGGATTCGGGAGAACAGCGGCATTTACATCAGCTAAAAAAAAAAATTACCTTTGTGGCAAAAGACATGTCATCTTTAAGAAGCAGAAGATGCTCTTCTTAGATTTGTGTGGTGACATAGCGAAGTATTTTGTAGTCCTCCTTTAAGTGATGTGTTAAGTAACTGGGTCAAGTCAGAGTCTTCGGAACTGTCACAAAGCTTAGCAGCTGGTAAACGGCGCCGAAAATACCCTGTGATTACAACAGGGAGTACTGTTGATACCTGGACCCATTTTTTTTAATGTGGAGGTGCTTGCTGCAGCATTCTTTAAATAGTCTCCTACTTCAGCATCCTGGGAACATAAAATGTCACGTTCGTGTGTGCCGCTCATTAATTAATATCCCAGCCTCTCTCAGCGCAGGCCGAGGTAAGAGTACTGTAAATATACATGAAAAATAAGTAATAATTCATGAAACCTGATTTGCATTTCTAAATATAAAACGTGTAAAATCCAGCTAATTAGCACAAGTGAGGGCTAAAGGGTTTCTATAGCAACTCTGAAATATGCTAAATTATCTTCTTTTTTTTTTCGTGTAACGTATAGTTTCGGCTGATTTTGAGGTTTATATTGTTTTTGTTGCCTTGATATAAGAGTGATGATGTGGCGTCGTCCTATTGGTGGAATATTCAGAATTTTCCTTTGATAAGGAGATGGTTCTAAAGTTGGATATTGCTCTATGACAATAGAAGAAAGTGGTCGTACTTTTGGTAGGAGTCAAGGGGGTGGAGCTTCTATTCTGAAGAGTCAAGCTGGCCAGTCCGCCTTCTTGCTTGACACCCAACAGTCAGACGACAACTGATTGTTAGGGAAAGCTACAGACCCCTATACTTTGTGGTTTCTGCAGGAGAGGAGAGATTTATTATATTCTGGCCATTGAATGGTTGACCATGTAATATATAGGCAGGCCCAAAGCAAGACCCATGTCTATGACACCAGTGTGTTTTTTAAATAGGACTTTTCTTTTGATTTTTAAAAATTTAAGCTGAGCACCTCTGCCTATTGGTGTTGTTCTACTGATTCTGGAACAGTTTCTCTTTTTTTTCTGCGACCCTCCGTTCCAAAGTTATGCCCACCAGTAATGGTGGAAATCTTCCCTTCACCTCAGTGGGCGTTTTCTTTTTCTCCTCTAACCTCTGGCCAATCAAAAAACAGCCACGCCCACAGAGAAGTTCAGTTGACTTAAGGGGAAATTTGCATACTTTTTTCTAAGGGGCATAACTTTGGAACGGAGGGGTGCAGAAGAAAAAGAAAAACTGTTCCAGAATCAGCGGAGTAGCGAGAATTGGCAGAAGTATTCAGTTTAAATAAAACAAATCCAGTGAAAGGTCCCCTTTAAGATGAGAACTGAGAGTTTTAGCAACAGACATTACATCGTGACTTGTACTCATAGAGATACAAAAAAAGAATAAGCTGTCAATAGTGCAATATAATAAAAGCTCGCAGTCACCTAATATAGAAAATCCATGAAGAAATATTTACACGACTGTTCTCGCCAATCTTCCGAGATGTAGTAAATTCTACTTTTACGCCGTCCAATAATTGTTAACAGGAAGCCATTTATTTTTTAGTGTGCAAAACAGCATTTAGATTTATATTAATCGGCTCAGACTTGTGATCTGATTGATCATGAAAGCTGAAGACTACATTGCCATACATTGTAATTATGAGACTCCATGCTCCGCTGGATGCTGGATGCGAAGGAGGCGTTTGAAATAGAGAAGGGGTGGCTGCATTTTTTTCTCATGGCATACACTGTGAGTGACCAGCTGGTGTCATATTTTTGACACCAGACGTATGGTGATAGAACAGGCCTGCGGGCGCAGCAACTTGGGCAAGCTCCAGTAAGCAGCCAATTACAAGGAGAAGTCTCCTCTCTTCTGCTGACTGACGCGCTGGGCGATCACACACAGCTTGTCTGACACCATCACATGAAATCTTTACTCACACCCTGACTCTCTAAAGCGTAACAGGCTTGTATGACAGCGACGGTCAGTATATGGCGTCAGGCCTGCAAAGAAAGCTGAGCTGGATACACAGCAGACTCATCAGGTGTTTGTTTGGAGATGACTGAGGCATGTACAAGGTGCGTCGGCTCGTGTCATGTCTAAAGGTGGCCATACGCTTTAGATAGCTGTCAGCCAAACGCTAATTTGCTCGAGCGTTTTGAATAGAGATAGGGTAGTTAAACGATGCCAGATATCTCTGGTGGCAGCTTATCTTCACTGATAACAACAGGATCAAGCATGTTGAAATTTATCAGCCCGATCCTTCTTTTTCATTACAATTGCCACCAGGGAAAATTCAGAAACATAACCATTATACCGGTATAGGACCATCTTAAGAGTAAGAACATCAACAATGTAATACCTCATACCCAATCATCTTAAGGGAATGTTCAGACATGACAAATTTGTCACATATTTGAAGCACATCCACATGTGGACTTAAGACCCCTGTAAACATTAGACTAATGTTGGCCGGTATCGAGAGTAATGTATGTTAGGCACCTGAAAGATCTTGGTGAGGATGATATCCATCATGCATGTCTGATTTCAGTCTGATTTCAGACTGCTGATCCTTTCATTCTCTAAGACATAAGTCACCGCCAAAAATGTCTGGCAGCAGCTCTTTCGCAGAGAACACAGGCGTGAGCACTCCTGTGTATGGGAGAGTCGGGCGAAATCTTGGTGAGGGGGATACATAACGTGCGCATCTGATTTCGGACTGCCGATCCTTTCGTTCTTTAAGATATAAGCCACTGCCAGAAAAGTCTGGCAGCAGCTCTTTCATAAGAGAACACAGGAGCGAGTGCTCCTGTGTATGGGAAGGTCGGGTGAAATGTTGGTGAGGGGGATGCATAATCTGCATGTCTGATTTTGACCTGCTAATTCTTTCATTCTCTAAGATATAAGCCACTGCCAGAAATGTCTGGCAGTGGCTCATTCATAGAAAACACAGGCAAGAGCGCTCCTGTGTATGGGAAGGTCGGGTGAAATCTTGGTGAGGGGGATACATAACCTGCATGTCTGATTTTGACCTGCTAATTCTTTCATTCTCTAAGATATAAGCCACTGTCAGAAATGTCTAGCAAGATCTTGGTGAGGGAGATACATATTCTGCATGCCTGATTTCGGACTGCCGATCCTTTCGTTCTTTAAGATATAAGCCACCGCCAGAAAAGTCTGGCAGCAGCTCTTTCATAGAGAACACATTTGCGAGCACTCCTGTGTATGGGAGAGTCGGGCAAGATCTTGGTGAGTGGGATACATAACCTGCATGTCTGATTTCGAACTGCCGATTCTTTCGTTCTTTAAGATATAAGCCACGGTCAGAAATGTCTGGCAGTGGCTCTCTCACAGAGAACAGAGGCGCGAGCGCTCCTGTATATGGGAGAGTCGAGCAAGATCTTGGTGAGGGGGATACATAACCTGCATGTCTGATTTCGGACTGCCGATCCTTTCGTTCTTTAAGATATAAGCCACCGCCAGGAATGTCTGGCAGTGGCTCTTTCATAGAGAACAGAGGAGTCAGTGCTCCTATGTATGGGAGAGTCGAGCAAGATCTTGGTGTGGGGAATACATAACCTGCATGTCTGTTTTCGATTTGCTGATCCTTTCGTTCTCTAAGATATAACCCACCACCAGAAATGTCTGGCAGTGGCTCTCTCATAGAAAACAGAGGTGCGAGCGCTCCTCTGTATGGGAGAGTTGGGCGAGATAGCTGTCGGCCAAACACCTAGCTAAAGTGTATTGGGGGTTTAACCCTACCAGGGCAATCATGTACTAAGATACAGAAACTTTTCATGAGGAATGTGCAGAGAAAACCTGAAGCAACAGTAGACTATCCCACTAGGGTGGCACCATCAAAAGATTTAGGTCTGTTGTGATATCTCCAGAAGGTCATTACACAGTTCCTTCTATTTTCTATATCTCTACAGTTTCCCACAGAATAGGAAGAGATCTGATATATTAGTGCAATCTTAAAGCCTAAAGGATCTCATGCACATTAGATTAAATTTGATGAAAATGAACAATTTTAACCAAAACGATCATTCGATGGGCAAAAAACAACACACCCAATGGACAGCTGTCAGTTGAACAATGGTTCAGCCAATCGTTCCATGGCAGCTATCTCTCCCGATTCCCCCGTATGCAGAAGCGCTCGCCCCGCTGACCGCTCCTGTGTTTTCTATGAAAGAGCCACTGTCAGACTCCTCTGGCGGCGGCTTATCTCACCAAAAGTAAAAGGATCAGCAGTACAAAATCGGAAATACCTGGACCTAATCTTCCCCAACATCATCTGTTGGAGGAGAGTTGGGAGACCTTCATACACATTCGTAAGTCTCGTTTGTATGCGGAACCTATAGTTCGAAATGAAGTCGGCCATGTTTGTTTTTTGTGGGGGTCAAAGAAGGACAAAAGATCTTTATTTCAAAGAAAGATTATTGGTCCACAAAGGCTGAAGAATATTCCTAGAATGATCGTTCATTCTTCATTCAGTGCCATTGAAAAATGTAAAGCCCCATTTAGCTGCCATAATATGGACTAAAATGTGTCATCAGAATTACGATTGTTCGTTAAATGATTAATTACTCAGGAACAAACTTTAATCCAATGTATATCTGGTCTAAAAGGGGTTGTCCAGAACTATTTTATTTACACATGGTAAGTTTTTAATATTCGAGACAGGTTAGGACAGTCCCGATGGGTTCACCTTGTCGTGGTGGAATGGCTTTTATACTTTTTTGATCAAAATAACTAAGAACCCTATTTTATTTATATGTACTATTACTATTTTTTTATGTACTTGCTGTAGGGTATATGCTCATTTTATAATTAGTTTTTTTGGTTTGGGTTTTGTCTGTGATGTGACCGCGCTAACACTTTGCACATATACCAGCTATAGTCCGGCTCAGTTTTTTGAGTTTTGCTATTGCTTTTACAATATGTAAAAAAATGTAAAGGTAAGTAGATGGAAGCTTGTGGCTGGGGCACAATGGTGAAGATAGGAGGGTTTAATTTATCTAGGCAATGGGGATACTTTTTAACTGCCGGCCTCCCCTTAACCCTATTAGCCTCAGCAGGTTTCTGTCAAGTTAACATCCTCCATTACTCTGCTGGGATTAACAGGAGAACTGACATGGAACTAATAGCTGCCCTTTTACACAGCAGCCGCCAGGGTCGCGCCCAGCTGCCGCCTATTTTACAGGTTTTCCAGACTGTGTTGTCTTGGATTTACATCCACTTTGCAAAGAGGGTTTCCTTCAACAGCGAAAGGGTGAGAGCTTCTTTAATGGCCACCGATGAGGATATCCCAGGTTTTGGATGGCTTCTACAATAGTGTCATCATTTGGGGCATTTAACGTCAGAAATGTAATGTTCAACTAATGGTCACCATGCAATAAAACTGTAACTAGAGTACAGATCAATGTGTTCAATGGCTGCCTGTCTGCTGTGCTATGAGCCATATCTCATTTCTCATTATCCTGGTCGAAACGTCTGGAACATGTCACACCTTGAAATATGTGATTTTTATCAAAGTCAACGATATGCGAATCAGTGATGACATTTTCATTTTTGTCTTATGTAAACTATTTTATTGTATATGAGTATAATTTATCATTTCTGACACCTGGACTCCAACATACATTAATATTGAGACTTGAAACCTGTTGGTCAATGCCAGAAATGATCTATTTTGTAATCCTTTTATTACTGGATCCAATAAGTCTAGAAAAGTCTACAAAAAAATGGACAATAAAATGGGCGTTCAAAGGTGCCTACAAGGAATTAAAAAGTCAACAATTTATAGAACACAGGATGCATTGTCCATAAGGTTATGAACTCATCATAAGGGATAGACTGGAGTGACAACTAGAGATGAGCGGATTGTATAAAGTTTGAATTTGTCGACCACCAAACTTTCCCCCAAAATTTGATTTACGGCAAATACATTTTCACGAATCTCAATACTGGAAAGCTTGTAATTGCTTGGGAAATACTTGTGTGGGACAGAAGAGAGAGAGGGAGAGAGGACCTCACAAACCATAAGAGCTTACACTCTACAGGAGAGAGAAGACCCCACTGACCATAAGAGCCTATACTCTACAGGAGAGTGAAAGAGAGAGAGGACACTGTTGACCATAAGAGCTTAAACTCTACAGGAGAAAGAGAGATGAACCCACTGACCATAAGAGCTTTCACTCTACAGGGGAGAGAGAGGACCCTGCTGACCATAAGAGCTTACACTCTACAGGAGAGAGAGAGAACCCCACTGACCATAAGAGCTTACACTTTACAGGAGAGAGAGGACCCCGCTGACCATAAGAGCTTACACTCTACAGGAGAGAGAGAGGACCCTGCTGACCATAAGAGCTTACACTCTACAGGAGAGAGAGAGAGGACCCCGCTGACCATAAGACCTTACACTTTACAGGAGAGAGAGAGAGGACCTTGCTGACCATAAGAGCTTACACTCTATAGGAGAGAGAGAGAACCCCACTGACCATAAGAGCTTACACTCTACAGGAGAGAGAGAGAGGACCCTGCTGACCATAAGATCTTACACTCTACAGGAGAGAGAACCCCGCTGATCATAAGAGCTTACACTCTACAGGAGAAAGAGGGCCCCGCTGACCATAAGAGCTTACACTCTACAGGAGAGAGAGGGTCCCGCTGACCATAAGAGCTTATGTGGCGCCCCTGCGGGTTCAGTCGCCACAGAGGTACTGCATCTCACCCAGAGGTGTGGTATCCCACTCTCAGGTAAGGATGGAGTACTGCCCGGGACCCACACACTTGCATCCATTACACTCCACTTCAGAGGGAAGAGCGAGATTGCTCCTAAGGGAGAGCACAGTCCCTGGTCCCTGGCTGAGGGTGGAACCATGTAGCGGGTGTAGGTGGAGGAAGTAGTTTAGGGGAGCACTTCAGTAGGAGTATAAGAAAGCAAGGAACCATCTAGAAGCAGGACAGTTAAGACTAGTTAGTCTGAGGAGAAGGAGTGGGAGCAGGAGCTCTGTAGGACTTCTGCTCAGAGGAGCGGGCCTAGAGTGAGAGGCACACGAGGACTGGCAGGACGAGGAAGGAGCAGAGGAAGGCTCCAAGAGAAACATAGGGGATCCCAGGGGCACGGGAAGTGCAGGAACCCACCCGTGCGCCCGAATCTGCAGGAACGTGGAGGGATCAAGCCGCAAAGGGGACCGGCCCCTAACCAGTGGAGAACTACAAGGCTCAACTAGAAACCGGAGGCTTCTGTACTTTCAGGGTGCAGCTGCTCACAACTGCAACTACATCGCTAAAAAGGTAGCCACATAGGATTCAGGGGACTGCAGGTTGCCCGCCAAAAAAAAGGTTACCGGCTTGGGACACTGGTTGCGAGGCGCAGGGCAGGAGGGTGAGAGCCAGCGCAGGAAGATGACCGAGGAAGGCACACAGAATGGGGTCCCGTTATGTACTCCTGAAACACCTGGGAGTTTGCTGAACCCCTGCCTTGGTGAACACAGGACGGCGTGGGAGGTTACCCTGGTCCTGGTAGCCTGGAGTTCAACAACTGTGAGTAAACCTTGAAGACTGCACCCCACTGTGTCCTAGAATTATTATCTGCACCATCACCTGCACTACACTGCACAGCAACATCTACCTCATTAATCATCACTGCACCGCCCTGGAGCTAAGCTCTGCCTGTGGAGAGCTGAACCAACTCTGCTGCGTCACCATCAGCTCCAGAGGATCTGCACCGCAGCGGCGGCCCCATATAGCCGCATACCACAGGTGGCGTCACGAACATTAAACTATAAAACCTATAATCCCCTTTTAGTGACCGCCCTGGGTCACGGACCGGGTCACTGCCACTGTGACATCCCCTGCACCGACCGGTCCGGCACCGAGTACCATTACTGTGTCATCGAAGGATCCCCTGGTTCTCTAGTGGACCGTTCTAACGCTGATCCTAGAGCTTCACTGAAGCTCTGGTCCCCACTGAAGCTCCGGTCCCAGGTCCTGGCAGATCCTCTTCTTGTGTCAGTGTATGACTGGAGCTGTGTGAAGGGGACTGGTTGACTGCTAATTTTAATAGTTAATCCAGCCCACTTTTTTGTCAAAGTGAATAGATTGACAAAGAAGGGGGCTGGCTTAGCTACTGAATCGAATATTTAGTCAACTCTCTTCATCCACAGCTCCGGTCAAATGTGGACATAGGAAACGTCCTGTGTAGGGCACAAACCAGAAGTGGACCTTCCTGGACTGGCAGTGTAGCTGAACAACTGTTCAGCGTTTAGGCCTGAATTATACTAGTAAATTGTACTACTTTAAGGAAATTTAAACACTATTTTTTTAAGCCTTTAAAGCCTTAAAAAAAAATGAAACAAGACATGCACAATTCCCCCTTTAATATCTCCATATATTTTCCACGAGATAAACCAATACTACCCAACACAAATATGAGCAGAAATAAAAACCACATGGTCGCTAATTACTGCTTTAATTACTGCTTTCCACATTAATCACCATGTGTTTTGGTTTTTTTTTCCTCTTCGTTTAATAAACATAGAAATAACCCGTTTGTTCGAATAAAGTCTGGATTTGGCAACCTGATGACACGTTCATCGCACGGTGAGCAACAATGTGCCAGGGGTGAACCAATTTTGCTTTACATTTGACAATGTGAACGAACTTAGCTGCGTACGAAAACTAAAGCGTGAAAGTTTAAAGTATTGGATAAGTAATTTATTTAAGCGGAGTTGTACATTTCTCACTTCCCCCCATCGTCTCTGCTCTCTTCTTCCTCTCTCCCAGCAATGATTGGAACGTGAGCGCTGAAGAAACCACAGCCCCGCAGTGATCCCACTCTTGAGCTGGCAGTATAAAGATTTTCCCACACAGAGCCTAGCTCTGACCTCTGTGCGAAACCTTTGAAATTTATATAAATAGATCTGCTGGAAAATCTTGCTGTATTTCAACATAGATCTGGACTTTTTTTCTTCTTCCCCCTTCAAATAACAAATTTAAATTGCACATTACGAATTTGACTTTTATTTATAGATCACAGCGTCGTTAATCACTGCTCCTTCCAAGTTCTCAAAATAATCTTTTTCTTGAACCAAATTTGTGGAAAACTGAGATTGTTCAGAATTTTTTAGACTATGGATAATCCTCAGCAATGAGAAACTAATGAGGTTCAGGTGGGACAAGTCAACTACCCCTGATTCATCACATCATCATGGTCTTGTTGTATCTGCTGAAGTTCTTACACCAAATTCTTGGTGCACATGGTTCCTTTGGTGCAAAATGAAAAAAAAAAGCTTTTTATTTATGTCTTTAACCAGTTTTTGAAATTTTTCAACACCAAAAATTTTCACATTTGTCTAAAAATGCACCAAATTGAGAACTCAACCAGAAACTTTACTCCACGCAATAAGCCTGGAGTGAAATGCATCAAAACAATTTGACATTTGTTAAAAGTCGAATTTCAGAATTTCATGGATCTAAAACATTTGGAAAAGCAAAGATGTCGAGGAAAAATTACAACAGCCTTAAAAAAGACAGACAACTTAAAAGTAAGGAAAAAATACTAAGGCTACAAAAAAGGAGAAATTTACTCCAAAAAACTTGAGAAATCACAATGATGAATCTGCAGTAGAGGTGAGCGAATCGACTTGCGGGATTCCGGTACAGGTCAACGGTAACTGGCGGATAGACAGAAGGCCCACAAATCTTTTACCTTCTGTCATGCCTTGGCTTATCAAAAGCCACACTGGGGGAAGTCGGAAGGTAAGAGATTTGAGGGCCTTCTGTCTAGCCGCGTGTTACCACTGACCTGGATGCTGGACCGGAGTCCCGCGAATTGATCTGCTCATTTCTAGTGTTTATTCATCACTGCTGTTGTCCAGTTTTTTTTGGACTAAATTGTTCCTTTTTTAGTGGCTCTCCAATCATCTCTAATCAGCACCCATGTCTTTCTTCTGTGCTTTGGACACTTGGTTGGTCCAGAGGTTTTGGGTCCAATTCATCATTTACATTTTATTTTTAAGTCACTTTTCATTTTTTATCTTGTTGACATATTTTCAAATTCTTCAAAATGGCACACATAATTCATGATTTTTGTGCAAAATTAAATATGCTCTTTATTTTTTGACCTTCACCTATTTGAACCTTTTTAGAGCAATAGGTTGCAAGTTTTCTTAAAATGTCTCAAATTTAGGGCTGAGTGGGTGGCGTGGAGAATTCCAGGCTTACATAAAATTATTCCAGGGAGGAACTTGAGAACATGTGCACAAAAATGTTTCAACTTTTTAAAATTTAGTCGAAATATCTGGAAATATCAAAGACTGGAGTAGCAGTTGTCGTATAAGAAATGCCAGCAATTTTGCTGAATTTGATGGGTGGATGTAGGCACACTCTTGCTCTTCCCCAGCTCTGGCCAATTTTGGCAAACTGACGTGAAAATGCCAAAAGTTGCTACATTTTTAAACTTTTCAAAACATTTACATCAGTTTCTTGCCATAAAAGCTTTGATGAATCAGTCTCTAAATGTCTTGACATGGCTTTAAATGTTCTTCTCTAGACACTGATTGGTCAAAAGATTTAAACTTTTAGATCTTTTCTGAGAAGGACAACTTTCATTGGTCCTCCGATCCTCACAAGATCTCCTTCTCTACTCCCCTCTAATCTCCTCTTCCCACAATCGCATTCAAGATTTCATCTGTGCATCCCCCCTAGTCTGGAACTGTGTACCCCAACATATCAGACTCTCATCTACCGTGGAAACCTTCAAAAGGAACCTGAAGACCCACTTCTTCCGACAAGCGTACAACCTACAGTAACCACCGTTCCACTATACCGCTGCACGACCAGCTCTACCCTCACCTACTGTATCCTTATCCGTCCCTTGCAGATTGTGAGCCCTCACGGGCAGGGTCCTCTCTCCTTCTGTACCAGTCAGTGACTTGTTTTGTTCAAGATTACTGTACTTGTTTTTTATTATGTAAACACCTTTTCACATGTAAAGTGCTATGGAATAAATGGCGCTATAATAATGATGATAATAATAATTGGTTTGAACTGCTGGACAAGTGCTCGACATGGATTCCCCAGTCTTGGGTATTAATATGATGGATGATGATACTTCCGTCATAAAGTCATCCCGTATATCCATTCTTGGACCACCTGAGCTAACAACATCCCATTCTATTAGAATATTAGCCAATGGTTTACAATGGTTCATTACCTACACATCTTGATTCCTGAGTAGAACAAGCCAGAAGAAAATTTATCTATTTCTGTCCAACTTTGTACGATGAAGATGTCAATGTCCATATTGAAGAGGTACTGTATAGCCAGGACCAACTTCCACAATGTCAAATTGGATACATCCAAAAATCATATTCTTTTGAGAAGGAGAGAACCTTTTTCGGATAAGAAACGTCTTTCTACAACTCCCACCATGCCTTGTAGGAAATATCTGCCATCAGACCCATCTATCCTTCCCTTATTTGCTAATGTTGCTGTGCCTATGGAAAGAAAAAGCCAATCATAGGCTCACACTTCCTACAGAGAAAGATCATGGGGCCAGTCTGCTGCTTATGGGACCTGTAGACAGATGAAAGGGGTTGCCTTAAGACTTGACTTTTGTTGCCTCTACAAGGGACATTCAACCACATTGGCAAAATGACTATGTTTATATTTTGATCCATGATTTGCAACATAAACATGGAATTTGTGCCGTAGGGCTATGATTATGTGACTTTTCGAGGCACAGCTTTACAAGACTTTCCGAAAGAAAGATATGGCCATATGTTTATGCGGCAGTGCTCGAATACCGCTGCGGTCCAATGTTTATTCTAATGCTACATGAGATACTCAGATATCCACAGAGACCAAATAAAACTACTTCTATGGTGCAGCTAAACTATAAGATGTGGTGAAAGACCACAATTACAATTCCACTTTACCTCTCTCTAGTGACCCTTGGTTAACCAGAAATAACTAAAAAAATTGGTACTGTTAGATTATGTTTTCTACAGGGAATATAATATTACCATTGTGTTTACCATGTGCAGATGTGTAGGATAAAGAAAATGCAGGGGAGACGATAGGACACCTGACAGCGGTGGGAAATAAGAAAATGGGGATTTGTTTTGTAGTATCAATTCTATAAGGTCCTCTTAACTTTTTAGGATAACATTGCCTGATACTCACATTTCAAGAACCCTTAAGACAAATATAGTGTAGGCTCTGAGGATTTAGTGTGATTGATATAAATTTTTGTCCATAATTGCCTATGTGTCCAATATTTTCAATACTATAATAATATACTGCAGTGGTGATTGGATCAGTTCCATAATAAGGTGGTGCCGAAAAGATAGGCTGCTAAGACACAAATGCTCTATATGTACTTGTGGTTCTTCAACTTCAAAACTACAGCCATCAGCAAGCTTTGCCTACACCAGTGTCGTGAGTTGGAGACTTCTGCCATAGACAATGGTGGACCAACAGTTGAAACTGGAAGAACATATACCAGCAAAACACACTGTAAAACATTATCTCCATACTTTAGTAAAGTTTTGCAGCAGGTGGAGAACCATAGGATGGAGACTATTGCCATGGACAATGTTGGACCCATATCTGAAGCTGTCATTGGTGACTTTATTGGTTAAAAGTCCAAGATACCCATTAGTTTGGTTGATCGTTTGGTCGGCAGCCATATCAGTTGACTCTCCCATACACAACAGCTGGTTCAGCTGAATGCTCCTGTGTTCCCTTTAGGAGAGCTGCCACCAGAGGCTTAACTGTG
Source organism: Phyllobates terribilis (assembly GCF_046119375.1). Classification (NCBI taxonomy): domain Eukaryota; kingdom Metazoa; phylum Chordata; class Amphibia; order Anura; family Dendrobatidae; genus Phyllobates; species Phyllobates terribilis. The sequence goes on from NW_027362770.1 coordinate 145,247,695, forward strand.
GCTTATCTTCTGGAGAACAAAGTGACCGTCGGTCTGAAATCGGAAATCCCCAATTGACATCTCCCCCAACAATCAGTTGTCTGGTGTTCCAACACGCATTAGACAATCTACACAACCCTTTGATATCGGCAGGCTCTGCCAATATTAGTCTAATGTGTATGGGGAGCTTAAATTATGTTTTGAGGATTTGTTGTGACCCACAAAGTGTGAAAATGTTGACTTTTTGAGTATTGCTGCCTTTGCAGCGCGTCCTTCGAGTAGAGACACGAAAATCAGTGGTCATGGACTATATTGGACAGCAGAAATATGACTCACAACTGGGATATCTGGTGGACAAATAGTCTATGTTTGTCAGACATTTTATCTCCAGATAGGTCTATTACCTTCTGGAGGAAAGTTTTCATTGTTCAGCAGTTGTCTACTTTTGATCCCAAAATATATGCCAGGTGGTTGTCTATTGAGTGTGCCCATTTCCTTAGTCTTCAAATTAGAATCAACATGTCTCGATGAGTTTGGCCAAGGTTTATTTCTAGGAAATACATGCAAGTAAAGTCTTTGTTTCAAAACTGAGTCTTATATGGTAAAACAATATGGAATTCAAGCATCGATATAAAACGGAAAAAAAAAGCACTCATACAAATCCCAACACCCGGTTTCCGCACATTATATTGTAAAACAGATTTTTGTGCAGCAATTTATCTTTATCTCACCAAGACAGGACCTTTCACCTTATACATACTTAAAAGCAGCACTTCAATCGCATTTACAGTTTCATGACAGATTTTTTTTTCCTTCCATGTAACAATAGAGGAAACGGCAGGCTGTTCAAAAACACAACACCAAACCGGTGGCCTTTGCCATCTGTAGGTCACCTCTAACCTCAGATCCTGGATACGGAGCTCTTGGCCATCTACAAACATAAGCTAATGTTGACATCATCTCTTTCTTTCCATCTTACTGCACCGTGTGTCTTCCTATTCTTATAAAAACACTATCCCCCCTCAAAACCCCCAAAACAATGGTGTAAGATTTTCGAAGGATGTAGCCCGGAAGGTCAGGGGACAGTATACATGGATTTAGGAAATCTTTCTTTTGGTTGTGTCTCAAGATGAAAGACGTAGAAGTGAAAAAATTTGCTAACGGTTCCATGAGGACACGGTTGAAAAAAGTTACTGTTTTTTTTCTTCTTTTTTATATACTTTTTGTTAAAATTTGCTCAATTTTAAGTCTTGTTCTTAAGTATCTAACAGAAAATATACTCACGGCTTCCCCTTTCAAAATGACTGCCACTAGTGTGCGTAGTCAACGGTGAACTCAACGGGCGTAATACCGGCTAAAAATTTAATTAGATATTTCCAAGGTTTTAGTTATAAATTGCTATGAGCTTTTTCTTACAACGTTCATACATATGTATCTTCTAATATAAAGTCTAATGATAAATTTGACAGTCTTGCCCTTTTTCCCAATTTACCGTCCCCTGAGCAGCTGTCTGCGTGTCTGATTAGTCTTTTCATTTTATCAAGTTCTGACGTTTAGATCTTTTGATGTCCTCATAATTTGAGCCTTTGATAACATTTGCTTTTTTTCTCCCATTAACATTTCTTTTTTATCATTAATGATCTGCAGCTGACACGGCAATATAAGTCTATATCTTTTTGGCCCCTAATTACTTTGAGCTAACTTGGATTAATTTCATGCTCTTATTTAAGGGATTGAATACAACCAGCTAACGATGTTCTAAGGACTTGGCTCAAATTGTGGAAATTTTTGTGGCCACTTTTGGGATCAGGAACATCTAATGATGGAGAATTATTTTAAAGAACATATAAGGACCAATATTTGGAAGTATGGTGACTGTATTTCCTTTCATATCAATGACTCACATCCTTCTTCAACATTTTTACTACCACCTTAATTGAGGAACCATACTAAGAGCAGAACAAAACGTTTTTGGTCTCCTGGGCGAGGGTTGTTCATCACATCAGAGTCAACCTAACTGTTTGTCTTACCATTAAGTTCTACAATTTGCCTATAGTCGAAATCTGAATGCAAAATCTCTAACAGGGCCCCCAATTGCCATGTGTATGCATACCAATAGCCAGATTTTGATAGGAAAATCTCACCAATTAGATCACAAAAGTTGGGTAAGTTATGCAAATTTGGACCAAAAATTACTATTTTTTGGCGATCCTGGGAGTGGGGCTTATTGCGCTGATTTTAGCTTGTAAGTCCAAATCTGCAAAATGTTTAACATGAACCCCATTTGCCATGTGCCTACATGCCAACCATTCAGATTTTAGTAGAACAAACTAATGTAATTGCAAAAGTAGGAAAGGTTCTCCAATTTTGCCCGAAAAAGGTTTAGACTTCATGGGTATTTGCCTAATTGCCCCAATATTAATTATGTAAATGTTGGTAAGTCCCCATGTGCCAATATTGATGTTTTCAGGGGGGTCTTTGGACCCTGAAGGAAACATGGGCAAACTCAACTCCCCGTAACCACAAATCTGTCCATGCAGCACGGACTAGGAAAACTATATCAAGTGGCCATTGAGGGGTTAGGGACAGTGTAGCCTAAAGCTCCCTTTTCTATAACAGCTTGATCCCCCCTTATGGTGGGTATACCACCTAAAAGTGCGTCTACAGTGTATTCCATTATTAAAAACTGAGCACACGTTTTAATGAATGTCTCAATAAGTACCACATGCATATTGCAATATATTACAAAATACTAAAGTTTATCACAGTCTAAAGATGAGAAAATCTTTTGAAAAGAAGTTCACCAAATTTTGCCAGAAAATTTCATCTGCAATTTCCCTAAAAATATGACACAGTACCTCTCCTATCTATCTCTCTCTCTCATTTATTACATCTCTATTATTCTACATTGATCTTCTTCACTGTAGGCTGTCACACACTATCTGTACAGTTTTTTTAGTGTTTTATAGCTTTCTATTCCTATCTGTATTGCGGAGCTGTGACGTTCTCTCACTATCCAGATTCATGGTAAAATGGCTGCTGCATTCCCTACTTCTGCTTTTATACAGACTACGATAGTCCTTCTTGATTGACTGTGCTATACCATGTGACCTGATAGTTGCAAGGCATTATTTGGAATCCCAATCTTCACAACTGTGAAGTGATTTAAGTGTTTAAGTGATTTGCACATAAAACGCAAATTGTTTAAATTTTACTGAATTCCTAAATATTTGACACAAATTCAATTGGCATCAAATCGATTAACTAATTTCTACTATTTATTGCTGTTTAATCCTATATAAAAAGTAAAGTAACTTTTTCATAAATGGTCCAAAAAGTCCAACGTGCCTATTTTAAAATATAGCAAAATCTTATAGTACGTTTTGGTGTAATCCTTCATAAAAAGTTAAAGCAACTTTTTGGTAAATGTCCCAAAAGGTCCCACGCATATATTTAAAAGTCCCATGTGAATATAACCAAATTCTATAGTATATTTTGGTGGAATCCTGCATAAAAAGTAAAGCAACTTTTTGGTAAATGGCCCAATAAGTCCCACGCATATATTAGAAAATACTACAGTGTCATACCATATAAAAATTAAGTAACTTTTTAGCAAATCGCCCAAAAAGTTCTGCTTGCCTTTTGTAAATTAATAAATGAATCAATAAAGTGATAAAATATTAAAGGGCTCATCAGAACTTTGAAAAAATACATGTAAATAAGTCAATATCATATTAAACATTTGATCCTTCTTTCATGCCTACAAATGAGAAGGAAAGCCCTCGCGCCGCGAGCGTCAAGTGATTCAACGAGTTATTTTAGCTGCGCACATTCGGATTCTGCGAGTACCCGACAGTTTTAAGTTTCCTCTTTCATGCATTACATTTTTTTTCTTTCCCCATTAACAATGCAGTTGTGTTTAATATGACAGGTACCGAGTCTATCGGAGGCGGAATTTCGGGACGGTGGAAGGAGGGAGGTGTGGGATGAAATAAAAATTACAAAGTGGTTGGGAAGGCGATAGAAGTGACAATGATTTGAGGGCAACTCTGAAATCTTCTTGTATAGATACAAGATCCAACAAAGGGCGTCTTTACTGTATAATAGAACACAAACACAAAGCGTGAAACCGACGCAGCCAACTGATGAAATCATGGAGAACGCGGCAATGTTTATTTTGGAAATCTAAGCCCCTCGATTATCTATAAATCTTCCCCTCGTCAAGTTTTATAAACTTTGGTTGGATGATGATAATAAATAAATCAGAAAATCTGTTCATTCCCAGGGCTCTTAACGCTACCGTTCTAACGAAGCCGCGGAACTGTCGGGTTAATGAATTATATATTTTTTCACGTCATGTTAGTGCAATTTTTTTTAACCTTCTGGGGTCAGCAAATAAATACTAAGTGAATTATTCAAGTCAATAGCTAATCAATAACGGTTCTGCGATATATATTTTTTTGTGTGTGTGTTCCGTGAAAGGTTGTAGACGAAAAGGCAGTGAGCAATTATGGAAATTGGAGCCAGGCAGCGCGCACTTCTCCTCCCTGCGTACAGGCACCACCTTGACAGATAATCGATTATGGTTCCTCTGCTGCAGCTCAGTGACCCTTAACCTTTCCAGCTCCGTCTGACAGCTCGGAGACTAGTTTATATTTATTTTATTGAATTAACTCAGTCTTGCCTGGCTGGTACATCACACAGGGAGAGGCCCGGCATGAAGGAGACTCTCTGGTGTGGGCTTTGTCAAGGATCTCTATTGTTCATGGCTTGAGATTCTTTTGTTCGGCACAGCACCCTGGGTCTTAAGGACAAGTCTCCGTTTCGAGGGGCATTGTTGTCGAGGCTTGTCCGACTCTGGTTGCCAATATTGTTGGGAAAACAAACAAATAAAGAGAAATGAAAAGAGCATTCAGTGGACACCACGATGAGACCTAAATGACACCGCTTGCTACAAACCACATGACCATGGAGGCGCGGATAGTTTTTCCTGTCCATTTTATGATGAGCATCTACTATATATTTCTATCAATTTCTTTAAGAATTTGCTAAAGGCGGTGGATACGAATAATATGTGATTTTCTTTGTGCAAATTTTAAACATTTTAGGAGATTGCATTGGCCAGAGAAGAATCTGGTGGCACCACGTGGGTGGCAATCGGGCTTACCCATAATGATATCACATTGTATAGCATAGCCAAGCAGGTGGGACTATCACATCCTGTATAAAAGCAGAGGCAGGGAATGAAGCAGCCACATTGCGATGAATCTCTAAAGTGAGAGGATGTCACAGTTCACAGTTTATCCAAAGAGATAGAGAGAGAAAGTCATAAAACAAGCAAGACACTTTACAGATAGTGTGTGCCAGCACAGCAGTGAAAGGATTAGTGTGCGAGGAAAGGAAAATAATACCGATGTAATGGATAGAGATTGAGTGATAGGAGAGTCACTGTGTCTGTGAGACAGGAGAGTCACTGTGTTTGTGAGGCAGGAGAGTCATTGCATCTAAGAGGCAGGAGAGTCACTGTGTCTGTGAGGGAGGAGAGTCACTATGTATGTGAGGGAGGAGAGTCACTGTGTCTGTGAGCCTGGAAAGTCACTGTGTCTGTGAGGTGGGAGAGTCACTGTGTCTGTGAGGTGGGAGAGTCACTGTGTTTGAGGCAGGAGAGTCACTGTGTCTGTGAGGTGGGAGAGTCACTATGTGTTTGCGGCAGGAGAGTCATTGCATCTAAGAGGCAGGAGAGTAAATATGTAAATATGTCTGTGAGACTGGAGAGTCACTGTGTCTGTGAGACTGGAGAGTCACTGTGTCTGTGTTGCAGGAGAGTCACAGTATCTGTGAGGCTGGAGAGTCACTGTGTATGTGAGGCACGAGAGTCACTGTGTCTTTGTGATAGGAGAGCGACTGTGTCTGTTTGGCAGGAGAGTCACTGTATCTGTGAGGCAGGAGAGTCACTGTGTGTGTGGCAAGAGAATCATTGTGTCTGTGAGGCAGGAGTGTCACTGTGTATGTGAGGCAGGAGAGTCACTGTGTCTGTGAGGCAGGAGAGTCACTGTGTCTGTGTGGCAGAAGAGTCACTGTGTCTGTGAGACAGGAGAGTCACTCTGTCTGTGAGGCAGTAGAGTCACTGTGTCTGTGAAGCAGGAAAGTCACTGTGTCTGTGAGACAGGAGAGTCACTGTGTCTGTGAGGCAGGAGAGTCATTGTGTCTGTGAGGCAGGAGAGTCACTGTGTCTGTGAGGCAGTAGAGTCAGTGTGTCTGTGAGGCAGGAGAGTCACTGTGTCTGTGAGGCAGGAGAGTCACTGTGTCTGTGAGGCAGTAGAGTCACTGTGTCTGTGAGGCAGAAGAGTCACTGTTTCTGTTAGGCAGGAAAGTCACGGTGTCTGTGAGACAGGAGAGTCATTGTGTCTGTGAGACAGGAGAGTCACTGTGTCTGTGAGGCAGAAGAGTCACTGTGTCTGTGAGGCAGGAGAGTCACTGTGTCTGTGAGGCAGGAGAGTCACTGTGTCTGTGAGGCAGGAGAGTCACTGTGTCTGTGAGGCAGAAGAGTCACTGTGTCTGTGAGGCAGGAGAGTCACTGTGTCTGTGAGACAGGAGAGTCACTGTGTCTGTGAGACAGGAGAGTCACTGTCTCTATGAGGCAGGAGAGTCACTGTGTCTGTGAGGCAGGAGAGTCACTGTGTCTGTGAGGCAGGAAAGTCACTGTGTCTGTGAGGCAGAGTCACTGTATCTGTGAGGCAGGAAAGTCACTGTGTCTGTGAGACAGGAGAGTCACTGTGTCTGTGAGGCAGGAGAGTCACTGTGTCTGTGAGGCAGGAGAGTCACTGTGTCTGTGAGGCAGGAGAGTCACTGTGTCTGTTTGGCAGGAGAGTCACTGTGTCAGTGAGGCAGGAGAGTCACTGTGTCTGTGAGACAGGAGAGTCACTGTGTCTGTGAGGCAGGAGAGTCACTGTGTCTGTGAGGCAGTAGAGTCACTGTGTCTGTGAGGCAGAAGAGTCACTGTGTCTGTGAGGCAGGAGAGTCACTGTGTCTGTGAGGCAGGAGAGTCACTGTGTCTGTGAGGCAGGAGAGTCACTGTGTCTGTGAGGCAGAAGAGTCACTGTGTCTGTGAGGCAGGAGAGTCACTGTGTCTGGGAGGCAGGAGAGTCAGTGTCTGTGAGGCAGTAGAGTCACCGTGTCTGTGAGGCAGGAGAGTCACTGTGTCTGTGAGGCAGGAGAGTCACTGTGTCTGGGAGGCAGGAGAGTCAGTGTCTGTGAGGCAGTAGAGTCACTGTGTCTGTGAGGCAGGAGAGTCACTGTGTCAGTGAGGCAGGAGAGTCACTGTGTCTGTGAGGCAGGAGAGTCACTGTGTCTGGGAGGCAGGAGAGTCAGTGTCTGTGAGGCAGTAGAGTCACCGTGTCTGTGAGGCAGGAGAGTCACTGTGTCTGTGAGGCAGGAGAGTCACTGTGTCTGGGAGGCAGGAGAGTCAGTGTCTGTGAGGCAGTAGAGTCACTGTGTCTGTGAGGCAGGAGAGTCACTGTGTCTGTGAGGCAGGAGAGTCACTGTGTCTGTGAGGCAGGAGAGTCACTGTGTCTGTGAGGCAGGAGAGTCACTGTGTCTGTGAGGCAGGAGAGTCACTGTGTCTGTGAGGCAGGAGAGTCACTGTGTCAGTGAGGCAGGAGAGTCACTGTGTCTGTGAGGCAGGAGAGTCACTGTGTCTGTGAGGCAGGAGAGTCACTGCGTCTGTGAGGCAGGAGAGTCACTGTGTCTGTGAGGCAGGAGAGTCACTGTGTCTGTGAGGCAGAGTCACTGTGTCTGTGAGGCAGGAGAGTCACTGTGTCTGTGAGGCAGGAGAGTCACTGTGTCTGTGAGGCAGAGTCACTGTGTCTGTGAGGCAGGAGAGTCACTGTGTCTGTGAGGCAGGAGAGTCACTGTGTCTGTTAGGCAAGAGAGTCACTGTGTCTGTGAGGCAGGAGAGTCACTGTGTCTGTGAGGCAGGAGAGTCACTGTGTCTGTGAGGCAGGAGAGTCACTGTGTCTGTGAGGCAGGAGAGTCACTGTGTCTGTGAGGCAGAAGAGTCACTGTGTCTGTGAGGCAGGAGAGTCACTGTGTCTGGGAGGCAGGAGAGTCAGTGTCTGTGAGGCAGTAGAGTCACCGTGTCTGTGAGGCAGGAGAGTCACTGTGTCTGTGAGGCAGGAGAGTCACTGTGTCTGGGAGGCAGGAGAGTCAGTGTCTGTGAGGCAGTAGAGTCACTGTGTCTGTGAGGCAGGAGAGTCACTGTGTCAGTGAGGCAGGAGAGTCACTGTGTCTGTGAGGCAGGAGAGTCACTGTGTCTGGGAGGCAGGAGAGTCAGTGTCTGTGAGGCAGTAGAGTCACCGTGTCTGTGAGGCAGGAGAGTCACTGTGTCTGTGAGGCAGGAGAGTCACTGTGTCTGGGAGGCAGGAGAGTCAGTGTCTGTGAGGCAGTAGAGTCACTGTGTCTGTGAGGCAGGAGAGTCACTGTGTCTGTGAGGCAGGAGAGTCACTGTGTCTGTGAGGCAGGAGAGTCACTGTGTCTGTGAGGCAGGAGAGTCACTGTGTCTGTGAGGCAGGAGAGTCACTGTGTCTGTGAGGCAGGAGAGTCACTGTGTCAGTGAGGCAGGAGAGTCACTGTGTCTGTGAGGCAGGAGAGTCACTGTGTCTGTGAGGCAGGAGAGTCACTGCGTCTGTGAGGCAGGAGAGTCACTGTGTCTGTGAGGCAGGAGAGTCACTGTGTCTGTGAGGCAGAGTCACTGTGTCTGTGAGGCAGGAGAGTCACTGTGTCTGTGAGGCAGGAGAGTCACTGTGTCTGTGAGGCAGAGTCACTGTGTCTGTGAGGCAGGAGAGTCACTGTGTCTGTGAGGCAGGAGAGTCACTGTGTCTGTTAGGCAAGAGAGTCACTGTGTCTGTGAGGCAGGAGAGTCACTGTGTCTGTGAGGCAGGAGAGTCACTGTGTCTGTGAGGCAGGAGAGTCACTGTGTCTGTGAGGCAGGAGAGTCACTGTGTCTGTGAAGCAGAGTCACTGTGTCTGTGAGGCAGGAGAGTCACTGTGTCTGTGAGGCAGGAGAGTCACTGTGTCTGTTAGGCAAGAGAGTCACTGTGTCTGTGAGGCAGGAGAGTCACTGTGTCTGTGAGGCAGGAGAGTCACTGTGTCTGTGAGGCAGGAGAGTCACTGTGTCTGTGAGGCAGGAGAGTCACTGTGTCTGTGAGGCAGAGTCACTGTGTCTGTGAGGCAGGAGAGTCACTGTGTCTGTGAGGCAGGAGAGTCACTGTGTCTCTAATGATGACCCTATCCTAAGGGTAAGTCATCATTATTTAAGTTCTAGACAACCCCTTTAAGGTAACCCATTGTTTGAAATAATTTCAATTAAACTATAAATTTGACAAAAATCAATACTTATCATTTAAGACAATTTGTCTCTATTTAAATTTCCATCTTAAATAATCATTTTTTGATTTGTGTCAAGTCGCTGAAAAATGTTTGAGGTTACAGAGCCTGGCAGGCTTTATAATAGTTTCTCACCCTGTATATATTGCATCCAGGGAAATGGATTTTAATACTCGCCTAAGTGTATTTTGTTCCTGGATCACATTACATCTTTTACCGGAACCATAGCTAAAAGCCATAAATCCCGTTGCCAAGGTAGTTTAGCAATAAACAGATTTGTTTTATTTATTTTTTTCTTGTCAGAGAAGTGCTAAAAACAAAAGGACCACGTGATCGCCAATCAGACTAGCCGGATCACACAATATCTTCTGTGTGGACCAGAAGTCCCTTTATGTATTCCGATGAGAACCTTGATGCGAGTCTATTAGGCTTACATTGAGAAAGTGAATCCAGGTCCACAAAAAACACTGCCAGCTAGTCACACTGGCAGTCACAGGGTACGAGAAGAGGACCAGCATGGCATTGTGAATGAAAGAAAAAAGCGATTGGGAAGGCTAAAAATTGAAAAAAAAAACACAAGTGTTACTTTAAAGGGGACTTGTCACCAGTTCAAAAGTGTCCAGTTTTTGCTCTTATTTTGTTCCCGTTGTTCCCCTGAGTATTCCGGTTTTCACATATTTAAAATCCGCCATACGGTTCCAGAGATACGAGCCTTTTTATTTACTACTGGGGTGTGTGGCTCACTGGGTAATTATGCAGAGCAGCTTAAGCACGCCCCCAGGGAATCGTATGAGCCACGCCCCCTTGCTTAAGACAATGAAAGTTAGAACTAAATAAAAAGGCCCTTAACTTTGGAACCATATGGTGGATTTTAAAAAAACAAAAGACAAAATACTCAGGGGAGCAGCAAGAATAAAATAAGAGCAAAAATGTACCTGTTTTGAACTGGTTTTAGATCCCCTTTAATCTTGTTTTTGTTCATTGTTGTAGCTAATGTATTTTTGCACATTAGGTAATTTATTTGCTCTCTCATGATAAGAGAAGGCAGTCGTTTTGGATTTATAATATGCAACTGTGGTGATTCTGTGGTTTATTTAAAATTCTCTTTGATATGTAAAACAGATAGATAATAGATAGATAGATGGATAGATAGATAGATAATAGATAGATAGATAGATAATAGATAGATGATAGATAATAGATGATAGATAATAGATAGATAATAGATAATAGATAGATGGTAGATAGATTAGATAGATAGATAATAGATAGATAGATGGATGATAGATAATAGATAGATGATAGATAGATAGATGATAGATAATAGATAGATAATAGATAATAGATAGATAGATAGATGTATAGATAGATAGATAGATAGATGATAGATAATAGATAGATAGATAATAGATAGATAGATAGATGATAGATAATAGATAGATAATAGATAGATAGATAATAGATAGATAGATAGATAATAGATAGATGATAGATAGATAGATGATAGATAATAGATAGATAATAGATAATAGATAGATGTATAGATGTATAGATAGATGATAGATAATAGATAGATAGATAGATAGATGATAGATAATAGATAGATAATAGATAGATAGATAATAGATAGATAGATAAATAGATAGATGATAGATAATAGATAGATAATAGATAGATAGATAGATAGATAGATAGATAGCATGGGTTCCCAACTTTCACAAGTGTTTGTTACTATTGGAACCTTTGGGCCCCCCTGAGCTCGTTCCCAGATGCAAACTCTGCCCCACTATAGTTATGCCACTGCTCATACCATCCCTTTAAGTCACTCAAGATTATTACTCAATACAAAAACCATTAGAGACGTCTGCAGTGCAAAAGCACTTTAAGAAGAAAAAAATATATTAGCTGTGAATATCTGCATTCCGCTTTTGAAACTAATAAAATAAACCATCTCTTTCAATTTTTTTTCATCTGCTTTTTAAAGATATCAGTGAAAGTTTGCATTACAGGACTATAAATCTAATAGGGCTCATATAACTCGTATTCATCCTAGCATTTGCATATCATTATTTTGGCTGATATGATTTTGTGATTTTGCCTGATGTGGTGCCAATAAGTTTTCCGAAGATGAAATTTCTGGTATAAGTTAGCATTACGTATATATAGATGCTTATAAAATGTATATTCAATTCCATCAGATTTGAGATGTACCAGAAATGCAATTACAGATTTCCATGTTCTAAGGCTTAAAGGGAACCTGTCTTTTTATACATAAACAATAAAAAGGCATTACATCTGCCATTCATTGTCCATTGTCTTGCTTGCTCTAAGCAGAAAAATGGCCTCTCTGTTATTCCTGTATACCTGATAGACAAGAGAGCAGGAGTGGATAGACAAAGTCACACCCCCCACTTCCTGTAGATACATAAAGAAACACTCCCACTTCATGAAAAGAGAACAAGGGATGCCCCCTACTTCCTGTAGATACACAAAGACACTCCACACTTCATGAAGAGAGACAAAGACTCTCCCCCACTTCTTGTAGAGAGAGAAAGACATTCCCCCAATTCCTGTAGCGATACAAAGACATTCCTCTACTTCCTGTAGAGAAGCAAAGACACTCCACACTTTATGAAGAGAGACAAAGACTCTCCCCCACTTCCTGAAGAGAAACAAAGACTGTCCCTCACTTCCTGTAAAGAAACAAAGACACTCCCCCAATTCCTGTAGTGATACAAAGACATTCCTCCACTTCCTCTACAGAAGCAAAGACACCCCACATTTCATGAAGAGAGACAAAGACTCTCCCCCACTTCCTGGAGAAACAAAGACTCTCGCCCATTTCCTGGAGAGACAAAGACTCTCCCCCACTTCCTGGAGAGACAAAGGCATTTCCCCACTTCTTGTAGAGAAGCAAAGACATTCCCACACTTCTTGTAGGGAGACAAAGACCCTCCACACTTCCTGAACAGAGACAAAGTCTCTTCCCCACTCTCTAAAGAGAGATATATAAATGCTCTCCCTTTGTGTAGAGTGAAAGACCTGCCTCCACTTCCTGTACAAAGTCGTAGACACACCTCCACTTCCTGTAGTGAGACAAAGACCTGCCCACTTCCTGGAGAGATAAAGACATGGTTGCCACTTCCTGTAGAGAGACAAAGACCTGGCCTCACTTCCTATAATCCATCACCACAACTCTGCTTCCTGAGACATGATACACTTGACATCAAAGTGGGCAGCAAGTTAGACAGAAGAGAGACACCTAGTGATCAGCACATTGGGGTGTTTTTTGGAGGTAACACATCATCATGTTTAATTGATTTGTAGATTATTTATTCATGTTATGGGAAAGTTATCTTGTGAGGGATTTTTGATGTCAGTTTTGCTCGTTGTTTCTTTATTACTTTCACTGAATTTATCAAAGTGTCACTCAATGTTTGATGAATTTGGTGCATCTTTATAAAAAGTTGGAATTCATAAATTCGCCTTATACCTTATTTGTATAGCTAACAATGCCAACTTTCTAAAAGTATCTAAAAGTAACATATCAGGAGGAGCCTACACAGCGACTTTCGGTCTATCTTGGAATTTGTCACATCGTGGGACCATTTTAAATGGACAATCCACCACTGCAGACAGTCGATTATCACGAAGATTATAACAGCGTTGAAGCTCGTAGTTGTGACCTTTTTAGGTTCAATTTTTCCGGTTACACAGCGCCAAATCCCCTGCATAGCTATAGAGTAAAATGATACCATTCTGATTCCCTGCAGTCACCACTAGAGGGAGCATAAGAGCTTACTGCATACTGCTTTATCATTGCATTCCATGGGGAAACAGTATGCAGTAAGCCCCAAAGCTCCCTCTACAGGTGGCTGCAGGAATCAGAATACATTTTTGAACTCGGATAAACATTCAGTTGCCCTATACATTACCCCCTATTTTTTCACTAGGTCTGAATGTATATACCGCATGTAGTGAGCCATATACATATAGTAGTGTTGTAGTTTGGAGGTATGATGCAATAATTTTAGAGGAAATTATCTCCAGATTGGGAGCTTTTTGCACTAGTTTTCATGCACCGCTCTCATTATCTGTATTATTTCTCCAAGAAAACTTATTTTCTTGGCCTAATTCTTTTTTAATCCCTCATCAAAAAAAAAAAAGGGGCCTGTAATGATCCCAACAGCTCAGTACTGCTTCCAATTATTTATGTATTTTTTTTTTTTTAAATTGCTCATTTCGAAATATATACGTTGAGGGATTTTGTTGGAGGGGAATGCGGGCGCACCCTTTACCGAGAGACGCCGAAGTCAAAAGCTATTGTCATAAAAAATACTTGTTTAATGTCTTTATTCAAAATCTTTCTGGTGAAAGGAAAAATGACACCACACTCCATAACTCATAAGAGGGAGAGAAAACTGCAATCTGAAAACAATTGTACATATATTTACGGTCATTACATACACCCCGAGGTGTAACTTATGACTTCTGGGCCTCAGTGCAAATTTGGGTACAGCCCAACCTCCCCCTCCCCCATATAAGCCATTTATAATACTGATTTCTTTTTATACAACTGAGGGGATTTTTGGGCTCCTTCAGTCACCAGTGCCCACTGGGGGAGACGTGTACCCCTATATCCAATAGCTATGCACCATTATTCTACGTCTTGGATTTAATGGTTAATCTGTCCACTTTGTAGTTGCTAGGCAACCATTACTTTTAAGACGACATAATGTTTTCTTGTGGTCTGTGGGACTATGCACGAGTCAGAGAAGAGCGTGCATTGTGACAGTATAATAGGTAGTCACACGCAGCAAGCAACAGGTCACCTGCGTTTTCTCTGCTTTTACAGACTATATCATCATAAATGAGGTGCTGTGAACAAAAGGAAAAAACTGTGACCAAATGAGGAGTTGTTTTTTTTTGGAGGTCAGATTGACATAGTTTTATGGAAAAAGATTCAGAGTAACCTGTATTTTCTTCATTTAAACCCCTGCTCTTTTTTTGTGCTTAGGAGTCCAGTGGGCGGTCCTATAAAATCTAGCTGGACCGCCCACTGGACTAAAAAAAAAAAAATTCCTCACTTGGTCATGCTATTTTTTTGGTCTACAGTACCTCGTCTATACTGATACAGTTCGTAAAAGTTGAGAGACCACCGGTGACCACTGCTGTCAGACACTAAGGAGAACCGCCCAGTGGACTCCTAAACATAAAAAAGCAGGGATTTCATGGAATATAATACAGGTTATAGTGCTCTGATTTGGATTTGGATTGACATATAGTTTTGTGGAAAAAGATTTGATATAACTTGTATTTTCTTCATTTCAATCCTTGCTCTTTCTATGCTTAGGAGTCCAGTGGGCGGTCCTTTTCAGTGATTTTATTATTTTCCCTAATATATAGTTGTCAATCACCAAGGAGAACCGCCCACTGGACTCCTAAGCATAGAAAAAGTAGAGATTTAATGGAATATAATACAAGTGATACTGATTTATTTTTCCAGAGCTATATATTTTTATTATATGCTGCCCACGGATAGAGATAGAGTATTGAAACAACTAAAGAGGCTTTAGTTGAGTATTGGATGAAAATAAAGGTGCCCATACAACTCATATAGCGTATTCAGCCAACAGATATTCCTACCAAATCCTCATACACATGCATGCTCACTTCTGCTGAGCGTGCACATGTTCTTAGTGTGAATAGTAGGAGACACCACTGGTGGTAGCTTATCTTTTGAAAGAACAATAGATTTGGCTTTGAAATTCAACATTATCTGATCCTTCTTTTAACGTTATCCGTTAAGGAGAGTGAAACATACGATAGTGGGTGGGTCCCACCAATGGCGTCAGGTTCGTCCTAGTTTTCTGTAATGAGGAAAGTGCATTCGAAAAAATCCCAAAAAGTTATAAAGTCTCATCGGCTACATAATTTCAATAGGTATGTGTCACGGGTGTGTCAGATGTGACAGACAGTCGCCTTGCAGTTGGTTGCAGGAGATCTCTTCGTTTGGCATTACAGACACCTTCTTAGAATCTGTCTCACTCTAGGACCCAGCAGCTACCTCCCTCCTGCTCTAATTAACACTCTGAACTGGATGTTTAAATACTGTCAGTTTGCTATAGGGAGGCACCGCTGATATTCACATGTTTCCTGTGAAGACTTGGTGCTATTGCAGTCTGCTTCTTTCCTTCCTGATGCTGAGAGGACATGTTGTAATCTCTCTGAAGTTGGCTCAAGCTAAGTTGCTTTCCCCTGTTTTGTCCCCCTAACTGTCTTTAGTTGTTTAGTGGGGACTGACTAGTGCTCACCCCCCCTCACTATCCAGGGCCAAGCTCTAGGGAAATACAGGGTTTTAAGTTCCCATGCGGTGATTGGTGAGGAACCAATATAGGGACGATAGGGGAGACAGGGTGATATCAGATCACTCCCCCTTTCCCTAGTGTCTGGGCTCCCTTCCCCTCATCCCTTCATGTTACACTTAGTCTTTACTATACAGTGCGTCACAGTATGTAGGTTATATATCAGTTATTATTAGTGGCGTAACCTACACCTTGTGGGTCCCGATGCACAATCTCCATCAGGGCCCCTAAGTATCACAGGTCTGTGATAGTATCGGTCTTTTTTTATGAGCCAAAAGGAACTTTGTGCCCCTCTGGGCCCCTGTACCCAATGTAGTTATGCCCCTGATTATTATTATACAGCAACTCAATAATCAGAGAACTTCCCCAGCGTCTAGATTGTAAGCTCCTTTGGTTCTGCAATCCTAAAACCCAAGGCGGCATATTTATCCTTCGAAAAGAAAACTCTGTATGTCCTTTGTGCTTTTTTGTTGTTTTTTTTTTGCTTTGCCCTCCATGTCCTTACCCTGGTTGCAAATAGAAGCAAATACTGTAAAAAAACTAAAAAAAAAATACAGTAAAATCCAATTAACAAGATGTCTGCAAATAGAGAAATTTGCATATTTACATTTTGCCAGATGACGCTTAATGCGGCTAATACTTAGCTCACAGCTACTGATAATGAACCCCGCTGAGTTACACATCAACCCGCGAGAGGCGCGAGGGGAAGAGTCTTAAGGTCCTTCGCTGAACATGACTTTCAGTACAAATAAACCTGCGACTACTGCGCCCAGTCCTTCTAAGGAAAGTGTATTTATACAGTCCCTTAAAGGTGTCTCGTATTATTTCAAGCTTTACTTTCTTTCCAATTCTTAGTTCTTCAGTCTATTAAAGGCGTTTTCCTTTATTTTATAATGGGCCAAGGTGCTGGATAAAGTAAAAAAAAAAACAAATAAACTATGTTATGTGACCCCTGCAGCCAATCAGTGGCCAAGCAGAAGAAACACTGTGAATGCTGCAGCCAATCAGCAGCACTTGATTGGCTGCAGCAGCCATTAACAATACTGCTATGTGGCCACGTGCAGCTGCTACTTCTGCATCCCGCATAGCTAAGCCCCTGTGCCTGTGTCTCCATCCCCGTCTGCCTCATCCACTGTCTAGTCAGACTTTTCTATGTCTTAGTCTTGGTATAAATCTCTCATCTATCAGTTTTATATCATTATAGCTTTTCATTTACCAATAATTCTCATGTCACTACCGCTCTGTATAAATGCACCCGCCAATCTACAGCCATAATGGAAAAGGATTCTCATAGCCGGAAGAGATCAAAACAAATTATGTTACAGGTAATAATTCCCACTGATGTCGCTTTAAAAGAATTCTTCTGCCCCCCCCTTCCCTCAAATCACTTTAAGAGAATGCCCCCCGATGTCGCTGGAGCCGTCTGATGTCGCGTTTGAGAGAATACCCCAGATGTCGCTTTAAGAGAATGCCCCCCTATGTCACCAATGTCCCCTGATGCTACTTTAAGAGAATGCTCCCGATGTTGTTTTAAGAAAATACCCCCCAGTGTCGCTTTAAAAGAATAACCCCCAATGTCGCTTTAAAAGAATGCCCCCCAATGTTGCAAATGTCCCTTGATGTTGGTTTAAGAGAATACCCCCAATGTCAATTTAAAAGAATCCCCCCAATGTCACCAATGTCCCCTGATGCCATTTTAAGAGAATGCCCCCAATGCCATCAATGTTGCTTTAACAGAATGCTCGTTGTCACTTCAAGAGAATGCCCTTCAATGTCACTTTAAGAGAATGCTCCCGAAGGTCGCTTTAAGAAAATGACCCCCGATGCCGCTTTAAAAGAATGTCTCCCAATATCACCAATGTCTCTTGATGCCACTTTAACAGAATGTCCTCCAATGTCACAAATGTCCCCCAATGTCACTTTAAGAGAATGCCCCCAATGTTACTTTAAGAGAATGCCCCCAATGTTACTTTAAGAGAATGCCCCCAATGTCGCGTTAAGAGAATGCCCTCTGATGTCGCCACAGACTCCTGATGTTACTTTAAAAGAAAGCCCAACCAATGTTGCCAATGTCCCCCGATGTTGTTTTTAGAGAATGCCCCCAATGTTGTTTAAAAAAATGCCCCCTCGATGTTGCATTAAGAGAATGTTCCCTATGTGACTTTAAGAGAGTGCTCCCAGTATTGCCAATAACCACAGATGCCCCCTCCTTCCAAAATAAGTTCTCTATTTGCACCTTCTAATTTTAGATTTTTCCAAAATCTAGTATTTGTTACTGCGACCTTACGAGACTGCGACCTCTCTATGGGGGCTCATCACTAGTTACTATTAATGGCGGCACCACTGGTCCTTATTATCAGAGCTGCTAGACACACCGACTAGTTTATTCATGGGCAGTGATTGCTGGGAAATGATGAAGCGGTATTATTTGTGCACTTTTTAGTGAGATTACATGTATATAGAATCAGGCTCGGACCTGGCCCACAGGAGAACAGGGGAATCCTCCGGTGGGCCCCCCCTATGCAAGAGTAATTTACCCAAATACATTAATTCACTATGTACCAACACAGGATCCAATAATTTATTCAACAAACTACCTTGTTTATTTTTTATATAGAAGCAGAAGTAAATTTGTGAAAGAGGGTAATGTAATATTTGCTTGAAACTGAACAGTGAGCCACCCAAGTCAATTTTACTGGTGGGTTGTTGTCACCCCAATCCGACACTGCATAGTATCATTGTATAACTTTAGCACTATATGGCGCATCATAAAGCGAGAAGGCGATAATAGGTCTGTCTGTAGTGAACTGATGAACGTGCCTGTGAAGCTTCATCCACTCTTTCCAGTAAATTAGCATAGGTGGGTAAAAAAGGTGCAGGATCTTCATAAATATGATGGCACTTTTTTAACAGAGACCAATCTTAGATATATTGTAAAACTTGCCCCCGGCATGTGAGATCGCCCATCATTTCCTGAGTAGCCTGGATGTAAGTTCATCTGGGGAGACGCCATTCATCTCACTTTTTGGTTGCTGTCAGACCATTGTATTTTCCATAAAGCCGATGTGTCTACGAGGGACGTACATGGATGGTTCCGTCTGTATATACTGTAGGGTTTCCTACATAGGGACCGACCTATGTCTGTCGCGGAACTTGACTATTACCTTTCTGCATTAATTATTCACTTCCTTCAGCTCTGACTATTGTAAAATGAGAAAGAACAGGAAATCAGACTTTGTGTAATAAAATACTAAAGTATGAATGTCATTAGTGCAGTAAATGTCCCATGAAGCCCCACATGCGGAAAACAGATGGGTGTCAGAATTTTCTAGATTATTAAACGCACAGAGAATTAATGTCAACAGGACCAGAGTTCTATTTTTAATGAGAATTTCCTAATTTCTTAGTGGGCCTCTGAGGACAGGAAATATTATTTAGCCGCGTATGGTTCTAATATTTGGAAACTGAATTGTATGTGAAATGTGGGCTCTTTAAGGGAAATCTGAGAGGAGCATGATGTAGGGGCAGAGACCCTGATTCCAGTGATGTGTCACTTACTGGGCTGATTTCTGTAGTTTTGATAGAATCACAGTTTTCTCTGCTGCAGATCTAGCAGAGCTATGAATGCTGAGCTGTGTATAACCCTGCCCACATCTCCTGTGCATAGGCAGAAAGCTGCCAATCAGTGGAGGGGTGGGGTTATGACTATGGAGGACTACCTGGCTGCAGGTTTACCACTCCTCTATTAATAATCTCCTGCTGACAAAATAATGATTTTATCAAAACTACAGCAATCAGCCCAGTAAGTGACACATACCTGGAATCAAGGTGCATTGGGATTTTCCGTATTAAGGATGCTGGATTAGAGGATTTTTCCTACACAATCTCTGAATAGGAAGATCTGAGGGAGCACCTTTCCTACCTCTGGACACCATCTGATTCTAAAGGGCGGCCACATATTGTAGTGGTGGTCGAGCATGACACTGATGTCTATGGGATTGATGGAAATAGCCAAGACATGTTTGTTTGGCCACCTCTCCACCTTTTCTCAGCTGGGTGGGATCATCAATTGGATAGTGAGTGGTAGAAGCTCTATGGAGATTGCTCCCACTACATAAACATTCTCCACCCATTCTGCACCCCTACACGACTCAGTTTTCATTTTCCAACTTCCACAAGATGCCAGGACAAAAAAAACTCCATGATCACTGGACTCCATATATACATATACTATGTGCAGTATACATTTTCTACAGTGTGGTCTATGGGATAGGATCCTACTTGGGCACCAATGACAGGAGTGCAACAATTACAACTTTATTACCTGAAACAGCTGTGAGGAGGCTTAAAACTGGGGAGAGGAACAGCCAAATTCTTCTACAAAGGTGAGATTGTGGAAGATAGCTTCATGTCATAGGTCTTACACAATAGCAAGATTGAGCACAGTGTACTTATATTCCTGTTTGCAATATATACAATATAAATACATTGGAATAATTGGAATATAGGTATGCTGTGCTCAATCTTGCTATGGTGTAAGACCTATGACATGTAGCTGTCTTCCACAACCTCACCTTTATAGTAGAGTTTAGTTGTTCCTCACCCAATTTTAAGCCTCCTACATAGCTGTATCTATTTCAGTTAGTGATTGTGTCTCAACCTAATGTACATAGTGTAGATAAACTTATATTTATACTGCACATAGTATAATACATATACAGTACCCATAGAATTACACATCTACAGTTCATTTTTCTCCATATAACGGTTCCTCTCCAGCGCTCGTGGTAGCTGCTCCCAGGATGATGAGGAATGTGGAAATGGTGAAACAAGTATAACAGGATAAGGGATTTCCAAAGGAAATCTTTTAAGTCTTCATTTATGGAAATCTCCCTTATCTGCAGGACAAACAGAGTGAAGGATCTGAATTCCAGGAATAAAGGACTTTAGGTACTTGGAGAGTTTTTTCGTAACCTCCTCGCTGCCACATGTGGATCCAGGCTGGATGACTCTGGGAATAAAAGGGTCTGGTGCACAGTGTGTAGAAAAATAAACACTGGAAAACTGCTGTTATCCAGATGTCACTGGACTATAACTCCCAGCATGCAAGCATCCACATTGTTAAGTAATTAGTCAGTGGTAGGTGGTGGGGGGGCATAGTCAACTACTATAAAGAAAATCCATTGAGTCAACCAATCTTCCATCCATGACCTTGACTGGCCTTGTGTACGTGCTCGCTTCTCCACCAGGAATGGGGGATTCTAGTAGATATTTTCTGGGAAAACTTATTCACATCATGGCAGGCATGCAATACCCTAATCCAGCCACTAGGTGCTGTTACTCTTAATCAGGAAGCAATCAAAGAGGTGGCATGTAAAGTCATACACTGTGCCAATCCAGTTCCACTGGGGTTGGATGCTGGGAGTATGACCGGATCTCCCTAAGCTTCGCCTATGGGAGGCCACTGTGACTTTTTCGTCTGGAAGGATGGGGAAAGGTTTTTTGGTGGCCCTTCTCCTCTCCGAGAGGTCTGTGATAGACCACATCCTTTTGTACTTTATTGGGGATACTGTTCACTTTTTAAGACCTATGACATGAAGTTGTCTTCCACAACCTCACCTTTGTAGCAGAATTTAGCTGTTCCTCACCCACCCACTTTTAAACCCCCTACACATCTGTTTCACTTTTTTAAGCGCACTTAAAAAGAAAAAAAAAAGTTAGCAGGATGACCTGACTCACCTACAGAAGATCAACCTACTTTGCCTTAATCAGCCATCACAGATAGGGAGGTTTGTCTGGTCTAAGGGTATGTGCACATGGCATTATTTAGCCATTTCAGGAAAAACGGCAACGCTTTGCCCTATTCTTGGAAGTGACAGCATGTCATTACACTGCGCTTCAGGGTTTACGAACCATCAAGCCGTTTAAAATAGGTGACATAAGACGGAACAGGTGCACAGCAATGTCGCTTTTACATTGCTGTGGATTATGTTTTTTGGGGTGCTTTTTCAGGAGGATTTCGGGTGGAAACCCCCTGAAAAAGACGTTGTGTGCACATACCCTTAGAATGCATATTTTGTCATCTACACAAGGTCATAATGATCATATTTTATCAGTCCACACTACAAAAGGGCAGGGCTTGTGCCATCCCCGACTCAAAGTATGGGCATTTCTTAGTGGTTTATGGGTGTTCCCAGGTAGGTGATGCTTTAATCTACATTTTGAGGATTAAAATGTTGGTAAGTATGCCTTATTGTAGCTAGTATCACAGCTCAGTCCTATTAATTATGACTGAGCTGCAATACCACGCATAGCCTATTGACAGAGGTGGCGCTGTTTCTAAAGAAAAAAAATGTTTACTTTTTTTTTTTTCTTTTATCGGGCAAATTTTTAAGTACACGGTTATGAGTTTGATGGGGGGTTGTGCAGCTACACGAGACATATTTTAAAATAACCCATTAAAATATAGAACCGACTCCTCGAGAAGTATCGCCATCTAAAATAATGTCCTATATAATTTCATGTGCCTAAAGACTGCGGTATTGCAAGGCTTTCCTGCATGCAACAGGTTAATTCCATTGTTGAGATTCTTCAGAGTGTAATGTTTTATACGGCCCTCTGGCATCAAAGGGAATGAAATAGTAATCTTATAATAACTGTGCATTTTATGTATAGTCTTCTGAGCTCCGGCACACACTAGGCCTCTGTCAGGGAGAAGACAGAGCATTCATCATAACATGTTGTAGGAACAGGAATTACACGAGATCCCGATGCTGAAAAGCCATTAGCACAAGGAACGGATCTTCTCCAAATAAATTCCTACTAGTGTAGCGCTATACAAAGACACTTCATTAGATCGCATCACTGTGGGCGGCTGGGTGGGCTGTCTGCTGGCTCCCAAAGATAACTTATTATTATTATTTTTTAAAGTTTATTGTAACCATCGTTCTATGATCATCTATGCTCAGGTCAACAGAACGCCTTCGTCAGGGGGTACTCTGTCCTAGGACCAACAATAGTATAGTATCTAAGGCCCAATGCAGCTACTCCATTGGTTCAACGCAATGAGGATCTAATGCCATGTAATATGTTAAAAGAAGCACTCCCATCAAAGTATAGATCATCTTAATATATTACAGTCATCATATTATATGGTACTTAGAATTGCTCATTTTGCCTTTCTACCCAGCTAATTCTTCTCTTTTCCATTAGGTCTATACCATCTCGTGATTAAAAACAGACCAGCTGACTCCTAAGCTCTATGTAGAAACAGAAAGTCTCTTTTCCCTGCATGAGTCATTATAAGAACTACAATTCTACATCTTTGCAAACTTGCTCTGCTCCCCCCCCCTGCCAGGGACTTTGCAGTGATGTAGAGTTGTAATTCTAATGATGACTCATGTAGGGAAAAGAAACATCTTGTTTCTACAGTCATGGCCAAAAGTTTTGAGAATGACACCAAAATTATATTTTCACATGATCTGCTGGCCTCTGGTTTTTATTAGTGTTTGTCTGATGTTTATATCACATACAGAAATATAATTGCAATCATATTATGAGTACCAATAGGTTATATTGACAGTTAGAATGAGTTAATGCAGCAAGTCAATATTTGCAGTGTTGCCCCTTCTTCTTCAAGACCTCTGTAATTCTCCCTGGCATGCTCTCAATCAACTTTTGGACCAAATCCAGACTGATAGCAGTCCATTTTTGCATAATCAATGCTTGCATTTTTCCAGAATTTGTTGGTTTTTGTTTGTCCACCCGTCTCTTGATGATTGACCACAAGTTCTCAATGGGATTAAGATCTGGGGAGTTTCCAGGCCATGGACCCAAAATCTCTATGTTTTGTTCCATGAGCCATTTAGTTATCACCGTTGCTTTATGGCAAGGTGCTCCATCATGCTGGAAAAGGCATTGTTGGGCGCCAAACTGCTCTTGGACGGTTGGGAGAAGTTGCTCTTGGAGGACATTCTGGTACCATTCTTTATTCATGGCTGTGTTTTTAGGCAAGACTGTGAGTGAGCCGATTCCCTTGGCTGAGAAGCAACCCCACACATGAATGGTTTCAGGATGCTTTACAGTTGGCATGAGACAAGACTGGTGGTAGCGCTCACCTCTTCTTCTCCGAATAAGCTGTTTTCCAGATGTCCCAAACAATCGAAAAGGGGATTCATCAGAGAAAATGACTTTGCCCCAGTCCTCAGCAGTCCACTCCCTGTACCTTTTGCAGAATATCAGTCGGTCCCTGATGTTTTTTCTGGAGAGATGTGGCTTCTTTGCTGCCCTCCTTGAAACCAGCCCTTGCTCAAAGAGTCTCCGCCTCACAGTGCGTGCAGAAGTACTCACACCAGCCTGCTGCCATTCCTGAGCAAGCTCGGCACTGCTGGTAGTCCGATCCCGCAGCTGAAACAGTTTTAAGATACGGTCCTGGCGCTTGCTGGTCTTTCTTGGGCGCCCTGGAGCCTTTTTGACAACAATGGAAGCTCTCTCCTTGAAGTTCTTGATAATGCGATAGATTGTTGACTGAGGTGCAATCTTTGTAGCTGCGATACTCTTCCCTGTTAGGCCATTTTTGTGCAGTGCAATGATGGCTGCACGTGTCTCTTTAGAGATAACCATGGTTAACTGAAGAGAAACAATGATACCAAGAACCAGCCTCCTTTTAAAGTGTCCAGTGATGTCATTCTTACTTAATCATGACTGATTGATCGCCAGCCCTGTCCTCATCAACACCCACACCTGTGTTAATGGATCAATCACTAAAACGATGTTAGCTGCTCCTTTTAAGGCAGGACTGCAATGATGTTGAAATGTGTTTTGGGGGTTAAAGTTCATTTTCTGGGCAAATATTGACTTTGCAAGTACAGTAATTGTTGTTAAGCTGATCACTCTTTGACATTCAGGAGTATATGCAAATTGCCATTGCAAAAAATGAAGCAGTAAACTTTGGAAAAATTACTATTTGTCTCATTCTCAATACTTTTGGCCATGACTGTACATAGAGCTTAGAAGGATTCAGCTAGTCAGGTTTTAATCACGTGTTGTCATGGATCTAATGGAAAAGAGAGGAATTAACTAGGTAGAAAGGCAAAATGAGCAATTGTAAGTACACAGTGCGATATAATATGATGATTGCAATATAGTATATTAAGAGGATAAAAACTTTGATGGGAGTGCTTCTTTAATCAGGTAGTACATTAACTTAAATCAATGTGGTATCCTAACTCTAACCCTAACCTAATCTAAATCAACATGTTGACCCAGAATCAAAATCAGTTTGGTGCCCTAATCCGGAGATGTTACTTGGACCTTTAGGCCAAAGGACAACATTTGTAACTTTGCTCTGTTTGCCATAATTAACACTGGTAAAGAACTTTTAGGGCCCCTCGTGTCTCAGGGCCACGGTGTGACTGTTAACTTTATATGTCCTACAGCTATGCCCTTGCCAACTTCAAGTTCCTGCGCCAAAATACAACATTTTTAAGAGGAGCCTAATTTACCATGGGACAGTTTATTTTTGTATTGTTGAAAGGACTTTGTGGTCTCCCACCCCTCCCCAGACAAAATTTTCCAGTCTTCTCGAAATGTCTGTGAAATTCTCAGAAAAAGGAGAGCCTTCCAAGATTTCCAAAAGAGTTGATACATCTCCTACATACTGTGGAGGCTCCCCGAACCTCTCGGAAGGCATTACTTCCGCAACTTTTTTAACTGCCATAATGTTGAGTGGGATTCGGGGAAAAAGAGTCATTCGGATCTGGTCTTCCGGAAAATGGGTGTTGTGATGCACCTCAATACTCCATCTCACAGAGGACAACTTTGAAAAGTTGACAATAGTGATGATCGAGCACTGAAATGTTCGAGTGCTCGGTACTCGAATTGAGCACGTTGGATGCTCAGATGTGCTTGACTCGAGTAGCGAGCATGATGGAAATGAATGTGAAACGTGAGCATTTTTCCAGAGGACTTGGACTCTATCTCTCATCTCCAAAGTTCTACAGTTCACAAAGAGTCCGGCTGACAGAAGAGTCCCTGCATTCCCAGCTTCAGTGTGTAGCGCGGCTGAGGTGATTCAAATGAGCTTCTTACAAGGACCTGAGCACTCGAGCTCCATGCGATACTCAGCACTGCTTGATACTCGATCGAGCACCCTGATGCTCAATCAAGTATCGAGCAGTGCCATCACTACTTGACAAATATAGCCTAGACTAGCGTAACATTCTTGCCCTAGCTTGTGAGGTTTGGACAAACCTTTTTTACATTACTAGGTCAAGTAGCCCCATCCGATACTAACGATGCAATGAAAACATTGGAATGTAATGTCTACATCTTTCTCAAATTAAAGCTTAATGAGTATTAGAGGAAGAAAGTGATCCTGCCAAATCTCATAGGATATGGTAGATCTGTCGGGAACTGTTCATGGATGGGACTAAGTTGACACGGAGTATCTTTTAGTTATTATGCAGCTACGTATTCTTCTATTTGCTATCATTTAAGAAACGCCTACATTGATACACAGAATGCATATATTCTTGAAGGGTATAAAAGAAACGAACACTCCTTTAAACATTGGAGATTTTTGGAAATCGCAAGTCTGTGTAATTCTCTGTTCTCACCAGCTGTCGACTGTATCCCAGAAACTTCTAAGTTGGAGGTGTCCCTACTCTAACAGTGAGAAACTAAATAGAGTTTCCTAACCCCACTGATTGCAGGATAACCCTAACCCGTATTGTAAGATGGGTCTTTCAAACCTTGCCACACTAAACCGAACATCCAAAAGTTCTGTATTTTCACTCATATGCAACTTGGACTAGCCCACCAGAGAGCAGGAGAATCCTCCGGTGGGACCCTATGCAAGAGTAAGCTACTTACCCAACCTAAGCAATAGTTGGCCAATACATTAATTCACTATGTACCGACAAAAGCAGGATCTCATTATTCATTCAACAAACTACCTAGTTTATTTTTATATAGAAGCATAAGTAAATTTGTGTAGGAGGGTAATGTAATATTTGCATGTAGCTGAACAATGGGCACCTCAAGTCAATGTTACTGGTGGGCCCCTCAAGTCAATGTTACTGGTGGACCCTTGCCACCCCAATCCGATACTGCTCATATGTATGGTATTATTTTCTCTAAACTAGTTAATTTCCATTTCTGTGATTAAAAACGTAATAAAAAAATAACACGGGCAAAGTTATGTTAATATTTAAAGGAGCTTTTTTTTGGCAGTAGCTACAGGCCATAGGTCTTCTGTGGGTGATTTAGGAGTAGACTCCGGTCCGAAGACAGGTCATCACACTATACCATTATTTATATTCTCCTTCATATTTCATGACCTGAAAAAAAAAACGTTCTCCTTACAGCCTGAGGGGTAATCTATTCCAGGAAGAGAGTAAACTATGGCTGGTGACATGTTTACAGGCCCAGATTGCATCTGACTGATGCCGTTTTAACTGCAATATGAAGCGTAAGCTCCTCGGTTTGTTTATTCGCACAGTGATCTGAGCCCCGGTAAGGGGTTGCTTTGTCTGATGTCACTTTTTTTTTTGCTTAGCATCCTTGTATCTTCTTTGTTCCAATCATTTTAATAGTCACAGCTGTCATGAATGGGAAATAAATAGGTTAGCGCAGAGATGTAGTGCGCTCTTGTGATGCTATAATGCAATCCTACGGTTGGAGCCTTGGATATTTTCATTACGCAATCAATTCATTTCGGAAAATAAATCTGTCATCAAATAAGTTAGAATCCAATTTACCTTTAAACAAGTCATTTAACTATTGCCAATGTTTTATATTTTTTCACCTCTGTCGGGCTGGGCATAAAACTGCATCAGTGTGACAGCTCGAGACGGGGAATACAGCCATCAAACAAAAGCACATTTGTATTTGTAGACCATACACCTGAAACATTTGCAAATCTTAAGGCAAGGGGTGAAGGGTTCAGGATGGAACTTTTTCTAAAGTTTTTGGATCTTCCCAATAAAAGGTGGGAGGTGACCTAGAATTAAAATTGGTCCAATCTCTGTAATGATTCTAAGTTAAACTCAATCTTAAAAATGACCTGTTGCTTTCCAATAATATGTAATTTATGTCTTGTATAAATGCTGTCGTTCTCCTGAATCCGGCGATGTTTTTCTTTTGTTCCTGGGCCTCTCTGTTCCTGAGATATGACCCTCTCTAAATCTAGTCTTGTTAGCCAAGGAGGTGTGATCCTAAACTCATATCTGTGGGCGTGTTTATGAGTATTCCACCCCGTTGGCTAAAAAAAACTAGATTTACATATAAGACAGAGGGGGCCATATCTCAGGAACGGAGAGGCGCAGAAACAAAAGAAAAACAACGCCGGATTCAGGAGAACAACGGCATTTAGAGCAGATAAAAAATTACATATTTATGGCAAGTGACAGGTTGTCTTTAAAGGTATACAAACCACTAGATCACTAGTGACAAAACCGCTATTTCTCCAATTTAGAAAGCTGGGGAAAAAGAACTAAGTGCTAACAGTGTCTGCAAATTGAGATTTTGGTTTTGGCTTTAATCCTAAATCCTGTGACAAGGCTCGTTAGAGAGTCGATATTGACTTTTAGGATTGCTACTTCCTATCGGTGGCACTAGAGTTCTAGTCCTCTTCCTCTCTGAAAAGACAATTTGCATATTTCCCAGAGGAGCATTGCGGCTTAAAAGTCTCCTCCCCTCGGCATGTCAGGCTTGACATGTCACTCTCCACAAGGAGAAACGTTACCCCTTGGACAACAGTAAAAGAGAAACATAAAAGGAGAAAACTAAAAAATAGAAAACTTTTCAAATCCTTTAAGCCCCCTTACAAATTATATAGCTGTCGCTCGGCTGACAGCTACAGTATCATCTCCGACTCCTTGTTTCGGCTGATATTGACGGGCTTGGACAACTTTAGTCTAATGTGTATGGGGGGCTTTACTTTGGCATTTTGAGATAATAATATGTGTCCTCTGTTCATGATCATTATCTATTAATAGTGATATCATCTCTAGCTCCACAGGACAAGTATTGCAGACCATTGGTTTTAATGCGCACCATGTAATGCTTTATTTCTGAAGTGGCGCTGTGGAGAGTCTGATCATTGGGGTGAATAATCTCCTTAAAAATTTTGTTAGAGAATTATCTTTACAGGAGAGTCTAAGGGCGCTTTCACATTTTGTGCGCATTCACGTTTGTGAATCGACAGGGCCATGAACGATAATGGTGTCTACAGAGTCAACGTGTGCTCTGACCTGCATCATTTTCAAGAGTAGTCTACTACGTCTGGGTCTCCGTCTCCAGTAGACGTACACGGCCGAAAATGATGCTCGTCAGAGCACACGTTGACTTTGTCGGCACCATTATAGTTTATGGCCCCATTGGCGCATACGCCCGGATCCTGTTTTGCACGGGGGGAGGGGGGGGTTCTGGAAGTAAGCCCCGACGGGACCACTAAATGTGGGTAAAAACAACCTGAAAGCACCCTAATTCAGACAATCAAACAAGGAGGTCTTAGGCTGGGTTTACACTAGCCAATGGCAGCCATTAAGCTGCCACCAATCAGTTACAGGTTTGTTGATCGGCGGTCATTTTTTAGCCTTTTTAGACAGGCTGGCAGCCATTCCCATCCTCCCCAAACGACAAACGATCGGTAATAGACTGTCATTGTTCTCGGAAGCACATGTCCTATTTACATGGTATATATGTTGCCAAAAACGATGATTTTTAAGCAAATGCAAACAATTATTTCCCCCAAACAAAAATATGTTTTGCTCATTTGTCGGGTAATTGGCATTGGCAGCCTATTTATACTGGACCGCCGATTATTCCCAAGAATGCTCATTCCCAAAAAATCATCTGGCGCTATTGTATCCTTATTGTTGGTGTCCACAGAATAAGAAAACTGTTTAGTATGCAGACATGCACACATACAGTACGCAGACATGCACACTTACAGTACGCAGACATGCACACACACGCAGATATGCACACATACGCAGACATGCACACATACAGTACGTAGACGTGCACACTTACAGTACGCAGACATGCACATACACACAGATATGCACACATACGCAGACATGCACACATACAGTACACAGACATGCACACATATGCAGACATGCACACATA
Organism: Phyllobates terribilis; assembly: GCF_046119375.1. Taxonomy (NCBI): domain Eukaryota; kingdom Metazoa; phylum Chordata; class Amphibia; order Anura; family Dendrobatidae; genus Phyllobates; species Phyllobates terribilis. The sequence goes on from NW_027362770.1 coordinate 145,277,559, forward strand.
CAGTACACAGACATGCACACACACGCAGACATGCACGCACACGCAGATATGCACACATACGCAGACATGCACACATACAGTACGCAGACATGCACACTTACAGTACGCAGACATGCACACACACGCAGACATGCACACATACGCAGACATGCACACATACAGTACGTAGACATGCACACTTACAGTACGCAGACATACACACACACGCAGATATGCACACATACGCAGACATGCACACTTACAGTATGCAGACATGCACACACACGCAGACATGCACACATACGCAGACATGCACACATACAGTACGCAGACATGCACACACACGCAGACATGCACACATACGCAGACATGCACACATACAGTATACAGACATGCACACATACGCAGACATGCACACATACAGTAAGCAGACATGCACACATACAGTATGCAGACATGCATACATACAGTATACAGACATACACACATACGCAGACATACACGTATACAGACATGCACACATACGCAGACATGCACACATACAGTACGCAGACATGCACACATACAGTATACAGGCATGCACACATACGCAGACATGCACACATACAGTACGCAGACATGCACACATACAGTATACAGGCATGCACACATACGCAGACATGCACACATACAGTACGCAGACATGCACACATACAGTACGCAGACATGCACACACGCATGCACACATACGCAGACATGCACACATACAGTATACAGACATGCACACATACGCAGACGTGCACATATACAGTACGCAGACATGCACACATACAGTAAGCAGACATGCACACATACAGTACGCAGACATTTTCACACACGCAGACATCCACACATACGCAGACATGCACACATACAGTATGCAGACATGCACACATACGCAGACATGCACACATATGCAGACATGCACACATATGCAGACATGCACACATACAGTACGCAGACATGCACACATACGCAGACATGCACACATACGCAGGCATACACACATACAGTACGCAGACATGCATACATATGCACACATATAGTATACAGACATGCACACATACGCAGACATGCACACATACAGTACGCAGACATGCATACATATGCACACATACAGTACACAGACATGCACACATTTGCACACATGCACACATACAGTACGCAGACATGCACACATATGCAGATATGCACACATACAGTACGCACACATGCACACATACGCAGACATGCACGCATACAGTATGCAGACATGCACACATACAGTACGCAAACATGCACACATACAGTACACAGACATGCACACATACAGTACGCAGACATGCACACATACAGTACGCAGACATGCACACATACGCAGACATGCACACATACAGTACACAGACATGTACACATACAGTACGCAGACATGCACACATACACAGACATGCACACATACGCAGACATGCACACATACAGTACGTAGACATGCCTATATACAGTACGCAGATATGTACACACATACAATATGCAGACATGCACACATACAGTAAGCAGACATGTACACACATATAATGCGTAGACATGCACACATACAGTACGTAGATATGCACACATACAGTAAGCCAGAATGGAATGGATAACATTGTTATGATGGAAAATATCACACACCCAACTGCTCACTCCATTCACAGAGGATAGACTGCTATAAGAGAGGTCTGTATTCTGTGAACAGCTCGGCTACATGAATCACTTTTACCCATAAAGAGAAGGTCATACATATCATAGACCCATAGAAGTGAAACGCTCTACATACGGTAATTATTATTTCATCACTGCCCATTAAAACATTGTAGGCAGTATATAATTATAGTCTTAGGGGTACTTTGACTTTTTTTAATAGGAGGCTTATGAACATTAGGAACACTGATTAAGACTTTTGCTGCCCCCAATAGTATGCAGGCATGGCCACAATCTCCTTGGTGGCTTTTAGTTGTTAGTATGATCGTAGAATTTAACTCTCCAAATAACATAAAGGGAAGGTGTCATCATAAAATAACCTATTGTTTTTTTAGGAGGAGAGATGGGATTAAATGTTTTCTTTATAATTTGGGCTTTTTTTCATGTCATAATCTGTATTAAAAATAAAAATGAGAAGTCTTGCAGTTTTCACATTGGCCACTGGGGCTTTTTTTTGCACCTACAGTACAGACCAAAAGTTTGGACACACCTTTTCATTTAAAGATTTTTCTGTATTTTCATGACTATGAAAATTGTACATTCACACTGAAGACATCAAAACTATGAATTAACACATGTGGAATTATATGCTTAACCAAAAAGTGTGAAACAAATGAAAATATGTCTTATATTCTAGGCTCTTCAAAGTAGCCACCTTTTGCTTTGATGACTGCTTTGCACACTCTTGGCATTCTCTTGATGAGCTTCAAGAGGTAGTCACCGGAAATGGTCTTCCAACAATCTTGAAGGAGTTCCCAGAGATGCTTAGCACTTGTTCGCCCTTTTGCCTTCACTCTGCGGTCCAGCTCACCCCAAACCATCTCGATTGGGTTCAGGTCTGGTGACTGTGGAGGCCAGGTCATCTAGCGTAGCACCCCATCACTCTCCCTCTTGGTCAAATAGCCCTTACACAGCCTGGAGGTGTGTTTGGGGTTATTGTCCTGTTGAAAAATAAATGATGGTCTAACTAAACGCAAACCGGATGGAATAGCATGCCGCTGCAAGATGCTGTGGTAGCCATGCTGGTTCAGTATGCCTTCAATTTTGAATAAATCCCCAACAGTGTCACCAGAAAAGCACCCCCACACCATCACACCTCCTCCTCCATGCTTCACGGTGGGAACCAGGCATGTAGAGTCCATCCGTTCACCTTTTCTGCATCGCACAAAGACACGGTGGTTGGAACCAAAGATCTCAAATTTTGACTCATCAGACCAAAGCACAGATTTCCACTGGTCTAATGTCCATTCTTTGTGTTCTTTAGGCCAAACAAGTCTCTTCTGCTTGCTGCCTGTCCTTAGCAGTGGTTTCCTAGCAGCTATTTTACCATGAAGCCCTGCTGCACAAAGTCTCCTCTTAACAGTTGTTGTAGAGATGTGTCTGCTGCTAGAATTCTGTGTGACATTGACCTGGTCTCTAATCTGAGCTGCTGTTAACCTGCGATTTCTGAGGCTGATGACTTAGATAAACTTATCCTCAGAAACAGAGGTGACTCTTGGTCTTCCTTTCCTGGGGAAGTCCTCATGTGAGCCAGTTTCTTGGTAGCTCTTGATGGTTTTTGCAACTGCACTTGGGAACAATTTCAAAGTTTGCCCAATTTTTCGGACTGACTGACCTTCATTTCTTAAAGTAATGATGGCCATTCATTTTTCTTTACTTAGCTGTTTTTTTCTTGCCATAATACAAATTCTAACATTCTATTCAGTAGGACTATCAGCTGTGTATCCACCTGACTTCTGCACAACACAACTGATGGTCCCAACCCCATTTATAAGGCAAGAAATCCCACTTATTAAACCTGACAGGGCACACCTGTGAAGTGAAAACCATTTCCGGTGACTACCTCTTGAAGCTCATCAAGAGAATGCCAAGAGTGTGCAAAGCAGTCATCAAAGCAAAAGGTGGGTACTTTGAAGAACCTAGAATACAAGACATATTTTCAGTTGTTTCACACTTTATTGTTAAGTATATAATTCCACATGTGTTAATTCATAGTTTTGATGCCTTCAGCGTGAATGTACAATTTTCAAAGTCATGAAAATACAGAAAAATCTTTAAATGAGAAGGTGTGTCCAAACTTTTGGTCTGTACTGTATGTTCCTGTTGTTTCAGGAAACAACATGTGTAACTAGCAGTAAGAAACAGACTCTGACTTCATCTTTTGTATTGAAGTATTTAATGAGCGTGCGCAAAGGTTATTGTAAAGGGAGATGGGAGAAGGGTTAGTTGTGACATTGTCTATTGCATACATGTCAAACTCTGGCCCACAGGGTGGTTTTATTTGGCCTGCAACACCAGAACCACCACCCCTATGTGGGGCACATTATTCTGTATGGAGGACTATGTGGGGCCATTATACTGTATGGAGGACTATGTGGGGCCCATTATTCTGTATGGAAGACTATTTGAGGCCGTTATTCTGTATGGAGGACTATGTGGGGCCCATTATACTATATGGAGGACTATGTGGGGCCATTATTCTGTATGGAGGACTATGTGGGGCCATTATTCTGTATGGAGGACTATGTGGGGCCATTATTTTGTATGGAGTTCTATGTGGTGCCCATTATACTGTATGGAGGACTATGTGGGGCCATTATACTGTATGGAGGACTATGTGGAGCCATTATTTTGTATGGAGGACTATGTGGTGCCCATTATACTGTATGGAGGACTATGTGGGCCCATTATACTGTATGGAGGACTATGTGGGCCCATTATTCTGTATGGAGGACTATGTGGTGCCCAGTATACTGTATGGAGGACTATGTGGGGCCCATTACACTGTATGGAGGACTATGTGGGGCCCATTACACTGTATGGAGGACTATGTAAGCCCATTACACTGTATGGAGGACTATGTGGGGCCCATTATACTGTATGGAGGACTATGTGGGGCCCATTATACTGTATGGAGGACTATGTGGGGCCCATTATTCTGTATGGAGGACTATGTGGGGCCCATTATTCTGTATGGAGGACTATGTGGGGCCCATTATTCTGTATGGAGGACTTTGTGGGGCCCATTATACTGTATGGAGGACTATGTGGGGCCATTATACTGTATGGAGGACTATGTGGGGCCATTGTTCTGTATGGAGGACTATGTGGTGCCCATTATTCTGTATGGAGGACTATATGGGGCCCATTTTTCTGTATAGAGGACTATGTGGGGCCCATTATACTGTATGGAGGACTATGTGGGGCCCATTATTCTGTATGGAGGACTATGTAGGGCCCATTATTCTGTATGGAGGACTATGTGGGGCCCATTATACTGTATGGAGGACTATGTGGGGCCCATTATTCTGTATGGAGGACTATGTGGGGCCCATTATTCTGTATGGAGGACTATGTGGGGCCCATTATACTGTATGGAGGACTATGTGGGGCTCATTATTCTGTATGGAGGACTTTGTGGGGCCCATTATACTGTATGGAGGACTATGTGAGGCCATTATACTGTATGGAGAACTATGTGGGCCCATTATACTGTATGGAGGACTGTGTGGGGTCATTATACTGTATGGAGGACTATGTAGGGCCCATTATTCTGTATGGAGGACTGTTTGGGCCCATTATACAGTATGGAGGACTATGTGGGGCCCATTATACTGTATGGAGGACTATGTGGTGCCCATTATTCTGTATGGAGGACTATGTAGGGCCTATTATTCTGTATGGAGGACTATTTGGGGCCCATTATACTATATGGAGGACTATGTGGGGTCCATTATACTGTATGGAGGACTATGTGGGCCCATTATACTGTATGGAGGACTATGTAAGCCCAATATACTGTATGGAGCACTATGTGGGGTCCATTATACTATTTGGATGACTATGTGGGACCATTATACTGTATTGATGACTATGTGGGGCCCATTATTATTATGTGTATACAGGTGATATTTGTCATTGCAAACCTGCCTCTGATGATAAGGAGTCTGCTGAAAACTCTTCATGAAAGGACAGGAAGTATGAATCTGAAATAACCCCGGGGGACACGGTGAAAATTGCAAGAATACTTTTTAAGTAATATGGAAAAAGAAAACAAAAATGTTCAAGTACACAGAACATTAAAACCTGATTTAGACAATGGTCCATTTACTGATGAAACATTTCCTTTAACCCTAGAGCCGGAGTGTCACTTTAACACTGCTTCAAGGCGGAGCATCACTTTAAATTAAGCAATGAGTCACCATTGTAAAAATCAACATAAGATTACAGCCAGTGATATCGTCCAGTTCCCAGTTCATTAAAGTCTTAAGAAAAGATTATTAATAGATAAACTATCTTGCTATTTCCTTCCACGAAATCATCTCTTGCCCCGTGGTTCCCACAATAAAAAAAATATTCCCAGTCCGTCCAAACCTACTATTTAATTTCATTCGAAAGAAGACGATATTCGACCTTTCAGATATTATACCGCTGAGCAGATTTCCTAAGTGGACACTCCCGTGAACTGAAACTTTAATCTTGTGATTTTCAGGCCAAATGTGGTCTTGCAGCAATTATCCTAATGCTGGGAACGTAAAGGGGTCGGGGGGGCTATAAAAACTTCATCCACATCTGCGCCTATGTTCGTTGTTAACTGCATCTTCTTCTTCTTCTTTTCCGAAAATAGGAAGATCATTTTCAATTAAAAAATAAAAAATAAAAAAGATTTAGCGGCACACGATCCTAATTGATCAGCTAATTTATACAATTCCCGTCTTCCCTATTTTCAATAATTTGATTTTTTTTTTTTTTCCAAAGTGAAGCTTAACACTAAAGACATTTCAGTGGGTCTAATGACAAAACCAGTCTCTCAACGAGCCCATTAATTCCTACACTTCTCCGTGGTGCTACTTGCTTAAATCATTCATAATTTCGCTCACTGATGGCGTCTCCATGCGAGTCTGTAAAACCCAGGCCGGAGCTGACTAATTCATCAAAGTAAAATGTGTTTCTCGTTCTGCTGATAACAGTTTTGACAGCAATGTTCCCACAAAACAAGTGTTGGTGTGAACTTATATGCGATATTTTGCAATATTTTTTTTTAGAAAGGTAACACTTCTAATTCACAATCTGTTTTGTTTTTTTTCGAATTAGAAATAAAGTGACTGTTTATTTGATATCTACATTTAAAAAAGCATCTTAGATATGCACATTCATATTAAACCAAAATTAAAGGGGACTTGTCACAAGATCAAAAGTGGCCAGTTTTTTCTCTTATTTTATTCCCGTTGCTCCCCTGAGTATTTGGCTTTTTTCTTTTTTAAAATCCGCCATACGGTTCCAGAGATATGGGCATTTGTATTTAGCAAGGGGGCGTGGTTCACAAGGTAATTTTATGCAGAGCAGCCTAAAGACACACCCCAAAGAATCCTGTGAGCCACGCCCCCTAGGAAACCCCACAAAGCTAGTGTTAAATAAAAAGGCTCATATCTCTAGAACCGTATGGCAGATTTGAAAAAATCAAAAAGTAGAATACTCAGAGAAGCAGTGGGAATAAAATAAAAGCAAAATTGGCCACTTTTTACCAGGTGACAGATTCTCTTTAAGCTGCTGTTGATGGATCTTCTATTCTTGTTTGTGTCTTTATGTGGACATATTACTGTATTGGATCGTTATTCACTAGGAGTATGAACGATAATTAATATATTTGGATGTTGACTTGTAACCAGAATCATATAAAAGCCATGATAAGATCTGTCAGCAGCAACTAACCAACTTGGTTTTCAAGTACCAAAATTGCAAAAATTGGGAAAAATGGCCAAAAATTATGTCATGTAAACACGTTAAAAATACTGTATACTAGAAGGTATGTATGCGGACTATATATTTAATTATTTATCAGGGGTTTAATATTACTTTAAAAAGTAGAAAACAAGAAAGTATTTAGAATGTGGCACTGGTATTTCTGACATAGAAAGGTATTAAGCCGATCACCATGCACGTAAAATATAATTCTCAATTCCTAACTTTTTTCCAATATTTCTGCTATAATGATTGACCAGATTCCAACGGCTTAGGATGTATCACTATGTAATGATAGATATATGGACTGTGCATAGGATCATTGAATACCCATCAGTGATATGGTAGCTCACGTCTAATGAGTAGATGACAGTGGCTCATGGTGTTCTTTTGGGGTATGGTCATATGAGACGGTCTTTGTTAATATCAGCAAATGTCCCCTTGAGACATACCAGTACTTTCTCGCTGGGGGTAGTAGTAATAGAATATATAGGTTTTAAAAGGATTTTAAAAGTCTAAATTCTCTACTCAACTAGGATAAGTCGTCTTTGGTCATATTTTTAGAATATTTTGAATTTGTAAGTGAAATAAACTATTGGTATTGTTTTATTTGATTTAACCTAAAGCTTTAAAGGAATTTTATTACCTCCAAAACGCAAATTAAACCACTTATTCAGGTATGTAAGGGACTTAGCCCCCTGTAAAAATCTTATCTGTAGTATAGATTTTAGTGGCTTAATGGCCAGAAAAAAACTTTATTTTGTATGTAAATAAGGGTGCACCCTTGGTGTGGCCAAGGGCTCAGTGCACGTCTATGCCCCCTCAATTTGCATACTGAGCACTTTGTCATATATTTATTGGCCGCGCTCAAGAGAGTGCTGTCTGAACTAAATCAACATGTACACTGCTGGAGACCAGCCGTGCGCCACTCACACAGTGTCAGTGTGCACTCTCATCACTGCGGCCACTGCTAGGTACTAAACTCCAGAGAGGAGCCAATGAGACTAGGTGATCATGGCTGGGTTCCTGCAGTGTCCGTACGGAGGTGCAGAGCCACTAACTGAATTCAAGTTTGAGTGCTGTCAATCAAGAGAAAATGCTCAGTATGCAAATTGAGGGGGCGTAATGGCACACTGAGCCCTTGGCTACACCAAGGGTGTACTAAATCTCTCTCATTTGCATACAATATATATATTTTTTTTGGCAACTAAACCACTAAAATCTATACTACAGGTGTGATTTTCATAGGTCCTATATCTACTACATACCTGTATAAGTTTTTTAACTAGCGCTTTGGGGGTGACAGACACTCTTTAAAGGGATAATGTTGGGGAGACACCTCATTTTCCTACTTAGAGATTCTGAGTTAATTGAGAATGATATCCTTATGTATTAAGGCCCATACACACATTAGTTAAAAGTCGAATAAAATGTTGATTTTGGCAGGATTGGACAACCATCTGATGTGTATGGCTCTACTCTTATACATGATATCTGAGAAAGAAGGATCGGGCTGTTGGAAGTTTAATAGCCCTTCCTTTTGTTTTCAGGGGAGATACTGTAAGTCGCTGCCAGAAGAGTCTGGCAGCAACTTTCTCTTGTCTTCCCAATGAAAACACGTGTACTTTTGGCTGAGTCGAATGCCTATGTAAATGGAGGACTCAAGAGAGATGTCTGTGTGCCGAGCAGCTATCTTTCGTGTATGGCCGACTATAGTAATAGCTGAGAGAGCCCCCTAAGGAAGTTTCTTGCTCTGAAGGGCTTCATTTTACCTATGGTGGCATTACCAGGGAAATTAAAGCCGGCCATCATACGCTTTAGAAGACAGTTTGTGGGACTTTTATTCGGCCAACAGTTTAATTTTCCCACACACTTGCATGTTCGGCCAGGTTGCCATGAATGTGTTCCCAATGGCCTCCCGGGAGTAAGCCACAGATCTGGTATGTTGAAGTCAAAAAGTCCCACTTGCCTTTCTTGGAGAGTTGGGATGCCCCTATAGACATTTTATGATCAGTCTTTCCGAAACTGGGCGCTTTGGGAAGTCACTTCTAAAACTAGTGAATGCCAAAATAAGACCACCTTTCATAATAGAAAAAAAAAATCAACCATAAATTGGGCAGAAAACAACATCTGCTGGTCTTTTACAGTCCTACTTCTTCCACATTGGCTGCTCTTGTATGGTTAAGTGTTAAATCGCCCCGTTTGGATGGCAGTGAATGGATTATAATGATTTACAAAGACATCCTCTCTATCATACAAGCTCCAAAAATAAAGTCCTATGGGTAAAAGATTATACGATGTATGTTGGCTTCAGAATAAAGTTTGTACAGGCCACCATTTGTAGGAGAAAGCCATTGCCCCTTGGCCCCTTCTCCTGTACATACGTGCAGAACTGAGGCGAGTAAAGGGTTTTTCCCCCTCTCTCTCCACATGTTCGACTTATGTTTCTGGTGTTTTTTTTCCGCAGGCGACAATGTGGAGCCAGTCTTTCCGTTCATCTCCGAGCAGCTAACAACAACACAAACAGTGGCTGCCACTCTCTCTCTCTTCTGTGCTGTGTTTCCCGCAGTGTGTTTGCTAGGCCCGAGCTGGGATTTATAGCAAGGAATCCGTTCCTCTCAAGGGCTAATTCATGCCTACCTACAATGCCACTACTGAGGGACAAAACTACAGGTCCAGTGTTCTCTCGGTTGTGTTCTCCCTCAGCCTCGCTGCTAACTTGTGATTTACAGCTCGGCACAATCGCCGCTTCTGCACACTCCATTAAATTCACAACACATACAGTTTTCCTCAATTAATTCCGTCATAAATCAAAACAAAATCTGCTTCTTCCTTCTCTTATATTCATTCCTATTTGGATTTTACTTTATTTTTATAATTTGCACTAAATATAGGGGGGATCTTATAGCTGTGCTGACTGGACCCTACGTAGAGGATCTTATAGCTGTGCCGACTGGAACCTATGTCAGGGATCTTATAGCTGTGCCAACTGGACCCTACGTAAGTGATCTTATAGTTGTGCTGACTGGACCCTATGTAGGTGATCTTATAGCTGTGCCGACTGGTCCCTACGTAGGTGATCTTATAGCTGTGCCGACTGGACCCTACGTAGGGAATCTTATAGCTGTGCCGACTGGAACCTACATAGTTCATGTTATAGCTGTGCTGACCGGACCCTACGTAGAGGATCTTATAGCTGTGCCGACTGGCACCTATGTCGGGGATCTTATAGCTGTGCCAAGTGGACCCTACGTAGGGGATCTTTTAGCTGTGCCGACTGGACCCTACGTAGAGGATCTTATAGCTGTGCCGACTAGACACTATGTAGGTGATCTTATAGCTGTGCTGACTGGACCCTACGTAGAGGATCTTATAGCTGTGCCGACTGGAACCTATGTCGGGGATCTTATAGCTGTGCCAACTGGACCCTACGTAAGTGATCTTATAGTTGTGCTGACTGGACCCTATGTAGGTGATCTTATAGCTGTGCCGACTGGTCCCTACGTAGGTGATCTTATAGCTGTGCCGACTGGACCCTACGTAGGGAATCTTATAGCTGTGCCGACTGGAACCTACATAGTTCATGTTATAGCTGTGCTGACCGGACCCTACGTAGAGGATCTTATAGCTGTGCCGACTGGCACCTATGTCGGGGATCTTATAGCTGTGCCAAGTGGACCCTACGTAGGGGATCTTTTAGCTGTGCCGACTGGACCCTACGTAGGTGATCTTATAGCTGTGCTGACTGGACCCTATGTAGGTGACTGTACCCTATGTAGGTGATCTTATAACTGTGCTGACTGGACCCTACGTAGGTGATCTTATAGCTGTGCCGACTGGACCTTACGTATGTGATCCATATACTTTAATTATGTCTAGTGGCTTGGTATGCTGTACATTAACCCCTAGAAGACCAAAGGCCTCAGCGGTGCAGTAAAGGCCTAAAAAGGAATTACATAGCAAATTTTCAGCCTCCCCCGCCTTCTGTAGCATCAATGCACAGGCTAATTGCTCTCAATTTACTGCTCATAAACTGGAGACCTACCTCCAGTTTAGCTCTGCTCCTGAGGGACCGGCCTGTAAAACTAGAGGGGAAAAGTGGCAGGCCGGGGCTCACGTCATTAAATAAAATAGAAATAGCTATTAAAAAAAGAGCCATTCACTCCTTTCTCGTGATTAAAAATAATCACATTTAGAGCAGGTACGATAAACCATGGCCCCTGGTAATAATAACGCGCGATTTACTTCATTGGCGTAAACCTATTATTAAAAATCGTATAACACCGGGAGACGCATATGGTTTATTTAAAAGTGAGTTTTCATTTTTATTGACGCCAAGAAGCAGGTTGGGTTTCAGTTTTAAGGAATGAAAACACATAGCGAGTATCAAAGGGAAGCAAAAAAGAAAAAGAATTTCTGTTGTTGGTGTGAATAGGGACAAGAAGAGCGCTCTTTAACACTTCTTTTTAAAGTTAGGAGTTTTGGCCACAAGCAAAGAATGGCTCGTCTTTAGCCATTTTTAGATAACTTTTTGAAAATAATAGTGGCTAAATAATACGGTATCCAAATTATATAACCATATATTGCTCATGTAAGATTGCTAGTTTTTGCCTCAACAAATTTTTTGGGGTCTAAATTTTACTGTACAATGCCTAAATAAAACTGCCTTATGGTATACAAATAATACAACCCTATTTTGCAAACACAATACTGCCATTCAGTGCCCAAAATAAAACAAATAGTGCCACCATACAATGCCTAAATATTACCTCCATACAGTATCCAAATGATACAACCATATATTACCAACACGGTACTACCATCAGATTCTCACTGAAATACACTTTTCATGGTACAAATAATACCACCATACAATGCAAAAACAATATTCCTATGTCGAGCACATCTACTGTCTAAATAATACCACCATGTAAAAATCAAAATAATACTGTCATTCATTATCCAAATGATACCATCATATATTGTCAACACAATACTACTATTATATACCCCCCAAAAAGCACCATTCAATGTCCAAATAATACATCCATACAATGCAAAAGTAATACTCATATGTCAAGCACGCGAATTGTCTAAATAATACCACCATGTAAAAATCTAAATAATACCTTTATTGAGTATCCAAATGATACAAGCATATAATGCAAACACAATACTACTATTATAAACCGCCCAAAAAGCAGCATTTATTGCCCAAATAATACCTCCATACAATGCAAAAATAATACTGCTATGTGCAGCACATTAATTCTCTAAATAATACCACCATGGAAAAATCGAAATAATACCTTTATTCAGTATCCAAGTGATGCAAGCATATATTGCTAACACGATACTACCATTACATGCCCCCCAAAACACATTATTCACTGTCCAAATTATACCTCCATGTGATGCAAAAATAATACTGCTATGTCGAGCACATCTATTATATAAATAATACCACAGTACAACGTCTAAATAATAACTTAATTAAGTATTCAAATGATAAAACCATATCTTGCCAACACAAAAAAGCCATTCAATGCCTGAAATAAAACCGCCACTCATTGGCTAAATAATGCCATGAAACAATGCCTAAATAATTCCTCCATACAGTATCCAAATGATACAACCATATATTGCCAACACAATACTACCATTACATGGCTCCCCAAAAGCACCACTCATTGTCCAAATAGTACCACCATGCAATGCAAAAAAAATACTCATATACAGTAAAACAATAAAAGTTTATGTAGAATCAGTGGAACCTAATAGTTTTTCACTTCACTGCAAGGTTGCTTCTGGGGGCTCTCTTAAAAACTGAAGCACTGGTGAATTGCCCAGTGTGCTGCCCCCTAAAACTGATCCCGTTTACAGTGTCGAATTCTTAAAATAGTACACAAGGGTCATATACCAGCGCTGTAGGATATCTGCACATCCATATTAATAATGTTATCGGCCTGCATTATTTTTCTTGATATCGTCATGTATATCACAATAGTTCTAAACATAAAAAACATAAAAAATGTAGCTGCTAAGTGAAAGGATAAAAAGTATAAAAGTGCGAAAAAAAACACTGTACTGGCTTGTAGATTGCCATTAATGGAATCAATCATCGCTACAAATGGTGGTGAATGGGTTAAATTAAGCAGCCGGACCCCATCTTTTCATTCCTTCCCAATGCGCAAAACCATGTAGTGACTAATCAGCAACAACTGAGCCGGCTGGTACGTGCCCTGACTCCTGGAGAGTTAACAACAACGATCTCTAATAGTATTGATCAGGAGCTGCTCCTGATTTAATCAGTTGGAGGCCTGTGGGGAACTTTACCATAGGTTGGCTGAAAAAACAGGAGAGCTGTCAATCACGGTGGCATCAGCTGTTCCATTGAGTGTTCAGTCTGTTTGCACTCTCACATTGCTTAGATGTCTCTCCTTATTGTATCTCTCTCGGCAGATTTTTCCCAAAAATGTTTTCGGTGGGATCAAAATATCCTAATTTCTTCTTTATTGAGTTTACTATAGATGTTCTCTTAATATTTTTTGTTAAAGGGGATGTTTGCTGTTAGCCATTTTACCTGCTAGTTGTTCTCTTAATATTTTTTAGTTAAAGGGGTTGTTTGCTGTTAGCCATTTACCTGCTAGTTGTTCTCTTAATATTTTTTGTTAAAAGGGATGTTTGCTGTTAGCCATTTACCTGCTAGTTGTTCTCTTAATATTTTTTGTTAAAAGGGATGTTTGCTGTTAGCCATTTACATGCTAGTTGTTCTCTTAATATTTTTTGTTAAAGGGGATGTTTGCTGTTAGCCATTTTACCTGCTAGTTGTTCTCTTAATATTTTTTAGTTAAAGGGGTTGTTTGCTGTTAGCCATTTACCTGCTAGTTGTTCTCTTAATATTTTTTGTTAAAAGTGATGTTTGCTGTTAGCCATTTACCTGCTAGTTGTTCTCTTAATATTTTTTGTTAAAAGGGATGTTTGCTGTTTGCCATTTACCTGCATATACTTGGAAAAAGGACTACCGGGTCTGGCTTTGATATGTCAATAGAGAAGGATGTCTAAACTGGAAGCTGAAGGTCTATAAGACTCACTGCTGATGCATGGTATATGCCATGTATGCAAAACGACTTTGCCCATACAATAAAAACATTTAAGGAATGTGTAATTTAAAGAAGAGGAAAGCGAGAGAAAAGGGGGGAGATGAAGCTGCAGTATTTGCCACAACTCTGTGTGTGAGACTCATGCTGTGAGAGTGGAAACAGCAAGGGAAGACATTTAACAGGTCAAACCACTGCTCTCCAGCATGATAATAGGAAGAGTCTACCCATTTAGAGGAAAGGAGAGAGAGGGAGAAGGAGGGAGATGAAGCTGCAGTGTTTGCCTCCTTTGTGTGTGTGAGAGTCAAGTTGTGAGAGTTGGAGAGGAAACAACAAGGCAAGACATTTAACAGGTCCAACCACTGCTCTCAAGCATGATAATAGGAAGAGTCTACCCATTTAGAGGAGAGGAGAGAGGGAGACAAGGAGGAGATGAAGCTGCAGTGTTTGCTTCAGCTGTGTGTGAGCCTCATGCTGTGAGAGGGGAGAGGAAACAACAGGGGAAGAAATTTAACTTGTCAGACCACAGCTCATCATCATAAAAACAGGCACAATCTACCCATTTAGAGTAGAGGAGAGAGAGGAAACAGGAGGGAGATGAAGCTGAAGTGTTTGCCTTAGCTGGGTGTGTG
Source organism: Phyllobates terribilis (assembly GCF_046119375.1). Classification (NCBI taxonomy): domain Eukaryota; kingdom Metazoa; phylum Chordata; class Amphibia; order Anura; family Dendrobatidae; genus Phyllobates; species Phyllobates terribilis. The sequence continues at coordinate 145,292,749 of NW_027362770.1, forward strand.
AGGAGCAGGGGAAGACATCTGATTGGTCAAACCACAGGTTACTAGGACAGTAACAGGAAGAATCTGCCGGTATAAAGGAGATGAAACTTGGGGAAAAGGAGGGAGATGAAGCTGCAGTGTTTGCCTCAGCTGTGTATGTGAGACATGCTGTGAGAGAGAAGATACAACAGGGGAGGACTTTTAATTGGTCAAACCACATCTCTCTAGCATGCAAGCGAGTTTACTCATTTAGAGGAGAGTAAAGAGGGGGAACAGGAGGGAGATGAAGCTGCAGTGTTTGCCTCAGCTATGCCTGTGAGGAACAGGGGAAGAGATCGAATTGGTCAAACCACAAGTCATATGGGAAGAGTCTGCCCCTATAGAGGAGAGGAAAATGAGGGAAAGGAAAAGGGAGGGAGATGAAGCTACAGTGTTGTTGAAAAGGAGGGAGATGAAGCTGCAGTGTTTGAATCAGTTGTGTATGTGAGATTCATGCTGTGAGAGGGGAGAGAGAACTGCTGGGAAAAACATTTAATTGATCAAATCACAACTATCCAGCTTCAGTTAAAGAGACTTAACCTATTACACATATATATAGCGTAATAAAACGTTTAATTGTTTTCTTAAAAACACAAAGGTGAAAACAGAATCGGAGTGTATTGTAAGAGTCATAAATTGGGGACAAAGACCCCCCTGTAACACTTGAATCCTGTTACAATACACAATAAGCATTACATGTGTTGTTTCTTTAAAAGCATGGGATCATTTAGTGATCGGTCTGTTGATAGATAATGCGGGCATTTTTCTCTTTCTAGAAAATTCTAGATTTTGTGTCCTGTACCCAAAATGATCTCCTCTCCAGGCCTGAATTCTGCGGCTTGGCACATTAGCAAGGTTAAATGGCATAACTATATCTAAAACCAGGATCTGAGTGGTGCAGTTTTAACGAGTGATAGATTTGGGTTTCTAAGCGAGCTGTACAGATTGGTTGCTGAAGGAATGTGTTTAATGGCCAATCTAAGGCGCTGTATACATACTTCTCCTGTATAACTTATTTTCGAGGGCTTTGCCAAACCTCAGGGTACACTAACATGGTTAGTGGCTGGCTCCTCTCTACACATGAGTTTTGTCTTCCATGGACTCTTTGTGGTTAGAACAGTTTTTCTGGATCTCCTTAAAGATTGAATTCATCGATGTCCTCAAATGGATTGTCCTCCAGTCAGGCCAAGGGTTTGTTTCATTAAATTAGGAGTCTGGACTAGATTTCCAACCTTGAATTTAAAGGGAATCTGTCAGCAAATTTTTGTTATGTAATCTGAAAGCATCATAATGTAGGGACAGAAACCCTGATTCCAGCGATGTATCACTTAGCATACATGGTGCCGCAGTTGTGATAGAATCACAGTTTTCTCTGCTGCAGAGCTTGGAATGCTGTGCTGTGTATAACCCCGCCCACATCCCTGATTGGCCACTTTCTGTGTATAACCCCGCCCACACCACTGATGTGTGCTGATCAGTGCTGGGGGCGTGGTTGGACCAGGAGGCACAAGACACCTAGTCCTGTAGTGATAATCTCCTGCTGATAAAACACTGATTATATTGAAACAGCAAAACACAGCCTAGTAAGTGACACATCTCTGGAATCAGATTCTCAGCCCCTACATCATGCTGCTCTCAGATTACACAGCAAAAACATTACGACAGATTCCCTTTAAGGCTTTGTATTATGGAGCCAATGGCAGTCTATGTACCACCATATGGTGCTTCCATAGGCCACAGTAGTCTCCTCTAGAAGTAGACAAGTTCTGATAAGGGTCTGAGAAGTACTGGGCAAACAATAGCAAGATTTTACAAAATGTTTGACAACATGCGTCCTGGTGCTGACCCTCCCAATGAACACAAAAATAAAAGGGCAAAATCTCTCAGCCAAGTGCTACTTTTCTTGGAGCCTAAATATGGGCTCCATAAAAAAGTGTATGAACCTATCTTAGTCTTAAAGTAAAGTATCACTTGGCTGAGCACTTCCCCTTGTCCATTTTAGCTGTCGATGGGGGTCTCAGCACTTTTACCCCCTATAGATCAACTCTATTGACATGTTTATATGACAAGTCAAAACTTTTGTGAAAGTGCAGTTAATATTTAAAGTGTAACTGACATTCCGGGAGAACATGCAGCAGAATGTCTGTATCTGCTTCTAGCTCCTCCTCTCTCCATAGAATCTTATGAGCACCAACTGTCATCTCCTATCTTAGTAATGTGAAAATCTGTCTTCACTGAATTCGGATTTTACCTATGAATTGAGAGTGAAAGATCAGTCCAGGAGGAGAAAGAGAAAAGCTATTTTTTTTCCAGAGTAGATGGTAAATTTCAGAGACAAGGTGGAGGGGAAGAAGTGGCTCATAAGTGGAGAAAGAAGAATATTTCTCTGATAAGATATATTACAAAGTTTCTTATTTTTATGTGTACTATTGATTTATGAAATAAAAATTAAAACAGCGGTTACTCTTTAAAGCATTTTAAGAGGGTCTTCTACAGATATAGCATTCACCAACTTGATGGCTGCAGCACGCTATGATGATCGCGTAGTGTGCCACTCATTCAAGAGTAATTAGAACAGCAAATAGCATAGTTTCCATGACACACTGCACTATTGGGCGTGGGTCATCCAGTTGGGGGCTCCTACCGATTTCAAGAATAAGGGTCCACAGATCTTTACTGTATTCTCCATAGACTACAAAAAAGGTCAACTAGGGACACAAGACCCCTCTTTTCAGTATTATTAGGGGTGTATGGCCCTTGAATTAAGTCAGGGTCCACTTTTGATTCCCTATAATTTAATAGGCCGACTGACACTGGCTTACAGGGTTCCACAGAGGAATCACATTTTTTTTAGTGCAATTTTGGACGAATGCTCCACATTTTGTGTCCAAAAGTGCACCCGTGTAATATGGTCTCTCCTCTGTACCACGCTGCATAAAAAATGATAGACCGGAGCAAGTTGAGAATGAGCACAACAGCTGAACCTGCCAGAAATCCCAGCGAACGTTTAATTAAAAAGATTGTGAGCCGCTGATGAGCGGGGGCCGCGTTGTGGGGAGAGGAGATTGGACGATTTGGCTGGGTTCATTAAAAAGCCAGAGAGTATAACCCTTAGTGGCTTCTGCTATAAAGAGATGGGCCATTGATTTGGTGCACATATCAGCAGATAAAGAGGTCTCATTGCTCCTTGTCACTATGGAGACACAAATGGAGATACTGGTCCTGCAGCAAGGGCGATCGCGTTAACCCTTGCAGCCCTGCCGATGTGAATGGGCAAATATGTCAATCATAAGTCTGCAAAAACCCTTAAAATGTCCAGTGATCACAACTGGGAAACCTAAGCTATTCCCAGTCTCCTGGTCACTTTTCTAATGACTAGTCTATATTACATAGACTTTAGGACGGAGAACATATAGGATTGCTATCCACTTCTGCATTAGTTATAAAGACCATTGTCATTATTATACTGGGGATATCACTGGGCACCCTGGTACTGCCACTGTCAAATACTAGAATATGTTAGTATTCCTGTTAGATTGGGATTGTTAACTACCCACTGGTATCTTTATATGTCAAGAAGAACATATAGGATTTCAATCCACTTCTGCATTCATTATAGAAATCATTATTATTATTACACTGGGGGTATCACTGGGCACCCTGGTATTGCCACTGTCAAAAAAATAGTATATGGCTTCCTGTTAGATTGGGATTGATAAATTCCCGCCAGTATCTTTATATGTCAATAAGAACATATAGGATTGCAATACACTTCTGCATTCGATATAGAGATCATTGGCATTATTACACTGGGGGTATCACTGGGCACCCTGGTACTGCCACTGTCAAATACTAGCATATGTTACTATTCCTGTTAGATTGGGATTGTTAACTACCCACTGGTATCTTTATATGTCAAGAAGAACATATAGGATTGCAATCCACGTCTGCATTTGTTATAGAATTCATTGGCATTATTATACTGGGGGTATCATTGGGCCCCTTGGTACTGCCACAATACTAGTATATGGCTTCCTGTTAGATTGAAATTGTTAATTCCCAGTTGGTATCTTTATATTTCAAGAAGTTAGACATTAAAAGAGAATAAAAAGCATTATAGAAAAGTAGAGGTGTAGCATAAGTTGCGAAATTATTTTGTGCCCCCTAACCAGTGGATTGTTAGCACACCCTACATGAGTCCCTTCCACCAATCCAGTATTTAATCCCATATCCTGCAATTATATTTGAAGAAAATACTAATATAATTATAATTTACATCTTGACCCTCTATTTTTTTCTGCTTTTTGCAGGAAAATTAGCCATTATCATCTAAACTTTTGTACTGTTTAGTTTTTAATTATATTTTTTCATGCAGCAATTTTCTTACCAAAGCTCTAACCCTAGCCCTAATCATAGCCCTAACCATAGCCCTAGTTAGGGTTAAAAAATAAGTATATAAAAATGCAAAATATATTATAATTCTTTTTTTTATATATATCCTGGGGACACATTATTAAATTTGGAACAACTCTCCTTCTAGGTCCCTGTGACCCCTCTAACAAAATTGCAGCGGCACACATGCGGCACAGGATTCAATACTGTTGTTGCTTATGCAGAGCGCAGCAGTAAAGAGTTTGTCACCGGCTGCTGAGCTCTGCATAGGCAGAGACCGAGATGGCAAAGCTCACTTCATTGCTGGCCACTGGGTGCCGCTAAAAGTAGGAGCGGAGGAATCCTGGCTCATTTGATACGGGGTTAGGGAGTAAAATTTTGTGCCCCCCCATATCATTTGGCTTCTGTGACTCTGCACATGCTACAGAACTGTCTAAAACCTGTTAACTGTCCCTATGACAACCCTCCCTGTCCAGATTTCTAAGGCTGTGTTCACCTATGCGTTAGGAATTTCATTTTACTGTTCCATTACAGTTAGGATGTGAATGTAAATTTGTGTCTGAAAAATATCCCTAAGACAACACTGAATTGCCAATGCATGGGACAAGAAGTGTTGTCATGTGTACTCTGGAGAAGCTGTATATATACAGTAGGGCTTGTAGTTTCCAGCACTGATATCTTGGCACATATTTTAGGCGGCGTTATAGGTGTTGTCCAGGACTTCGACGACCGTCAATATCAGGACAATGGCGGTCCGACACCCAGCACCCAACAATCCGATTCCGCCAGTAACCCGAGGACAAGTAAACAAATATGTCCGATTCTCCCTCTTTCTCCTCTCCTGATTAGCCTGGGTATTGCAAATTACAGGGGAAGGGGATTAGGGGGGCTGAAATATGAGAAGCCCAAAAATTACACAGGCATATTATTTCACGTTGACCCACGGCACAGGTCAGGCCTGCGCAGACTCTTTGGTGGATGATGGGGAAAGCTGTAAATGTTATTTAAAGCACAAAGGCCGCTCCGGCATGATTAAAACTAACAAATATACCATGAAATGTAAATGTTAACCCGTTCTGTGCCATATGGGACCACAGAGCGTTCCGACAAGTGCCCGACAAGCCCCTAGCGCAACTTTTATATACTCGCTTTTTCTTGGTGTCTTTTTATTTCTCCTATTAGTATTCTGGTAAAATCCATTAATAGGAGTATCTTAAACTGTCTGATTCCACCACAGCTTTATGACTTCTAAGAAATACCGACATACAGATGGGAAGGGGAATTGATTCCGAGGGTCCGTGGAATCGGCGCTTACCGCAAAAAAAAAAGGGCGATATAAAGTAATGGCAGAAACAGAAAACTAACAGATCTTTACCAAGTACCGAGTGCCGGATATAAAGGTCCAGAGGATCAGCAGCCATTGTCAGGATGATTTATACCTCATCCATAAGGGATCAACCTGGATGATGATGATGATGGCCAGATAATATTTACTTTATCCTGTCACTAATATTGATATTTGCTTCATGTGTCATTCTAGATACCTATATTAGATAGATAGATAATAGATAGATAGATAATAGATAGATAATAGATAGATGATAGATAATAGATAGATAGATAATAGATAGATAATAGATAGATAATAGATAGATGATAGATAGATAATAGATAGATGATAGATAGATAGATAGATAGATAATAGATAGATGATAGATAGATAATAGATAGATGATAGATAGATAGATAGATAATAGATAGATGATAGATAGATAATAGATAGATGATAGATAATAGATAGATAGATAATAGATAGATAATAGATAGATGATAGATAGATAATAGATAGATGATAGATAGATAGATAGATAATAGATAGATGATAGATAGATAGATAGATAATAGATAGCTAATAGATAGATGATAGATAATAGATAATAGATGATAGATAGATAGATAATAGATAGATAATAGATGATAGATAATAGATAGATAGATACTATAGATAGATGATAGGTAGATAGATAGATAATAGATAGATAATAGATAATTGATAGATAATAGATAGATGATAGATAATAGATAGATAATAGATGATAGATAATAGATAGATAATACATAGATGATAGATAGATGATAGATAATAGATAGATAATACATAGATGATAGATAGATGATAGATAGATAGATAATAGATAGATAATAGATAATTGATATATAATAGATAGATGATAGATAATAGATAGATAATAGATGATAGATAATAGATAGATAATAGATAGATAATACATAGATGATAGATAATAGATAATAGATGATAGATAATAGATAGATAATAGATAGATAGATACTATAGATAGATGATAGATAGATAGATAAATACTATAGATAGATAGATAATAGATATATAATAGATAGATAGATAATAGATATATAATAGATAAATAGACAGATAATAGATAGATGATATATAGATAATAGATAGATAATAGATAATAGATAGATACATAGATAGATAGATAGATAGATAGATAATAGATGATAGATAATAGATAGATAGATAATAGATGGATAGATATAGATAGATACATAGATAGATAGATAGATAATAGATAGATAGATGATAGATAATAGATAGATAATAGATAGATTATATAGTAAGATAGATATGAGGATAGATAGATGACTGGCTTGAGAAAGGTTCTATGAACTGTAACATTGCCATCTGGGCTTAATAAAGTCCACTTTTTTCCAAATTTTGTTTGTTTTGGAGTGCTGCCTTCTTTTTATAACATCTATTATGGAACAAATTGGAAAATTGGCACCGACTGTAAGTAAATACTAAATGGTGCTTTTCCATAAACCCTCTATCTCTAGATAGATTGATAATAGATAATAGATAGATAGATAGATACAGAGATGGATGGATAGATAGATATATAATAGATACATAGATAACAGATAGATACATAGGAGATAGATAATAGATAGATAGATGATAGATACAGAGATAGATAGATGATAGATAGATAGATAATAGATACAATAGATAGATAATAGATAGATAGATGATAGATATAGATAATAGATAGATAATAGATAGATAATAAATAGATTATATAGATAGATGATAGATAGATATGAGGATAGATAGATAATAAATAGATAGATAGATAGATGGATATATATAGTGCATCATTAAGAAGTGAAACCTCTTTAGGACGACCACCCAAATAATTGCGGTGAGTGTTCTCGGCGGTTGATAGACACATGATGATGTGATGGAATCGTGGTGACGTTACCGTCTGTTACATCCAAATCAGTTCCGTCTTCTGAATACATAAAACCTGCTTCCAAATATTCTGCCAATCTGCACACGCGCCTAAAAACCGTGTTCATTAAAATGATCTACATTCATCCACACACACAGCAACAAGCACAGGATCCGGGCTGCACTGATGAAACCGATTCCCCTTCATTTTAATTTAACCCTTTGAAGCATTAATCAAAACCCTTACTAATTACATGAATTAAGAAACTAAACAGTGGAATCTTCTAAAAGACTATGCAAAAAAGGCAGTTTATACAATTACTTTTTGTAGATGTGAGCTCTAAAGAGCAAAAACATTTCTGGAGTAATGAAAAGGGTCTCGGAAAATTAAATTAACAAGGGGGAGCAGACTGATATGAAACTAAATTAGCATCAAATGCAAATTACAGGGTACTTAATGGTAGAACAGGTGCAGAGAAGGACCCTAAATGAGATGAATGAATAAAACATCCTTTTGCACAAATGTGGAAGCTGACACAAAGTCAATGATATGAATAATGCAGCAGCCTTCACGCTGCTGCCGGGGTCAGCTTTCCTTGACCTTTGAAACAGGAAGTAAAATTCGGTCCAAAATTTCACTGAGTGGCAACATGATTGTCATTTGCTGGAAAAATTGCAAATAAAAAATACAATATTCAATATTTTTTATATATATTTATATATATATATATATGTGTGTGTGTGTATTTTATTTATACATGTATATATATATGTATAAACATATATATATATACATATACACATATATATAAAATACACATATATCTATATAAGTATATATATATATAAATTTATATATATGTGTATATATCAGTAAGCACTAGATGATGTCTTTTTAAAAAAAGTATTGAATATATTATATACATATATGTATATATATATATATATATACATATATGCATGTATATATATATATACATATATATATGCTTCCACTTATTGTACATAAAAAAACAAAAGAGCTTCTTTAAAAATATATATATATATTATATATTACAAAAGCACAAACTGTCGTATTTTCTATTTTCAGCTACAATGTTTTATGTTTATCTTGTATTTTTTTTAGATCTTTTTGAATTTTCACATTTTTTTCTCCAATAGGTGTCACTGTTTTAAAATCAAGAGGAGGAGCGTTAAACCACCTCCCAGACAATCTGATTTGCATATATTTTCTTAAGTAATGCAAATAACATTTAATTTTTAAAATATAAAATTATCCACAGTTGTTTTTTTGTTTTTTTTCTTCTAGAAAGTGGCATTGAATGAACAGAGTCATATCCTACATTATCATAAAGCTTTCAAGGAAAATTGATTGAACATTATTTTTTTTTCTAACTCGGGAAGCCATTTACTTTTACAGTATATATTTCTATCTTTATAGATTGTATACTGTATACAAATAAAAGTATAAACTGATGCAAAATGTAATAAAACATGTGTTAGAATAATAATGAGAATTAATAGATATTTATTTTGTCTTTAAAATATGAAGAAATATTTATGAAAGTATATTATTTATACACATATATATATTTATATATGAGTAAATAATACAATGCAATATTATAATATATATACATATATATATATATATATATATATATATATATATATATAGGAATAGATACTAGTCAGATATAGATAGATTATATGCAGATTTATATATATATATACATTTAGAATATATTTCAATAAAAAGATAGATAGATAAATAGATTATATATTATATGAAATATATTCAAATTTTATATATATATATATATATATACAGTATGTGTATATATATATATATATATAAAATTAGAATATATTGAATATAATATTAATCTATCTATTTATCTATCTACCTATTTATCTATCTATTGTTCTATCTGGCTACGATCTATCCCTCTGTATATATATATATATATATATATATATATATATATATATATATATATACATGTATTACATATATACACATATATGTAGAGATGTATATATATATATATATATACATCTCTACATGTATGTGTATATATGTAATACATGTATACAGAGAATGTACATAGAGATATATGTGTATATATATATATGAATATCTAAAGACATAAATATAATATTACATTGTATTATTTATACATATATATACATATATATATATATATATATATATATATTCTGACACACATATGTATACTTTTTATGCATTTTTAGACACTGCAGGTTTTTCCTATCATTACTTTTTTTTCTTTTTTTCCTATAACTCCCCCCCATAAACCCCTAAATCTCAATAATCTTGCTTGTTTGCACAATATATATTACGTTGATAAAATATACATATTATATATGCACAAAGTAACAATGTAAAGACGTTGTGTATCAAAATTACCTTGCACTTGAAAAATGTGCAAACATTAAAAGATGAACGGTAAAGAAAATAAACTTCCCTTCGCCCAGAGACGACACATCACGCTTTAATGGCTGACTCTATGAGCATTATGCAAATGATGAAAGCCGGTAATGTGTTATTGTTGCAGAAAGCTGGAATCCTCTTAGGCTTTATGTCTAAACTAGCGTTGTCAGTCTTGCCTGTATCATTTACCATGAGCTGGAATAATTATATCAGATAGTAAGCAGTATTATTATTATTATTATTTTAGTAGTAGTATTTTTCCTAGCATGGAGAAGGTTAATGAATTCTGTCGGAGAGGTCTACTCTTGGGTTAAATGAGGTAATGGGAATTTGACAAGGGACCTCTTGAGACGCAATTATATCAAGGTGACCAGACCTCCCCTTTAATGCTGTACGCCACCAAGTATTTAATACTGTGAGAATTCACAAGAAATTGGAGCTTGTAGTGACCATGAATGTTCTGCATCAAAGGCTTGTTTGTCTTTCTTTATAGACATAGCACATTAGTCTTATTTAGATGAACGTGACTACTAAGAAGTGCGGCAGTTTTACTATATTTTATTTTGTTTGTAAGTTGTAAATAACAATTTTGGAAATGTTTTGGTGTCTTTTATGCATTTTACAGGAGCAATGTGTGACCATGGCCTTAGTCATATACTCCACAAATTTGGCATTTATGGAAACGTGGCAAGAAAAAGGCCATTTTTGAAAGCAAGTCATAAGAAGTCCCGTTTGTAGTTTGCAAAAAGCCATGTAGGGAACACAGCGAGCATGTGGAAGAAGGTGCTCTGGTCAGATGAGACCAAAGTAGAACTTTTTGGGCTAGAAGCAAAACGCGATGAGTGGAGGAAAAGAAACACTGCACATCACTATGAAAACACCATCCCCACAGTCAAACATGGTGGTGGCAGCATACTGCTGTGATAATGCTTTTCTTCAGCAGGGACAGGAAAGCTGGTGAGAGTTGATGGAAAGATGAATGGAGCTAAATTCAGGGCAATCCTGGAGGAAAACCTGTTAGAGGCTGCGAAAGACTTGAGACTGGGGTGTAGGTTCATCTTCTAGCAAGACATCGATCCTCAACATACTGCCATAGCTACAATGGATGGTTAGGATCAAAGCATATTCATGTTTGTGAATGGACTAGTCACAGTCCAGACCGAAATCCCATTGAGAATCTGTGATAAAACTTGAAAATTGATGTTCACAGACGCCTCCATCCAATCTCACTGCGTGAGAGCAAGTGTGCAAAGAAGAAGGGGCAAAAATTTCAGCCTCTAGATGTACAAAACTGGTAGACAGCAGTAAAAATGGTGAAAAGTGGTCCTACAAAGCATTGACTAGGGAGTGAATACAAATACATTTATGTTTGTGGGTATAATGTGAAAAATCTATCTATCTATCTACATGCAGTTTCAGACTGGGGTTCCAGGGGCCCATCAGTAGTGTTGATACTGGGAGCCCACTCTATAGCTACATGAAGACATTACCTAACTCTAGTTTGCAAGCATCCAGACAACACATTCTCTATACATTTTAATGGAAATATGGCTGCCTTGTGAGTGTAGCCACATCTCTTCTGAAATGTATGGAGGATGCAGTGGGGTGGGTTTGGGGGACCCTCATCCACCTAATAACTGAAGATGCTAGAGTGGGCACTTATGACAATTTTAATGATACATGTTCATACCGCAGTACATAGCCTGCCTGTATAAACTGTATCAAATATAATGTACTGTGCAAAGCACTGCTCATGAAGGGGGCCCACCGGGAGATTTACCTACTCCCCCGTGGGCCAGTCCATGCCTACCTACATAGATAAATGTGTTCGGTTTATCATTAATTTTCATGTAACATGAACCTTCATTCAACATTTACATGCAAAAGCCGTCCAAAAATAAATTTGATATAACTTAGTTAAATGTTAAATACAAAGCCAGACGTTACAGCCGGCCTGCAAATTAACCATTTTCTTTGTTTTAAATGTCAGCTGAGTTGTAATTGAGAAAAATATACATTGTTCTACAAATGATGATTTTGCAACAATGTTTATCATCTCCGACAGCTGCTACAATTGTAAAATTTTGCAAATCTGTGTTTAGGAGCCGACTAGACCCATTTAGTATTGTCAGTCTACTTTATAATGGTAATGTTCGTACAATGAGATACATCTGGAAAGAAAAGGGGGGAAAAAAAGGAGTCTGGGAACATCTGAATTGAGTTAGGACATGGAAAGTTGCAGATGCTGTCAATTTTTCTCTTTTACCTGCCCACCACTAGATAGGAATGCCCACCAAGCAAACTCTGAGCAAAGGCCACAGATGACAACAAAGGGGCTTTTGTGAAAGACTTAGCCCCCACAATTTGAAGGTAGGCAGGATTCCTGTCGAAGCAACAGGACAGTAGGAAGGACTGACTTTGGGCCACACACAGACAGGAAAGCAGATTTCACAGAGAAACATCTTATTTCGAAAGGGCTTCAGCAGTGTCACGTAGAGTTGGAACGGCAACACAGGCTATGTGTGATATGGTGACCACACGCAGAAGATCTCGGTGCAACCCAAAACGTTGTCGCTTCCATAAATATATTGCATTATGAAAAGGTCATTAATGGAGGTGTTTGTGGTACATCAGACCAGTGTAGAGAAGAGCCCAAGAGGTCTTGGTTGGCCATACACAGTGGTGTTGTCAGCTATTCGCTTCTGCTTACACATACAAGTCTCTGAAGAACAGCTTTAAACCCGCATTACCAGTTTGGACATACCACAACCATCAACCATGGGCTTCTATCATAACATATGGGAAAGGCTTACAAATAAAAAGCTTTATGCATATTTCTTAAGCCACACCATTGTGGGCCTTCAGGCCAGTGGCCAGAGACTGCAAGCAGCAGAATACAAGCAATATATTATCGGCCAATGTTCTGTTGGGTTAGGGGATGAGATCTGTTGGCATCTTGATGGGTCATAGTTGCTGCAAAAGATAAAAAAGAGACATGCCACCTCCTAGTAGTTGTCCACTACTTCAATATTGAGGACCTGTCCTTGAGTTCGGTCATCAATATCAAAATCGGTAGGGGATAGACACTCAGCATCCCCACCGATCAGCTGGTCCCTGTGCTGGTCAGATGTGATCAGTTGTGGAGAGCAACAGAAAAGCTCCATCAACTGTATAGTGGCGGGTTACTGCTGATCCACTACCTTTCATTCCAATATGGGCGGATGTGCAGTACCAGGCCGTGGCCACCATACAGTTGACAGAGCTGTACAACTGAACACATCCAGCCGGCATCGTGAACAGCTGATCAGTGGGGGTTCTGGGTGTCACATTCCCCACCGATCTGATATTGATGACTTATCCTAAGGATAATTCATCCATATTTTTATTAATAATACATAATAATAATTTTATGAATTATTATTCATTATCTCGGTGATTTATATAACTCATATTAGGCTAACAAAATATCTCCAATCCAAAAAACGGTGAAGAAGATCCTGGTGGACCTAGACTTGCACAAGATCTATCTTCCTGTAGATCGTTCATCCATCAAGTCAGGCTGCCATGAGAGGTGGTGGAGGAACAGGCGGCCACGAGAAGTGGTGAGTTCTCCTTCAAACAGAGGCTGGACAGACATCTGTCTGAGATGGTTTAGTGACTCCTGCTTTGAGCAGGGGGTTGGACACGATGACTCTCGAGGTCCCTTCCAACTCTAACATTCTATAATTTTAAGTCGCCATGGCTTGGGACTGTGCCGAAAAGATGTTAAAAAAAAAATCTCCAAAATATATATTTTTGATGGCCTTCATGACCAGGTTTGGTGGATAGAGATGGACCAAAAAGTTACCTACAAACATGCAAAATGAAAACCCAGCCTTGTAGCTTACTCCAGGCCAGTTAAATACGTCAAGGCTGTTTGGTTGAGTGGAGGTACTGTAATATTAGACGTTCTTCCACTTTTAGTTTATTGTTTGATGGGGCCTCGAGCTTAGAAGACGACACTTCCTTCAGTAGGGGTTGAGATGTGAGACTGAGAAGAAAAGCTAACCAGCTTCTCACAGCTTATTGTCGAATTTGGCCGGTGTGAGAAAGCGGTTCTGCTATATGACAGCTCTGAGCGGACAGCTGCTTCTCATTTTGAAATGACCAAGTTTCTCTAGTTTCTCTATCCCCGCAAGTGCAAAAGAAAATAATCTCGATTCTCCCTGAGTGGATGTTTTTCACAGGGATTTGTGGCACTGGGGGGAGCAGGAAAAAAAAGGCAAAGTCAGAGGAGATAATTGAATTTATTCTTCAATATTCTGGGGGGCTAAACTACGGGAAATACAAATAAATACGTCCCCCCTCGTCGTTATTGGAAGTCAGAGTGAAGGAGGGGGGGGGGATAGTGAGGATTCGTAAAAAGGCATTTCGGATGGGACGCTTAGGAACATAAACAGCCTAAAAACATGAGGATAATGAGTTAACCCCTCGCTGCCTGCACCGGGCCTGTGATGCAGTGAGATGTCAAAGTCACGGCAACAGAGGATTAAGATGGGTTTAGAACAGAACAGCGAGATAGGCTGGATATACCTTATTAAAGTATGATTCGTCTGAGGCTGACACAGAGATACGGTCAGATTATCTTCCCTCTCCTGCAGAATCCACTTTAGCAAAGAAGCCCTTACTATTGATCCATGAATCACTGCCATGCTTTCCCTTACAGAAATGAACACGACTTCAGATATACTTCTCGTAAGAAATTTCACACTGGGTATATTTTTTGGCTTGGATTAAATCGTTATTATATACACGGCGTATTGTGCAAGGGATTTGCTGCCAAGTTGGTTGCCACTTGGCTTTCTAATAAACAAATAGAATTAAAGGGTACAGGCAACTAAAGAAATGTTTCTTTCCATGCTTGAATGCATGTATTTTGGGCTAAAAAGAATTTTTGCAATTGGGTTTCATTAAAATTTTTACACCGTTTGACTTTTACAGCGCTCTTGGTTTCTGCATACATTGCTGGCTGCAGAATGTTATTGATGGGGAGTGTGTAACCCTATTTTGTGAATGCCCTTGTGCTGATTTGTGAACATAGACCACATCAAAGTTGATCTGAAATTTGATGTGGTCATAAATCAGCTAATAGGAGCTGAGAAAAAAGACAGATAAAAGAGTTATAAACACATGGCATTTAACCCTATTTTCTGAATGCCTCTGTGCTGATTTGTTAGCACAGACCACATCAAAGTTGATCTGAGCTTTAATGTGGTCATAAATCATCTGACAGGAACTCAGAAAAAGACAGATAAAAAAGTTATAAACTTATGACAGGGTCTCATTTAACCCAATTTTCTGAATGCCTTTGTGCTGTTGTTGATCTGAACTTTGATGTGGTCATAAATCAGTTGATAGGAGCTGAGAAAAAAGACAGATAAAAGAGTTATAAACATATGGCATTTAATCCTATTTTCTGAATGCCTCTGTGCTGATTTATTAGCATGCCTCTGTGTTGATCTGAATGCGTCTGTGTTGATCTGAACTTTGATGTGGTCATAAATCATCTTATAGGAACTCAGGAAAAGACAGATAAAAAGTTATAAACTCAAGACAGGGTCTTATTTAACCCTATTTTCTAAATGTGTTTGTGCAGATTTGTTAGCACATACCACATCAAAGTTGATCTGAGCTTTGATGTGGTCGTAAATCATCTGATAGGAACTCAGAGAAAGACAGATAAAAAAGTTATAAACTCATAAAAGGGTCTCATATAACCCTATTTTCTGAATGCCTTTGTGCTGATTTGTTAGCACAGACCACATCAAAGTTGATTTGGGCTTTGATGTGGTCGTAAATCAGTTGATGGAAGCTGAGAAAAAGACAGATAAAAGAGTTATAAACTCATGGCATTTAACCCTATTTTCTGAATGCCTCTGTGCTGACTTGTTAGCACGTACCACATCAAAGTTGATCTGAACTTTGATGTGGTGGTAAATCAGCTGAAAGGAGGTGAGAAAAAGACGGATAAAAGAGTTATAAATTAATGACAATTAACCCTATTTTCTGAATGCCTTTGTGCTGATTTGTTAGAACAGACCACATCAAAGTTGATCTGAACTTTGATGTGGTTGTAAATCAGCTGATTGGATTTTAGGCGAAAACAGATAAAGGAGTTATAAACCCATGACAGGGTCTCATATAACCCTATTTTCTGAATGCCTTTGTGCTGATTTATTATCACAGACCACATCAAAGTTGATTTGAACTTTGATGTGGTTGTAAATCAGCTGATAGAAGATCAGGAAATGACAGATAAAAGAGTTATAAACTAATGGCGATGTCTTGATGAACTCATTTGCATAGAAACAAAAAGCCTGTAAAAGCCAAACGGGGAAAAAAATTTAAACAAACCCAATTACAAATGTTATTTTTAACCCAAAATGCAAGAATTTAAGTAAAAACAAACAAACAAAACAGAAAATTTCCATAAAAATCCAGACAAAACTATAGGTTGTGTTATGTCCAGTGCATGGGGTAGTACATGACATAGGAATTAGGCTATACCATAAATATCTGACAGGGTGACCCCCGATTTGAACAGGAGGCGAGAGGTGAATCTCTTCTTTTCCCAATAGTGAAACTTCCATATATCACACATTGGTGGGCTACCCCTAAGAAAAAGTAATCAGTGTAATATAATTTAAGACCCCTTAACAACGGTTGTCCCAAAGGAAATATATTTATCGTGTACATTGTGAAAATTAACAGTTTGAACGAATTAAAAAAATTATCCACTGATGAGTTTTGAGTTGACATCTACTTTCATAGTATAGCGCCATCTGCTGTTGAAAGGGAATAACATGTGCACGTCCACCTACTGAGCTCAGCAGAGGTGGTCTGTGTCGCACATAATCACTTTCCTCATTGACAGATCCTCCTTCTAGCTCTTGGAGTAGTGATCCTGTGTTCAGAAACCAATGCAAATGGCTTCTATGTTGTCTGCAAGGGAAGGACCAGAGCCTATGCAGAAGCAATATACAGCAAATGCTATTGAGCATTAGCATGTGAGCACTATTTCTTGTCATTGCACCAGTCTTTTTCGGTACAATTTTGTATCTACCAATCAGCAAGTGAACCTAATAGGGACCTATATTTATTACTGCCAGAGGGGGAAGGAGACTGACTTGAAGACCTAACATTTATAGTTGCCAGAGAGGGAAGGAGATTAGATGGGAGCTAACTGGGGACTATCTTTACAGTAGTCTTTATAGTACAATTTTAGCTGACAATCTGCAAGTGAACCTACTAGGGACCTATATTTATGATTGCCAGAAGGGGAAGGAGACTGATTGAAGACCTGTCATTTATAGCTGCCAGAGAGGGAAGGAAATTAGCTAAGGACTAAAGTTGTATTCTCTAGGCTTTAGGGATGAGTGGACCCATGAAAGTTCGGGTTCTGATACCTTACCTGAACTTTTTTGAAAGTTGGGTTCTGGCACCAGAACTGTTCCTGAACTGCAATCAGAACCCGAGCACCGTTTAAAACAGTGAGAAATGAACTATTGCAGAAAAAAAACTCTCTTTATATTTGGAATAAAAGTCAAGTTTTATGGAAGGATTACCTTTTGTTGCCTTGGGCTTTTGGGAATTCTATTGTTTTGGATCTCGTGGGACGCCAAACCGAGCAAGCACAAAACCTATCGATGGTTCATGAGATCCGTCCACTTAACTGAGGACTATATTTACAGCAGCCAAAGAAGAAATAAGACTAAATAGGAACCTACTTTGGACCTTATTTATGGCTGCCAGAGAGGTATGGAGGCTGGCTGGCAAGCTCGCATTTAGAGCTGCCAGATGGGAAAGGAGACTAACTGGGGACTTTAGTTTCAGTTCCTAGAGGGGGAAGGAGACTTATTGGGAAGTTACTGGGGATCTGATTTATAGCTGCCTGAAGGAGAAGAAGGCTGACTGGGGAGCTTAAAATTTACAGCTGCCAGAAGGGAAAGTAGACTGACTCGGAAACTTACTGGGGGGCTTTAGTTTCAGTTCCTAGAGGGGGAAGGAGATTTATTGGGAAGTTACTGGGGATCTGATTTATAAATGCCTAAGGGAGAAGAAGGCTGACTGGGGAGCTTAAAATATACAGCTGCCAGAAGGGAAGGTAGACTGACTCGGAAACTTACTTTTGGCTTTATTTACGGCTCCAGTTTGGAAAATTAGATTTGAAACTTGCCCACAGTGGCAGATAGGGGGGGAATTAAAAAAAATATTTTTTTGTGATGCATACAGTGCTGTATCTGTCTGGAACTGCAATAAAAAGCATTGGTAAAAGAAAAAAAAAAAAAAACTTAAAAGAAAAAAGACAAGTGATGCTAATATGGAATAATTTGTACGCCCCGGTGAAGGATTGTGAAGAACTAGTTGCTTTCCTTGTCTCCTATGGTATGAGAGCCCGCAACCGGCTCAGCCACTTATAAATGACACTCTCCTTTTTGACTCAATGAGGCGGTCACGGAGATACAATGTTATGAATTCACTCCCTGTGTTAAACCGCTGTAATGATATCTTCCTTCTTATTAACAGCTCCATTCATCTGTAGCGTGTCGCTGTCAGAAGCGCCTTGACAAAGGGTTAATAATGTGTGTAATTTTTTCTTTTTTTTCCCGCTATCTGCCTCTGCCAGGAAGGAGGAATCGGCCTGCTGAGTGCTATTTGGGAGGCCTCTCCATTAAACTGATTAGTGCTTACGGGAGGCAGCTTATCAGAGAATAAAGACAAAACTGCTTTCCTTGTAGCGATAGAGGGAGCATGCGAGGTCCTGGCCTGACACTTACAATCAGACATGCTGCCACTTGGAAGGATTCAATGGAAATGTAGTCTTATAAGCAGTTGACGGTGCACATCTGGCGGCACACAGGCCAGCGCAGCCGCCGACCTGCGCAATTATACATATTCTCGCTGGCCGGGGAAGCGAGGCTGGAGGGTCCTTGTCAGAAATTAATCAAGGCAAATGTTAAGGAATCTCTTTCCACTTACAATACTGGCAGAAGATAAGTGGTAACACATCGCCGTGCTCACAGATAATAGCCGTTAAAGGGTACGGACACATCCGCACATACGGTATATATAACACGTCAACGTGGTTTAATAAAGGCAAGCGGCAGCTAGCGAGAACAATCGTCGTTTTAAGATAGATTTTACTTTTATTTTTTTTTTGTAATATTCCTTTAATAACAGCAGTCATTTTTAAGATAGATTTTACTTTTAGGTTTTTTTTTAGTTTTTTTTTGTAATATTCCTTTAATCCAGAATCAAGGCAAACACCAAATTATCAAATGGAATAAACAATAAAAAAAATCTATGTGTATAATAAAAAAATACAATAAAAATATTGTATAAATAAATATATATATTAAAAAATATGTATTATTATATAAATATTATGTTATATATTTTATTTTATATATTATAAAATATATTATTATATATAGTATGTTTTATAATATATTTTATATATTATTATAATGTATTTTATAATATATAAAATAATATAATATAATATTTATTATGTTGATAAATATTTATTGTATTATATATTTATATATTATAAAATATATCAAATAAAATAATTTTATATATATATATAAAATATATTATATATAATATTTTATAATATATTTTATAGAGTATACAATATATTATTATATTTATAATATATTTTGTAATATATTTTATATATTATAAAATATATTGTTAGATATTTTATTTTATATTATAAAATATATAATACTAGGACTCTTATTTTGCTTAAATGGATATTTTAATTCTTCCTTTTTAAAAAAAATCCCAATTTTTAGAACCCGATGGGTATGGAGTTGTATGAAAGTATTCGGAGCAAGGAAAAAATTGCACATATTTATATATACATACCTGGAATGTTAGGGATATTTTACATATATGGGTACTATTAATACTGGATATTTTTACAGTGAAATTTAGATGCACCTAATTCATGAAGATGCACATGCTCTCGTGTGAGATAAAACACTTACAAGAAAGCAGCACCAACTGTCTGTGTCTGAACCTCTTCTTACTCCAGCAGTCTTAAAGTGAATCTGTCAACATGTTTTTTCTATATAATCTGAGAGCAGCATAAGGTAGCGGCAGAGAGCCTGATTCCAGGGATGTATCACTTGTTCAGCAGCTTACAGTAGTTTCAATACAATCAGTGTTTTATCAGCAGAAAATTATCACTAGAGGACTAGGTGTTGTGTGCCAGTCAGTCCAGCTAAGCTGTCTAACCCTGCCCCCACTGCTGATTGGCAGCTTGATGACAGTGTATACAAGAAGCTGCCAATCAGAGGTATGGGCGGGGTTATACACAGCTCAGCATTCTAACCACTGCGACATCTACAGCAGAGAAAACTGGGATTCTATCAAAACAACACCAAGTAGCCCAGTAAGTGATACATCACTGTAATCAGTTTTTTCAGCCCCTATATCATGCAGCTCTCAGATTACATAGCAAAAACCTGCTGACCGGTTCCCTTTAATGAATCCGGACCAAGTGTGTTACATGATTCAATATATGTATATAACAGAAACTACTAGTCTATTTTATAATGAAAATTTCTCCCTTAAAAAACAAAGGATCAAGTGCGGAACTTCATCTGTCCAAAAAAAGCCGGGAAGCCCCTTTACACAAGATGGCTGTCCTGCCCAGCCGAATTTGGCAGGTTTAGCCGACGTCTCAATAAAATGTATGAGGACCTTAGCCTACAGATTGCAAATTATATTAGTGGGCAAAAAAATCCCTGCCCTCCTTGGTTTTAGCCGCCATATCTCCAGATATGAGACCCTTCGGATACATTGAGACTCATTATACTGTTCTTTTAGAAGCTGCTCTCCTCATACCACCATAGTTGGGTCCCACAGTTGGCGCCTGCCCTTCCTAGAAGCGATCACTGGCTACATTACCGCTGTCCATATCAGGTGGATTATTAAGAGGGAAATGGAATTTCTACGAGAACAAGAATAACATGATTTCCAGAAAGCCGTCTACTAGCAGCAGCAGCTATCCATTACCAGCATAAACTTAAAAGCATTCTTATTTTTTAATGAGAAGCAGCTTTTCTTCCCATCACATTCATAGTATCTGTATCTGTAAATCATATATGTTTAATTGAGACATATTAACTCATTACTACAGCGTTCAAGAACATACCTGTCTTCAGGTGACTTTTCAGAACATGCTGTCCTTTGTGTCAGCATGAAGAATAATACTTTCTGCCCAATATCGGACTTGATTCCTGTTTTTCCCTCTGCAGGCTCTATTTCTAATTTTCAGTTGTCTCTGAGCTAGTGGGTATAGACAAGCTGTAATGATGTCTCCCATATACTGCACGCACAGACATGATGAGATCCTGCTTCTCTTATCTCCATGTTCAGAAGCAGCAGTAGCCTGGACGATATCATTCAGCAGTACTGAGCAGTGTATCTATAAATACAGCTCTGGGGTGAGTGAGATAATACACTTACTAGAAAGCAGCACCAACTGTCTGTGTCTGTATCTCTGTTTCTAGCTCCTCTTATACATAGGTGTCTGTAATCTGATCTCTCAGTGAGCTGGCAGACCATTTTGTTCTGACCAAGAAGAATTTAACTTGGTAGAGTGCATGATGAGTTCAGAAGGCAAGGAGGGGTAGAAGAATTGGCTTGTAAGTGGAGAAAGCATACTTCTCTGATAATATACATTACAATGTTTCTTATATTCTCACTGTTCTATAAACCGATATGTATATATATATCAAAAACAATGCAGGTATAAGTGACAAAATTAGTTGGGTGGTTAACAGAGAAGGCTCACCAGGACAAATACCATGGAGGTGGTACTAACAAGTCACAATGGGGGCAAGAGAATCACCGGTCTTGATGAAGGGGGCATCTTGGAGTAAGATTTGTGGCATAGCGAACACCGTCACTCGTCATGAATTTAATGAGCGGTGGCAGTCACGCACCTCGTTCTGCCCACTTTGTCGGAGCTGGGACGAGAATGACATGAACACGCCAGAAATTGCATTTTTTGGTGCAACCTCACAAATAAAAAATACGACTTTTCAAGGCTATTTTTTTTTACCAGAAATCTGGCGTTGATGAATCTCCCTATATGTCTTATCCAGGGATTTTTAATTCCAGAGCTACGGTAGTGAATTAAACCTTTGCTGCATATGAGGGTAGCCTATTACTTAGGACAAGTAGCTACCGGGCTTAACTTTTTCAGCTTATCTTCGACAGGAGTGTCGGCCACCATGTGTATGGTCACTTTAACAACCAGCTGCACCCTCTCCCCGCCTACTGCTTTTGAGTGACAGGTCTCTCCCTCTATGCGTGTATATGAAGAGGCCTGTCACTCCAGGGTAGAGGGCAAGGACCCGTCTGTCTGACTAGTCTTCCGTGTGGCTCAGTCACCGGTGGCTTTTAAAGCATGTACACCACAGTGTTTCAGAGTCAAACATATTCGGCTGAAATCATGCAGACAGTCTGTAGATCGGGCAGCATGAATCAGCTGCATTGTCAAGATATGACATATATTTCTGGCTGATTGGTCCAACCACTGGGACCACCATAAATCTGTAAAAAAAAAAGTGCAGTCTGCAGTGTGGCCACTTTATATCTTCCATATCCCTCTATCTACAGAGGTCACAAGAATAGACTATTACAGTCAGAGGTCAACCACGGCGACGATCCGGGAACCATCTATAGATAATGTTTTTTTTCCAATGGAGGTCCAAAAATAGAAGCAGTAATCCCATTATTTCTATGGGCAACATTAATGAGACCCAACTTATCGCATCAGCCGCTGCATTTCGACGCCCATAGACCTCCTGTATCTAATATTCACATGACAATATCATTTCCAAACCTAAACAACGCAAAAGTCTCTTTTCCCCTTTTTTGATAAAACAAAATAACAAGCCGTAGACTTTCATTCCGAAAGACGACTTTCTTCCCCACCCCTACCCGTACGGTGGTGTTCGCGATCATTTACATAAAACTTCAAGTCAAAGAAAAATCACATAAAAAGCACTTCTGGTAACAAGGAGCACAGGAGCGGCGGGGATCTTGTGTTGTCTGTTTACAACTCAGCAATTTCGACTCGAGCAAAAGACTCAAGTGCAAATCAGCATCCACCGAAAAAAAAATAAAAAATTTAGGTAAATTCAATCTGAAATGTTTTTCAATTTTGAAAATTAGTGTAATCATCTCTTAATGTGCCGCGAGTTTTTTTTTTTCTTCCCCTTCGTTACGCGCTAATGTGGATCATGAAGGTTTTGCCGGCATAATGATGGGGTGTGTGTAATATATCAGATCTTCTGTAAATAAGAAGCACTTAAGACATAAGCAAATGATCTTATTGCTGCCTCCCGTGTAGTCTGAATGCATCTGGTAAAGCTGAGAGCATTATTTATCGGAATACATAAAGTCAGGAGGAGAGGAGGAAAAAAAAGAAGAAGAAGCCGTCATATCGTTTCCAGCGTGTGTGCACTGTTACTGCAACAGTGCCATCTACATACTTAAACAAGTAGAGTTATGTGCGGGCATGGTACAAGAAAAGTCCTCTATAGACAAGCCAAGGGCTTGTTTATTTTGGAAAGTTCCCAGAATGCGTCTGTGGCAAGTTTAGTAGGGTCGACTTGCAAAAAAAGCAATGAATGGAGACCAGGCACTGAAGAGAGAGGTGTAAAGAGAGAAAATAGGAACCTGTATAATAAATGGCACAGGCAACTTTGCAAGGATATATTGACGAAAGAAGGAAATGTGCCGCAAGACGAGATGGACAGAGAAAGTAGGGATGTCGGTTACGGTATAGGGTGATGATGTGACTGCTACATTATAAAGATACCTGTTTGGCACTTAGAGAGTTCACAGCAATATTATCAAACATTCCCCAAGGCACAAGAGGCAAAAAGTGTCCTCTGTCAGGATGGTATATGTCTGGGGTAATCATTTTTGTTTTTTACCATAAGAACATTAAGAACATAAGCGTGTCAGATGCTATTGTATGCTTATATAGATTCATCCATCAGAGGTATACTGTACATTAGGGATTTTCCCCTCGATGAAAACCACCAAGGAAAAAGAGTTTCAGAAAATGTAGACCATATTGGGGAAATATATGAATTTCTCCTGGTTTTAATTTAAAGAGTTGTCCACCCCTGAGCAAATTTCCAGTAAACTCTGGAACATGCCAAATCCTAACGGTGTTTAATAGACACAACGTTAGGATTCATCTTCACTTGCAAGTAATATACACAACGTTAGGATTCAGCTTCCCTTGCAAGTAATATACACAACGTTAGGATTCAGCTTCACTTGCAAGTAATATACACAACGTTAGGATTCAGCTTCACTTGCAGGTAATATACACAATGTTAGGATTCAGCTTCACTTGCAAGTAATATACACATCCTTTAGATTCAGCTCCACTTGCAGGTAATATACACAACATTAGGATTCAGCTCCACTTGCAGGTAATATACATGTTAGGGTCCGGCTCCATTCGCAGGTAATATACACACCGTTGAGATTCAGCTCCACTTACAGGTAATATACACATCGCTAGGATTCAGTTCCACTTGCAAGTAATATACACATCATTAAGATTCAGCTCCACTTGCAGGTAATGTACACAATGTTATAATTCAGCTCCACTTGCAGGTGATATACACACTGTTAGGATTCAGCTCCACTTGCAGGTAATATACACACCATTAGGATAAGGTTTCACTCGAACTTAATATACACACTGTTAGGATTCAGCTCCAGTCGCAGTTAATATACACACTGTTAGGATTCAGCTCCAGTCGCAGTTAATATACACACTGTTAGGATTCAGCTCCAGTCGCAGTTAATATACACACTGTTAGGATCCAGCTCCAGTCGCAGTTAATATACACACTGTTAGGATTCAGCTCCAGTCGCAGTTAATATACACACTGTTAGGATTCAGCTCCAGTCGCAAGTAATATTCACAACGTTAGGATTTGGCTCCACTCGCAGGTAATATACACATCATTAGGATTCGGCTCCACTCGCAAGTAATATGCACACCGTTAGGATTCTGGTCCACTTGCAGTTTCCAGTAGTTGACAGATGAACGCAAAAATTCGATTTGCATACTTGCAATCACATGCTGACTAGAGTTTCTGCTGCTTCGTTCAATGTTCTATTCGGACTACAGGTGACTGCAGGTATGAAAATTGCATACTTGTGGTCATATGACAAATATTGGACCCAAGTGGAGCAGAATCCTAATAGTGTGTAATGGTGAAAATTTACTCAGGGGTGGACAACCTCTTTAAAATAATAACCTCCATCACTGGACAGGAGGGTCCGGAATTTCTTCTGCCAACCAGTGACTCTCTTAAAGACCTCACCTCTCAGTAGGAACTATTAGACTGCCTGTCATGGTCTTTTGTCCATAAGATGGAGATAAAGGTCAGGGTCCTACAACTTATCTTTTCAAGATAAGACAATGCCGGTCATCTGTATTGTCCAGGTCATAATAAAGATATAAAAAAGCATAATGTACCCTATTTCTTTACCAGAGGGTAAAATAAAATGTTCTGCCAGGCTTTAGGAACTGAAGGGCAATTGGGAGATTTAGATCTGGCAAAAAGTTAGACTTCCTCGGAATTCAGTTCTCAAGATACTTCGAGAGTTGGGTTTCAGCCCTGAAAACAGTATCGGACGGGCATCTCCCAAACTGTAACCGTCAGCAATACACACTTTACAAAAATGGAGCGCTGAGTTTGAAAACCCAAGTGAGCCCTTGTCATGAAGATGGAAGATCAATAAGAAACACGCACAGAGAAAGGATTAGGGACAAAAATGCATCAGAGAAGCTTAACTTCAAATGCGTCCTCAATCTTTGTTTCCTCTTCATCTTTAGAAGAGAAGATCTCTCGGCTGGATGTGGATCTCCAAGCAATTCTCTCCTGTGAAGTTTCAGGAAAACAAATTGTTTTCAAGGTCCCACTTAGCGGCATCATTTAGAATGATAATTCTGTTAATGCGCTTCGAACAAAAAAAAAGACAAAAAGAATTAGAGCAACTTTTTTTCTTTTTTTTTTTAACATGTAAAAGAGTTTTCAACCATGGTAACTTTTTATTAGCTTAAAGGGGTTGTCTGACCAATCAAATATTTGGTTTAAAAAGGTACCAAGTGGCATAACAAATGTACAAAAGAATCAATAGTTACCTCCATTGGTCCCTCTTCCCCCCCAGATCTCATTCCCGTACTCCCCACGCTCTATTTCCTGATCCCATCTCAACACACAGGAAATACTAGGCCTACTCAGCCAATCACAGACAAGAGCAGTGACCCACCTCCTGCAGTGATTGGCTGAGCCGGATTTCAAGAGGGAGCAGGAAGAAGAGACCGGTGGAGTCCTATCGGAATGGGAGTATTCCATGAGGAAAGAGCGCACTGCCACTCATCCTAGGTTGTACACACCCCACTCTTTTTGTGTTAGCTGTATAGTGCTGCTTTTTCTTTGTGTTCCAGACTCGAGGCATAAAGTCTATGACAGTGTTAATTCTCATAAAGTATAACTTTATATCTGGTGTCATCTTTTTGTGCAGCCTGGTGCCTTTATATGGTCACAGAATGTTTGTCTATTTTCTGATCTGTGCTGACTTTTCTGTAGGAAAGCTGTCATGGTGCCGATGAATTTCTGTCATATAGCTGCCTTCACATATATATCCTTATAACAGAACCATCTGTCTATATCATCTATATGAGCGAAATTAGGTTGTTTAATTCCAAGCCAGGGGTGTATGGGCTATAGAGCAGGGGTAAACATCTCATTGATGCAACCTGTGGACCCAAGAAGTAATTGGGCACATTTTGACCTCCAAAACAGGTGGAATTGTGCATTGCAGTGAACTATAGGACTGGAAAGAGCTCATATATTGTTATTGCTGGGGGCCCATTTATATCTGGGTCCGCCAGTGATATAGAGACAACCCATGGAAAGAGTGGTCCCCATTTTAATCACTTCTGTTACAGCCTTAAGTATTATTCAGGAAAGTAGACAAAACAGCATTGTGTACCCAAACCCAACCTGCTGGGTAAAAATTGTGTAAGCAGCAATTGGGATTGAGGTCTAACTAGACCAAAACCTATAAATATGCAGCTTTTATTGACAATTTAAGGAGTTTTTTCCTTACAATAAGTCATCAATAGCCAACTTTTGGCAGTTACACCGATCAACTGAGTATTGGGACTGTTGTGAAGGCATATGTAGGCATAGCTCCCTACATTGTGACCGTGAATGGTGGCTCTTTCCTACAAGTGAATAGGAGAGAGCATGTAGTACTAGACAACGTGTGGAGCTGCTCCACTCCCAGTGCACCGCCACCCCTTCATATGGTTGAATGCTTATACTAACGTCCTATCCTAAAAATACAACATCAATCTTAAGGTCTCAGAAAGTGCAGACCCAAAGGTCGACCCTCTCCAATCTGCATTGTAGTCACTGATGGCTGATGAGTGTAAGACCTTTCACCTCTTAGGCATTATAGCAACCAAAGAGGTTGACCATCGGTAGATGCTACACCAATGGCACAGTAGACCATATGAGCCAATGAATGATAGCGTCCATATTGATAATACGTGGTTCTGTTGGGGCCAGTAGAAGATTAGTTCTACTGATCCAATCAAGTTGGGGCTATGTACCAAGTGTTGGAAGCCTCAACGATAGGGTGTCATTCCAAAGTGCAAAAATGGCCGCCTCTTCTGTGTCTCGTGAGACACATTCTCCATTAAAGTCTGATATCGCATGTTGAGATTTCTTTTTCCTGTACTGATCAGGTCAGAACGTTATGTCCCCCATACAGCAGCAAAATGGTTAAAGAAAACAATAAAAGACACAGGGGAATGGGAGAATGGGTAGGATTTACTGGCGTTTACTTTTAATCTATGGTGCTTTTGCTCTGTAGCTTATCAGCCCTATGTCAGCTTCCCTTTCCTCTTTTATACTCGACGCATCGCCCCCCATGCTGCTGCTGGGGGACGGGACCCGAGTGTCTGTCAGCTTTTTGTCAGGGGAAAAAAAGAGAGAAGAAAAAGGAACGGAACAAGAGGCAAAGCAAAGCTAAGAAGAATCTATTAGATGTCACTGGGCTTTTGTATCCATGTCAATGATTCAGGATTAGAGTGTTTGAAATAATCTTATTGAGGGGAATCAAAGGAAGCCGAGAGACGAGGCAGCCTCCGAAGCATATGGCAACAGCCTGGACAATATCTTATTAGGGATGTGTGCCCTGGCACCATTACCTCCATGAAACATTAGAAAACCAGCCATTCACCAACTTCTAGGTGCTACTGACACAGAAAAAAAAAGTTCTCGAAAAAAAAAAAGAAAAGACTAAGGAAGAAATTCTTTCTGCAAATTGCTACATAATGGAAGGCAGGGAAAAGTCGTTGACTTGCACAGTTGGGGTGAAAAACGTGATAACAATATAGAAAAACTTCTCTGTGCCAGTCGTAGCTCCATTAGTGAGCCTTGCCGAACCTCAACTGATGCCACGGCCACCTGTTAAGAAAAACTCTCATTGTGTCTGAGCTTTGTGTGGAAACTGAGGGGATCACACAATAGAAACTGTGATTCATAGCTGAGCTACCCAAAAACTCTGATCATCGGCTGGGGAGGGGGCCAGTATCACTCCAAACCCTAAACATTGTAATGGCTGAATTAGTCTTAGAAACTGCCAGGAGTAATCAACAGTAATTAGGTAATGAATCACATTTGGAGCAACTTTTTGCTAATAAACTGAAAAAGTGACTGTTAGTCGTTGGAATAGAATCAGGAGAAAGTTTTTCAGGTTTTTTTTTGGAAAATACAATAAAATTGCTTCTGTGGAGGTCCTATAGAAATGTCCAGAAAAAAATGTCCAGATGCATGCTATGTTTTATATAAAAAATGCTCTGTATGTAGCGTATTTTATTTTTTAAAGTTGTTGTCCATGCTGAAATAAAACAATAAAAGAACACCCACCATCACCGACCCAATGCTGCTTCTGATCCAACACTTATGAGGTCCTCCACAGGGATTGGCTGAGCAGTAGAAATGAGCGGATCTTTTGAAATTCGAACTCTGCCAAATTTTCCCAAATAATTAGATTTGCGGCAAATAAATTTGTGTGAATCTCAATACGGGAAATCTTGGAATTGTTTGGTAAATATATGTGGAGGAGAAAGAGAGAAAGGACCCCCTTTACAATAAGAGCTTACACTTTATAGAAGAGAGAGAGAACCCCGCTGACCATAAGAGCTTACACTCTACAAGAGAGAGAGAGAGGACCCTACTGATCATAAGAGCTTATACTCTACAGGAGAGAGAGAACCACACTGATCATAAGAGCTTACATTCTACAGGAGAGAGAGGACCTCACTGACCATAAGAGCTTACACTCTACAGGAGAAAGAGGACCTCACTGACCATAAGAGCATACACTCTACAGGGAAGAGAGAGGACCCCACTGACCATAAGAGCTTACACTCTACAGGAGAGAGAGGACCTCACTGACCATAAGAGCTTACACTCTAAAGGAGAGAGAGGGCCCCACTGACCATAAGAGCTTACACTCTACAAAAGAGAGAGAGAAAGGACCCTGCTGAAAATAAGAGCTTACACTCTACAGGAGAGAGAGAGAGGACTCCATTGACCATAAGAGCTTACACCCTACAGGAGAGAGAGGACCCCACTGACCATAAGAGCTTATGTAGCTGACGCGCCCCCTGGGCCAGTGCTGTTAGGGATACCCGGAGCCGGATCAGATGGGGGTTGTAGTCTCCGAGTGGCTGTGACCCGGTCCGTGCCCAGGGTGTCAAACTCAGTGTGTGGCAGTCCTTATGATGTTACTAGATGTTCTTTTGTGTCGACTACGCCACCCGTTGATTTGCGGTCAATACGGCCGCCGCTGCAGCAGGGTCCGCTGAGGCTGGTGATGTATGTGCAGCTCAGGTAGTATAACCCCCAACGGGAGGGGTATAGCCTCAGGGGGTCAGTTGCAGAGGATGGGGGTTGTGGTGGTGCAGCGGGGATGGAAATGAGACTCAGAGTCGGGCTGTGCAGTTCAGGGTTTGTTTACTTACTGCAGTTGTTCTGGTCACTCCGGCCTTAAGTGACCACCCGAGCCGTGCTGCGTCCACCAGGTCCTGGACTCAGCCAACCCCCAGGTGATTCTGGAGCGTGGTCCTGAGCTCCCTTTCTGTCCTGTCCTCTTCTCTGGCCTTCCCCACCAGGGATCCACCTATGTCCGGCTCCCTCGGGCCTCTTGGTGGTAAACCCTTGTCTCTGGGTTCCCTGACCCTATTCCTGGTCTGCCTTCCGGGTGGATTTAGTGGGTGATCGTGGCAGATCGATCCTGCCCACGACCTCCGGTTCCTGGCTAAGGTGTGCTGTTGCCAACTCTTCACCCTCTGGTCTAATTTGGGCTCTTGGAGTTCCTTCTTTCTCCCCCTCTGGGTCTTTCTTTCTCCTCTCTCTCTCTCTTGGCCTTGGAGCTGCTCTTCTCCTCTGCTCTAACAGACTGACCTCACTCTGCAAAAGACCCTGTCCTAAGATGGTGCCCACCTTATATACTCCCTCTATGTGTGAGCTCAGGTGACCAGCACCCAATGAGCTCCTAGCATTACCCAGACTGCTCCCCCTATCTGCCCCTACACTACTGGGATGTTCCACCCCCCTCCCACTCCAGCCAGGAACAGACACTGTCGTACCTGCACATTTCTCTAGTGGGAGTACCATCGGTCTGTTCCTCGGAAATGGGATGTGTGTAGTGCATGCAGCTAACTGAGCTCAGTTCCACACTCCATCCTTACCCGGGAGTGGAATACCACACCTCTGGCTTGAGGTGTAATACCCCTGTAGCAGCCGAATCCTCAGGGTGCTACATAGCGCCCCGAGGGTTCGGTTGCTACAGGGGTATTGCACCTCAACCAGAGGTGTGATATTCCACTCCCAGGTAAGGATGGAGTGTGGACCAGGGCTCAGTTAGCTGCATACACACACACACACTCACCCCATTTCCGGGGGACAGCTCGACGGTTCTCCCATTTTATGCAGGCACAACTGACCTTGTCCCTGGCTGGAGTCGGGAGGGGGGAGAGAACCCAGTGGTGTAGGAGCAGAAAGGGGACGGTTTCTGGAGAATAGGAAGGAGCTCATTGGGTGCAGGTCACCTGAGCTCAGACACAGAGAAGCAGATAAAAGGTGGGTGCCATCTTAGTTCGGTGGTCAGTACAGTAGAGAGGTGACAGGGAGCAGAGGCTCTGTAGGAGCTCTGCTCAGAAGGCAGGCCTAGAGAAAAGGCCGGGGCCAGAGAGGAGAAGAAGAGAAGGAGAAGGAAGGAAGGAGGAGAGACAGAGGAGTAGAAAGGCTCCAAAACAAGAAGGCAGAAGGGACCCTAAGAGAGCAGAACGGACAGCAACCGTTGCAAGCCCGCGTTATATCGGGTGAAGGGTCAGGCCGTGGAAGGGTACCGGATTCCCAAGTTGGTGGAGGTAAATCACCCCTCAGCCAAGAACCGGAGGTCGTGATCATTTATTGGTGCGACCCCTTGCTACACCCACTAGGAAGGCACCACATAGGGTCAGGGAAACTGGCGCCAAGTTTTACCAGAGAAGGCCCGAGGCAGCCGGACAGAAGCGTGGTCACTGGTGGGGCACGAGAGGCCAGAGAAAGGATAGAAGGGGGTCCTGTGCCACACTCCTGAGTTGCCTGGGGGTTTACTGAGCCCCTCACCTGGTGGACGCAGCCCAGCTTGGGCAGTCATTGCTGACAGAAGTGACTTGGATAACAACTGTGAGTAAAAACCCTGGACTGCATCATTGGACTCTGCGTGATTTCTGCTGCACCTGCACCATCACCCCCAGCATCCACTTACACTGCCCTGACGCTACACTCTTCCCGTGGGGAGTTATCCTACCCCTGTGCTGCACACCAACACCAGCCTCAGCGGTCTGCCTAGCAGCGGCGGTTATCCCTGACCGCAATCCACGGGTGGCGTAGTCAGACATTCAAAACACTGATAAATAGACTGCCACCATTTGGTCTGACCACCCTGAGCCACGGGATCGGGTTGCCACTACTACCCCCAGCATCGTACAGAAGCCCGGTTCCGGGTACCCCACGGCCCAGGGGGCGAGTCACATGCACCCTACAGGAGATAGAGAGGACCCCGCTGACCATAAGAGCTTACACCCTACAGGAGAGAGAGAGGTCCCTGCCAATCATAAGAGCTTATACCCTACAGGAAAGAGAGAGGACCCCACTGACCATAAGAGCTTACACCCTAAAGGAGAGCGAGGACCCCACTGACCATAAGAGCTTACACTCTACAGGAGAGAGAGGACACCACTGATCAGAAGAGCTTATAATCTACAGTAGAGAGAGAGAGGACCCCACTGACCATAAGAGCTTACATTCTACAGGAGAGAGAGAGGACCCCACTGACCATAAGGGCTTACATTCTACAGGAGAGAGAGAGAGGACCCCACTGACCATATGAGCTTACATTCTACAGGAGAGAGAGAGAGAGGACCTCACTGACCATAAGAGCTTACATTCTACAGGAGAGAGAGAGAGAGGACCCCACTGACCATAAGAGCTTACATTCTACAGGAGAGAGAAGACCCCACTGACCATAAGAGCTTACACTCTACAGGAGAGAGAGGACACCACTGATCAGAAGAGCTTATAATCTACAGTAGAGAGAGAGAGGACCCCACTGACCATAAGAGCTTACATTCTACAGGAGAGAGAGAGGACCTCACTGACCATAAGAGCTTACATTCTACAGGAGAGAGAGAGAGAGGACCCCACTGACCATACAAGCTTACACCCTATAGGAGAGAGAGGATCCCACTGACCATAAGAGCTTACACCCTACAGGAGAGAGAGAGAGGACCCCGCTGACCATAAGAGCTTACACTCTACAGGAGAGACAGGACCTCACTGACCATAGGAGAGAGGACCCCACTGACCATAAGCGCTTACACCCTACAGGAGAGAGAGGACCCCACTGACCATAAGAGCTTACACTCTACAGGAGAGAGAGGACCCTGCTGACCATAAGAGCATTAACTCTAAAGAAGAGAGAGAGGACCCCACTGACCATAAGAGCTTACACTCTACAGGAGAGAGAGAGGACCCCGCTGACCATAAGAGCTTATACCCTACAGGAGAGAGAGGACCCCACTGACCATAAGAGCTTACACTCCACAGAAGAGAGAGAGGACCCTGCTGACCATAAAGTACATGTGGGGAAGAGCAGGGAGAGGATCCCACTGACCAGAAGAACTTACACTCTACAGGAGAGAGAGACTTACCCAGTGACTCTGGAGATGGAAAACGGCTCTACCGTACAAATTGTGGTTCACTAGGAAACGCTGATCTGTGATGGCCCCGGTAGTGACCACCACTGTACAAGGTAGGATAGCCCACTAGATGTCATAAGTGTAGGGCATCATGGGGAAGCCTGAGCGGCAACACAAAATGACCTTTGCCCGCTCTCTGATGGTTCAGCAGTGGTGCCGGGCAAGTTTTGTTTATTTTTTGAATGAATCGAATCTCAAAATGAAATCCCGAATTTCAGAAAATTCATCTTGTACCCAATCCTCTGCAGATGGATCTCCTCATCTCTACTGAGCAGGCATTTCCCATGTGTGGACAAGACCAGGAAGTAGAAACAATATGCATCAGATGTCACTTAGTAGAATAGAATAGTGACCAGTGTCTGGGAGGACCAAAACTTCCTTTAATGAATAATATTAATATATATGATTTATATATCACACTGAATACATAATGTTAATAAAAATGTTGGTAATCGTAAATGGTCGTTTTTCTGAATATAAGTTGAAAGCAGCAGAAACCAGATAAGTGTCAGAACAGGAGCTCAGGGAGTGTAAGTATTAATTCTTGACTCTTGACTTTGGCTGAAAAAATAATAATCTGCATCAAAAAACTTAAAAGGGCATTTATACTGGACGATTTTCACCAACGAGCGTTCCTAGGAATGCTTATTTCATGATGATCATGCGGTCTAAACAGGCTGCTTTTCACCTGATGAACAAGCAGCATACTCGTACATGGGGCGAAATGATCTTTTGGTTATACTCGGCAGCACAGGAACATGACCTGTGCTGCTGAGACCAGATCTATTAGAGTGCTAATCTAAAGCGCAGTCTGACTTTGTAAAAAGGCCAATAAATGAGTGCAATCCGCAAACAATCAGCTGATCGGCGGTCATTTAGCACCGCCGGTCAACTGGTGTTAAAGGACCCCAAGATTAGCGTTACAAATGCTTTAAAAAAATCGCCAGAAAACAAATACATGAGTCACAATGAGTTGCACGAGCAAAAAAATGGCCTGAAAATCTCAATACCTACAATATACTCTGCTATTGACTACCAGTGCACAGCAAAAAAGTCAAAACCAAACAAAACATTGATGTTTGTAAAACTTCTATAAAAAGTTGCAAAACATCCATGATTAAGAACTTACCGCAGACTGAAACGCGTTGGAAAATAGAAAAATTGCTTGGCTATACTGACATTACCAACTTTTATCAACGTTTTTTGGAACATTTTAATACAAGAAACGTCTGGATTATCGTTCACTGTTTGTGCAGAAAATACATCCAATAGTATATTGGATACATATACATATGATTTTAATCTTGGCTTTCACTTGACCCTATGGAGACTTTCACATTTCCGTGAATCAGAATTATTATCCAGCTATTGGCTTCCACTTCTGGAACTTTTTCATCTATAATCGCTTCGAATTTTGGCAGCCATTTTTAACTCGTCCATGGGAAAACGAAGCTGTTATGATTTCAATTAACTCAGGAATTATGATGATAGGGTCAAAAAGAAATTGTCTGGTCCCGATCATGGGAAACAATGAGATAGAACACAAACAGTGGTGGTTATTCCACCCCGGCCATCTCCTGCGCGTGTAACCTTGGAGGGGTCAACCGGATGTTCTTATCTGTCATTGCGAGAAGTCTTGAAAGCCGAATTCAAACTGATCTCCTTTCTGCTTTGCCATCCTCTTATTCTTCTTTCTTTTTTTTTTTGATACTTGCGCTGCAAACCTAATTAGCAGACTCACTCATTAGTCTTCTAGAAAAATTAGCACAGCTTATGCTAATTACTCCAGTAAAATTTAATAAACTCTTTGAAATAGGGATAGACTAATGAGGTTTTATTTATTGAACTAAAATAACGGTAAGGAAAAAGGTTAGGACACAGGGATACCCATTGTGGTAATAAAACCACAATTTATTCCATTCCGGCACAGGAATTTTATAGCTGCGCTTTTAAATTCAAATATGAGTTACAATTCGGATGTTAAATCAATCCCGAACTTAATTTAAAAGAAGAAACTCTCCTCCCCCCCTCTTCCAGCCATGATTTGCTGCTCGGAATAACTTCTCGCTTTTAATGGGGGGTAGTGAATTTGTGTCCACGGAAATAGCTCCTTTCAAATGACATCATTGGATCATTAGACGGCGTTTTCGTTTCTGAGAAATCAAGAGTCTTTGGGCATATTCACGGCACCTTACGAGCTAAGGAAACACAAACGGGGGGTTCACAGGAGAGACGACGCACGCCTGAGCTCTCGCCAAAGAGGCTCAAGACGTTACATAGGCTTAAAAGGTGCCTGGAAAAATCACACCTCTTATGTACTTGGCAACGACACCAGGGCATCCCGAATGTGAAACGTAGGATTGGATTGACTGTTAGGTTTTGGTACAGATAGTGAATTCGGATTCTTATATGTGCTGAGTAATTATGATTGTTGTGGTCCACATGAATATAAGGAGACTTATAGGAGGACTTTGGATGGACTGTACTTAGGATAGAACTAAGACTACCCATGGGATCAGCTGATTGAAGTAGCTGCCTCCTTATCATTTACTAGAAACAGCACCATACATCCGATAGTGGATGTCTTTGGTTACAGCTCTCCACAGCTCAGTCCTAATCAGGGACTGATCTTCAATGCCAGGTTTAGCCACCACACCAATTTATAAAGCCGTCCCCGGTAAACAATGAAGAGTTTGCAGCTCTCACCAGTGGTCTGCAATGCCTTCAATTGGATGATCAGTGAAAGTTCCAGGAGTTGGACTCCTTCCAATCAGATATTGACACACTAGCCTAAAGCCCCCGTCACACTAAGCGAGATCGCTAGTGAGATCGCTGCTGAGTCACAAGTTTTGTGATGCAACAGCGACCTCAGTAGCGATCTCGCTACATTTGACACTTAGCAGCGATCAGGCCCCTGCTGTGAGATCGCTGGTCGTGTCGAAATGGCCTGGACCATTTTTTGACCGTTGAGGTCCCGCTGGGTAGCATGCATCGGTGTATTTGACACCTTACCAACGACCTCATTGGCGACTCAGAACTGACACACATAGGTGTGCATTTGCGTTGCATCATTATACAGGTCGCTACGGGTCGCCGTATCGTTGCTGCGTCGTTGGGAAGATCTGACTGTTTGACATCTCACCAGCGACCACACAGCGACGCTGCAACGATCCCTGCCAGGTCGTATCGTTGTCGGGATCGCTGTAGCGTCGCTAAGTTTGACGGTACCTTAAGGATTTTTTTTTTAATGGCCTTCGGCTCAATGATCTCGAGCCATGGCGACTTGATGAACCATCTGTAGGAAAATCGATCTTGTGCAAGCATAGATAGATCCACCAGGGTTTTCTCCACTGTTATCTTGATTGTATAAAGTCATCGGCTTGATGGTCTTCCTCTTCACCTTGTTCTTTCTATTCTTCAAACCATGATGTCCTCCAGTGATTGCTCTCTTCATATGATGTGTCCAAAGTAGGAAAGTCGTAGCTTGGTGATTCTTGCTTCAAGTGACATGTCTGACTTGATTTGTTCCAAAGTTTATTTATTTGTTCTTCTTGCCATCCATGGTATTGATAACATTCTTCTCCAACACCACACTTCAAAGGCATTGATTCTTCTTCTGTCTTGTTTCTTTATCCCACAATATTAAGGCCACTCAAAAAATATACCAATATGACAGTGGTAGACCTTAATATTCACCTTTTGACCATGTCAGACTCTTCAGTGTCTAGGAAGCTGAGATATGAGGAGATATTTAGTTGGTTCTCCCACTCATTAGCTAATTTTCAAGTCATTATGTCTTTTCTCGACATGGAGGAAACAAGCTGGTCTTTGATTCCTTGGTCCTAATGAGCCATAATAAAAAGTAGACCTTAGGAACAAGAGATTGACTGTAAGGCATCTACAAATGGGGCCATCTTCTACTAAACCTTCAGAGCTCTGTTGTATTAGGGGGCCCATATTGCGTGAATGCCTAGACTCACTGAAAAGATCCTTTTGGGGACCAATTAAACCCCAAAGGCTCCCATACGCAGAATGGATTTAGCTGACAGTTCAATGTGTTTTGGGGCCCCCAACTAATGATTGTCAGCAGAAATAAGGATCCAGCATGTCTGATCTTTGGACTGCTGATCCTTTTGTTCTCCAGATATAAGCTGATGCCAGAGATTCTCACACACAACACAGGAGCACTCGGCAGAGTGATCGCTCCTGTGTATGGGACATTGGGTGACATAGTCGCCCAGCAGTTATCTAAATGATATGGGGGCAGGAGCGTAACTACCGTATAACAGGTTCAGGGGTTGCAGTCGCACCCAGACCCTGGAGCCTAAAAGTGCCCAAATGGTCCTCTTGGCCCATATTAAAAGATGAATGCTATTATAGACCCATGATAGTAAGGAGCCCTGCTGGAGATTTTGCATGGGCAGTGGGCACCCAATAGCTTCAAGTTATGCCACGATATACGGGGCTGAAGGATGACTATAGAAAGTAGGATATTTGACAGAATCATAACAAGGAACAAGTTATGTCACTGGAGAACAGAGTTTTATCCATCGGAAGTAATGGTTTTGTTCAACATGGAGAGATTGGAGTACTATAAAAGATATATAAAAAGTGTGGTCATGTTATATGAGATGGCAATATCTTTAGCAAATGATCAAGGCTGTAGATTATTTCCTAGATCCAAACCTTCTTTAAGCCGTGCGTTGACCATAATAAAGGAGACTACTTATAAAATATGTCTTCCCTGATCACAGATAAGCCATTTATTATTAAAACAATTGGCCTCACATAAAATGAGATCATCTATGTATCTAATCATTGATGGGATGAGTTTTATGTAGATCACTGGGGTTATTCATAGAGGGGATTTCCAAAGTTGCTGAGAAAAACTAGTTGTTACAAGGAAAACAACTCTCGATAAGTAAGTTGCAAGTTCTGAAACCTCACTGAAAAGGGGAATCAAAGTTGTCGAAGAAGGAAGGGGCCTTCTCAAGACTCTTCGTAATGGCAAAAAAATGTGAAAAAATTGTTGTTTCATTCACATGATATTGTATTTTCACCTAATTGTGACAGATCAAAAGCTGCTAAAAGACTGTGGTCTTAATGACCAAACCAAGGCTGTACGGTATCTGTTCCTGTTTTCTACTGCAATAAGAGTTACAGTTTCAAGAGTACACCCAGGGGCTTCTGTACAACATCCTGTGCAACCCTGCTAAGTGTCATCATAGACTAATGCTGAGAGCTTCCCTTAGTATCTATCTATCTATCCATCCATCCATCTATCTATCTATCCATTCATCCATCTATCTCTCTATCTATCTATCTATCTATCTATCTATCCATCAATCTATCTACAGTGGTGCTTGAGATTAGTGTTGAGCCACCCCCGTAGTGTTCGAGTCCGGTTCGGTTCGTCGAACACCCGTGTGTTCGCCGAACTGTTCGTCGAACTGTTCGTCGAACACCTTCGAACACCGTTAAAACCAATGGCAGGCAAACAAAAACACATAGAAACACATAGAAACACCTTCAAAGGTGTCCAAAAGCTGACAAACTGCTCAGAAGACATAACTAACACATGGAAAAGTGACAAGTTGTAGCGCTGGCGTCCCTGCCCTCTGCTAGGCAGGGACGCTGCTCCCCTCACCGCTCTGCTCCGTGCCCGGCGTCCTCTCCCCGCTCTGCTGTCAGCGCGCGCTCCTTCCCGGCGTCCTCCTCCCGCTCTGCTCTCAGCGCGCGCTCCTTCCAGGCCCCTGTGCTTAGGGCGCGCGCGCGCGCGCTCCCCTCCTCTTAAAGGGGCCGCGCGCGCCGTCCTAAGGAGTCCCCGGCCAATGGCCGGAGGACTTCATCATATATAAGGCACCTCCTCCAAAATGGAGGTGCCCGAGCAATGTTGTTTGCACCTGTGTCTCACCTGTGCTTCAGCCCTCAGGTCCCGTTGCCAGTTACCTGCCAGTTTCCTGCCAGTTTCCTGCTAGTTACCTGCCAGTTACCTGCCTGATTCCTGCCTGAATACTTGTTACCTGTCTGCCAGTCTGAGGTCCGACGGTCTGCCTTACTACTCCTGTCAGTCTGTCTAAAGGACCAGCCTGCCCGCTCACCTGGGAGCGCATATCAGCTACCTGCCTGCTTGCCTGAGGTCCGACGGTCTGCCTTACTACTCCGGTCAGTCTGTCTATGGACCAGCTTGCCCGCTCACCTGGGAGCGCTTCTCCGTTATCTGCCTGCTTGCCAGCCCGGAGGCTCCGTTGTCACGTGCTGTGACCACCAGCTATCTCAGAGACTCTTGCCCGCTCACCTGGGAGCGCATCTCCGTTACCTGCCTGCTTGCCAGCCCGGAGGTCCCGTTGTCACGTGCGGTGACCACCAGCTATTCCAGAGACTCTTGCCCGCTCACCTGGGAGCGCTTCTCCGTTACCTACCTGCCTGCCAGCCCGGAGGTTCCGCCGTCACGTGCCGTGACCACCTGCTATTCCAGAGACTCTCGCTTGCTCACCTGGGAGCACACATCTACCATCTGCCTGCTAGCCTACCCGGAGGCTCTGCCATCACAGGTCGTACCTACCCCTTACCCAGAGACTGCCCTGATCACTTGCCGTAAC
This sequence comes from Phyllobates terribilis, assembly GCF_046119375.1. Lineage (NCBI taxonomy): Eukaryota > Metazoa > Chordata > Amphibia > Anura > Dendrobatidae > Phyllobates > Phyllobates terribilis. The sequence goes on from NW_027362770.1 coordinate 145,332,915, forward strand.
TCCCTGTCCGTTCACCCAGAGACTGCCACCCGCTCCCTTACAAGGGCCGCCCCCTTGTATAGTAGCTCAGAGGTTCCGCCTCCCGGACCCGTTACAGTTTGCTCGGGCCATGGAACCCGGTGGCACCCAAGCTCCCTCGCTCACGGACCTGTGTCATGAACTGTCCCGTCAAAGGTCCCAACAGGAGTCCATCCTGGGTCACCTGCGGAACGTCAATACTCGCCTGGACACTCTGACTGCACCACCTGCAGCCACTGCCAGTACCATGACTCGCAACCCGGCAGCTCCGCTACCCACTAATACCATGGTAACCTATCCCGGTCCCCGGCTGTCTGCACCTCCTCGCTTCGGAGGCGACTCCGTCCAGGCTCGGGGCTTCATAAATCAGTGCACCCTGCACTTTGAACTTTTGTCCCATCAGTTTAATTCCGACCGGGCCAAAATTGCCTTTATCATGTCCCATCTCACCGGGGAGGCCCTGGCCTGGCTAAATCCTCTATGGGAGAGAGGAGACCCCCTGGTGTCCAACTTGCCTGCTTTTCTCTCGGCTTTCCGGAAAGTCTTCGACGAACCCGGACGGAAGACCTCATCCGCATCCTCTCTGCTACGCCTCCGTCAGGAGGGTCTCACCGTGGGCCAATATGCCATACGGTTCCGCACCCTTGCCTCGGAGCTGGCCTGGGATAACGACGCTCTGGTATCCGTCTTCTGGGAGGGTCTGTCCGGTCGTATTAAAGATGAACTTGCTGGTCGGGACATTCCCACCTCTCTCGATGATTTAATAACCCTTGCCACCCGGATTGATCTACGGTTCCAGGAGCGTGCCAAAGAGGTCACCCGTGAGAGAAGGATTCCACGTTTAGCTCCTACTTTCCAGAAACCCGTCATTCCCTCCATCTCTCCCCAGGTACACTCTCCTGAGCCTATGCAGGTCGACCAGACCAAGATGGTCAAAACCCGTCAGGACTCACGCCGTGCCGAGGGGAGCTGCTTCTACTGTGGCAGTAAGGAGCACCGGATCCGTGCCTGCCCGGAGAGGTCGGGAAACGCCTGTGTCTAGGTTCGCTCAGAGAGGTCCACCTAGACAAGAATAAATCCTCTCCATCCCTGCTGTTGTCAGTTTCGATCATCTACGGGGAGAACCGTTATTTCGAACTAGCCCAACTTGACTCTGGAGCAGCCGGGAACCTTATTTCACAGTCCCTGGTTGAGAAATACCGCATCCCCACCAAACCTCTGGCTGTACCCTTGTCTGTCGCTGCCGTGGATGGGGGCCTCTTACCTCGCCCCATTCAACTCATCACCGAATCCATTACCCTGCAGGTGGGAATGCTGCATTCTGAAAGTATCTCCTTTCATGTTCTGCCTGAACTCTCTCACGCCCTCTTGCTAGGTCTGCCCTGGCTCCAGAGACATGCACCCGTGCTAGACTGGCAAACCGGAGAGGTCCTTCGCTGGGGACAAGACTGTCATAAAACCTGCCTGGTTCCCGTCCATCCCGTCCGTCCCTCTCCTACCCCAGCTAATCTACCTGGACTTCCGATTCCTTATTGGTCTTATGCAGATGTCTTTAATAAACAGGAGGCAGAGACATTACCACCACATAGACCATACGACTGTCCCATCGATCTGCTACCCGGTACTACTCCTCCCTGTGGGCGTATCTATCCTTTATCCGCTGCTGAGACCCGGTCAATGTCCGAATATATTGAGGAGAATCTGGCCAGAGGATTCATCCGGAAATCTACCTCCCCGGCGGGAGCAGGCTTCTTTTTCGTCAAAAAGAAGGACGGCTCTCTCCGTCCCTGTATAGACTATAGAGGCCTAAACCTGATCACGGTGAAGAATAAGTACCCCCTTCCGCTCATTCCAGAATTATTTGATCGCCTGAGGGGGGCTAGGATCTTCACCAAACTGGACCTTCGTGGGGCGTACAACCTGGTTCGTATTCGTCAGGGGGATGAATGGAAGACGGCATTCAACACCCGGGACGGCCACTATGAATACCTGGTAATGCCCTTTGGTCTCTGTAACGCTCCTGCCGTCTTTCAAGAGTTGGTCAATGACATCTTCCGGGACCTTCTCTACTCCTGCGTAGTGGTGTACCTGGACGACATCTTGGTCTTCTCTCCGGATCTCCAGACTCACCGGAGGGACGTTCGTCAGGTCCTGCTCAGGCTAAGGCAGAACCATCTCTACGCTAAATTTGAGAAGTGCCTCTTTGAGCAGACCTCGCTTCCGTTTCTGGGCTACATTATCTCTCAGACCGGCCTACAAATGGATCCTGAGAAACTGTCTGCCATCGAGAAATGGCCCCGACCGGAGGGGTTGAAGGCCATTCAGCGATTCCTGGGCTTCGCCAACTACTACCGCCTCTTCATACCACACTTCTCTTCCCGGACGGCCCCAATTTCTGCGCTCACCCGTAAAGGTACTAATCCCAAAGAGTGGCCACCCGAAGCAGAGGAGGCCTTTCTTTCCCTTAAACAGGCCTTCTCTTCCGCCCCGGTGCTGCATCGCCCAGATGGCAACAAGCAGTTCTTCCTGGAAGTTGACGCCTCCTCCTCTGGAGCCGGAGCGGTACTTACTCAAAAATCATCTTCCGGGAGGATGGTAACTTGTGGCTTCTTCTCTAAACTCTTCTCCTCCTCTGAGCGCAACTATTCCATAGGAGACCGAGAGTTATTGGCCATCAAACTGGCATTGGAGGAGTGGCGTTACCTGCTCGAGGGGGCTCTTCACCCGGTAATAATTTACACTGACCACAAGAACTTGGCTTACCTCCAGCATGCCCAGAGACTTAACCCGCGCCAAGCCCGGTGGTCCTTGTTTTTTGCTCGTTTTGATTTTGTCCTTCATTTTCGCCCGGCTGACAAAAACGTCAAGGCGGACGCCTTGTCTCGGTCCTTTCTGGTGTCTGATCTCGAGGAGGATCCGAAACATATCATCGATCCCGCCAGAGTAATGCAGGTGGCTCCCGTGAGTCTAAATCGTCTTCCTCCTGGTAAGACGTTCGTACCAGTACCTGATCGGGAGAAGATCCTACACTGGGGTCATTCGTCTAAACTAGCTGGCCACGCCGGTCAGAAAAAGACCCTCCAGCTTATTACCCGGCACTACTGGTGGCCTAACCTGCACAAGGATGTAATAGACTTTGTTTCTGCCTGTGTGTCCTGCGCCCGCAACAAAGTTCCGAGACACCTGCCGGCCGGCCGCCTCCTACCTCTGCCAGTACCTGCTGCCCCCTGGCAGCATATAGCGATGGACTTCATTACTGATCTACCCGTCTCTGCCGGTTGTACGGTCATTTGGGTGGTCGCTGACCGCTTCTCCAAGATGGCTCACTTCATTCCACTGCCAGGTCTTCCGTCTGCACCCGAGCTGGCTAAAGACTTTATCCGCCACATCTTCCGTCTTCATGGCCTGCCCCGTCACATCGTGTCGGATCGTGGGGTACAGTTCACTTCCCGTTTCTGGAGAGCCACTTGTAAATTGCTGGACTTCACCCTGGACTTCTCCTCCGCTTACCACCCACAGTCTAATGGTCAAGTGGAGCGGATCAATCAGAACCTGACCAGTTACCTTCGGCACTTCGTTAATGCCCACCATTCTGACTGGGTGGATCTCCTGCCATGGGCCGAATTCTCGTACAACAATCACGAGAGCGAGTCTTCCTCCAAATCCCCGTTTTTTGTAGTCTACGGTCAGCATCCTCGGATCCCGTTTCCCGTCTCCACCTCGGCGGACAATCCGGCTGCGGAATCTCTTGTTAACAAATTTTCCTCCATATGGGAGAGTACCCGGTCCGCACTCCTTCTGTCATCCGAGCGTATGAAAAGACACGCTGACAAAAAACGTCTGGACCCTCCTCAATTCCGCCCTGGGGATAAAGTCTGGCTCTCGTCCAAATATGTCCGGCTCAAGATCCCTTCCTATAAGTTAGGGCCTCGGTTCATCGGCCCACTGGAGGTCATCAGTCAGATCAACCCGGTGGCCTATAAATTGAAACTCCCGGCCAACTTACGGATCCCTAACTCCTTCCATGTGTCTCTCCTCAAACCTGTGGTGCTTAACTCTTTTTCCAAGTCTACAGGTACGCCTCCTGCTCCGGTTTCTGCTGAGGACGAGTTTGAGGTAGAGAACATTCTTGCCACCAAAAGGGTAAGAGGAAAGACCTTTTTTCTGGTAGATTGGAAGGGGTTTGGTCCTGAGGAGAGAACGTGGGAGCCCCGGAAGAACATCCATGCCCCTCTCATCCTAGCTAAATTTCTGTCTGGCCTAAAAAAGTGGGGGCCTAAAGGGGGGGGTACTGTAGCGCTGGCGTCCCTGCCCTCTGCTAGGCAGGGACGCTGCTCCCCTCACCGCTCTGCTCCGTGCCCGGCGTCCTCTCCCCGCTCTGCTGTCAGCGCGCGCTCCTTCCCGGCGTCCTCCTCCCGCTCTGCTCTCAGCGCGCGCTCCTTCCCGGCCCCTGTGCTTAGGGCGCGCGCGCTCCCCTCCTCTTAAAGGGGCCGCGCGCGCCGTCCTAAGGAGTCCCCGGCCAATGGCCGGAGGACTTCATCATATATAAGGCACCTCCTCCAAAATGGAGGTGCCCGAGCAATGTTGTTTGCACCTGTGTCTCACCTGTGCTTCAGCCCTCAGGTCCCGTTGCCAGTTACCTGCCAGTTTCCTGCCAGTTTCCTGCTAGTTACCTGCCAGTTACCTGCCTGATTCCTGCCTGAATACTTGTTACCTGTCTGCCAGTCTGAGGTCCGACGGTCTGCCTTACTACTCCTGTCAGTCTGTCTAAAGGACCAGCCTGCCCGCTCACCTGGGAGCGCATATCAGCTACCTGCCTGCTTGCCTGAGGTCCGACGGTCTGCCTTACTACTCCGGTCAGTCTGTCTATGGACCAGCTTGCCCGCTCACCTGGGAGCGCTTCTCCGTTATCTGCCTGCTTGCCAGCCCGGAGGCTCCGTTGTCACGTGCTGTGACCACCAGCTATCTCAGAGACTCTTGCCCGCTCACCTGGGATCGCATCTCCGTTACCTGCCTGCTTGCCAGCCCGGAGGTCCCGTTGTCACGTGCGGTGACCACCAGCTATTCCAGAGACTCTTGCCCGCTCACCTGGGAGCGCTTCTCCGTTACCTACCTGCCTGCCAGCCCGGAGGTTCCGCCGTCACGTGCCGTGACCACCTGCTATTCCAGAGACTCTCGCTTGCTCACCTGGGAGCACACATCTACCATCTGCCTGCTAGCCTACCCGGAGGCTCTTCCATCACAGGTCGTACCTACCCCTTACCCAGAGACTGCCCTGATCACTTGCCGTAACTCCCTGTCCGTTCACCCAGAGACTGCCACCCGCTCCCTTACAAGGGCCGCCCCCTTGTATAGTAGCTCAGAGGTTCCGCCTCCCGGACCCGTTACACAAGTACATATAGTCATGCGAAAATAAAAGAGGTGGAGGAGTAAAAGGAGGGGGAGACACAGATATAGGCATGTCATGCCCTTCTAAAATCCAAAAAGTGAGAAGCCGACACGGCCAGTCCGCTCCTGCCCGTGCCACCTCCGTGTCGCCGGGTTTGTGCCAGAGCCGCGGTGAACCCTGACGGCCAGCCCCCCTCTCCCAATACTGGTGCCTGTCCGCTGGTGGGTCGAGCGAGCCCCCCTGTGGTGGAGGCAGCTCTAAGCTTTTTAATTTAAATTGTCTCTCTAATTTGAATGAATACACTTTAAATCCATTTACAAGGATCTATTGGAGGGCAAGTCTCATGCCAGCAGCCGCGTAATTCCAGCTCCAGTAGCATCCACTAAAGCTGCTGCAGTTAAAAAGCTTTTATAAGGATCGAGCTCGGCTGTCCACCGCAAGGCATCCTACTGCCAGTCCCAGCCCCTATGCCTTGGGGTGCCTCCTGATGCTCTTCACTAAGTATCCCATGGTCCCGAAGCATTTCCTTTGAAAAAATTAAGTGTCTAAACTACAGGTGGTGCAGCTTGCTTAACAGCCGGGATAATCCGCTCACTAGCAGACACTGCTACTAGGCACAAAGTATTTCCTGGGCTAGATGCAGTTAAAAATTTGTAATTAGATACTCTCGTTGGATGCTGAGAAAGCATTCCATAGAGTCTCCTGGCACGCCATATATGATTCTCTTAAAAAGCTTGGGGTAGGGGTCTAGGGGACCCTTTTATAGCCAAAATCACGGCTCTGTATCGCAATACGTCACCTAGGCTGAAGATAAATGGAACTGTAGCACCCTGAGGGCTTGGTTGCTACAGACGTATTGCACCTCACCCAGAGGTGTGATATCTCACTCTCAGGTAAGGATGGAGTGTGGATCAGGACCCGACACCTGCATGCATTACACCACATTGCCGTGGGGCAGGGCGACCAATATGCCCCTGAGATGGGCACGACAGTCCCTGTCCCTGGCTGGAGTGGGGGGAGGGAACACTGAGGAAGGGGAACCCTGTAGTGCAGGAGCAGGGAGGAAGCAGTTCCTGGGTGCATTGAGAAGGGAGTATAAAAGGTGGGCACCATCTTAGTTCAGTGCAGAGAAGTCTGAGCAGAAGTGGCAGGGAGCAGGGGCTCTGCATGAGCTCTGCTCCGGAGGCGGGCCTAGTAACAGAGGCCCAGGCCTGGAAGAGGGAGAAGGAAGGAAGAGGAGCGGAGAAGGCTCCAGGAACGAGGAATGAAGGGATCCCAGGGGTGCGGACGGGCGAGTCGCCCCCGCACCCCCGAATCCACCTGCGTGGAGGGGTCAGGCCAAAGGGGGAGACCGGTCCCCGAACTAGTGGAGGCAGGAAACGACCCTCAGCTAGAAACCGGAGGCTCTGACATTTTATGTGGCGCAGCCCCTCGCTACACCCGCTAGGAAGGCACCACATAGGGTCAGGAAAACTGGCGCCAAGTTTACCAAGAGGAGGCCCGAGGCAGCCGGACAGAAGTGTTGGTAAGAAAGGCCAGACAAAGGACACACAAAGGGGGTCCTGTGAAGTGCTCCAAAGTTATCTGGGAGTTGTCTGAGCCCCTCACCTGGTGAGCACAGTACGACGTGGGCAGCCGTTACCTGCAGACGTGGTCTGGATAATAAGAACTGTGAGTAAAGGCCCTGAACTGCATCACTGACTCCGTGTCATTACTGCTGCTGCCCTGCACCATCACCCCCATCCTCCGCATACACTGCCCTGAGGCTATACTCCTCCCGTGGGGAGTTATGCTACGCTCTGCTGCACCCACAACACCAGCCTCAGCGGTCTGCCCTGTAGCGGCGGTTCACTCTGACCGCAATCCACGGGTGGCGTAGTCGGACATTTAAACATGAAAACCACATAAATAGTTCCGCCACTGGTTTGACCGCCCTGAGCCACGGAACTGGGTCGCCGCCACGAAGACTACAACCACCAGCATCCACCAAAAAGGGTCCGGCTCCGGGTGTCCCAAGGCCCAGGGGGTGCGTCAGAACATTTTCATCACCTTTCACAATCACCAATGGGACAAGGCAGTGATGTCCTCTGTCCCCTCTCTTATACATCCTAGTGACGGAGCACCTGCTCTCATCAATTCGCCATAACCCCAATATTAGGTGGATTGAGGTGGGAGGCACCGAGTACAAGTGCTCTCTATTTGCTGATGATGTCCTAGTATATATCACTCAATCACATATATCCATCCCTGCTGTTATGGCTGAAATAGATCACTTTGTTACATGGTAAAATTTTAAAATCAATGCAGCGAAGTCTGAGGCCCTCGATGTCTCCCTCCCCAAATCCATATAGGATTCCATCCAGTCCAACTTTCCCTTTGCCTGGCCCTCACAGGGTATCAAATACTTAGGAATTCCTATTCATAGAGACCTCTCCCATCTATGTTATCTTAATTTTGGGCCCTTTATTGAACAACTCCATACAGACCACGGTTGGCAAGTTAGAACTGTAAGATTCACTACGTGAACCACTGGTGTTTTGTGGAAAAGCACATGTACACTGCGTTCCAAATTATTATACAAAAAGTGTTTAGGAGTGATAAGGGAAGAATTTGTTTGTTTGTCAGTTAAACTCATTGATGGTGATGTGTGTCAGGGCTCTTTATATCACTGTAAGCAATTGCAGACACCTGTGCTAATTAGTTTGGCAGGTGTGTCCAATGAAAGGCAAGACTACTTAAGAAGGCTCTCTCACATTATTAAGCAGCCTACATTTTCTGCCAAAATGGGAAAGAAAAAGGATGTGTCGGCTGCTGAGAAGCAACAAATTGTGGAGTGTTTAGGTCAAGGCATGACTACAATCAACATTGTGCGATGATCAGGATGAAGTGTCTTGGCAATCAAGAAGTATGTAGCTGATTCACAGTACACACGTGTGCGTGCTGATAAGGACAAATTGAGGACTCTTTCCTACAGGCAATTACGTCAGGTTGAAAGAGCAGCGGCAAAAAAGCCTTGTCATAGCAGCAGACAAGTTTTTGAAGCTGCTTGTGCCTCCAACGTCCCCCGAACAACAAGATGCAGGGTCCTTCAGAGGTTTGCAGCTGTGCATGCGCCATCCTGTCGACCTCCTCTATCCACTTCACACAAGCAGAAACGGCTCCAGTGGGCCAAACATTACATGAAGACTGATTTCAAAACTGTTTTGTTCACGGATGAGTGCCGTGCAGCGCTCGATGGTCCAGATGGATGGAGTGGAGGATGGCTGGTTGATGGACACCCCACGCAAACACGGCTACAGCGCCAACAAGGAGGAGGTGGAGTAATGTTTTGGGCTGGAATCATGGGGAGAGAGATTGTCGGCCCCTTTAGGATCCCTGAAGGCGCTAAAGATGAACTCCATAATGTATGTGGATTTTCTCAAACAGCACTTCCTGCCATGGTTCAAGAAGAAGAACCGTGTATTTCACAGCAAGATCATTTTTCTGCATGATAATGCACCATCTCATGCTGCACATAAAACATCTGCATCTCTGGCTGATATGGGCATAAAAGGGGACAAACTTATGGTGTGACCCCCATGCTCCCCTGACCTCTACCCCATTCAGAACCTTTGGAGCATCATTAAAAGGAGTGTCTATGATGGCGGGAGGCAGTTCACATCTAAGCAACAGCTCTGGGAGGGTATTCTGTCCTCATGCAAAACAATTGAAGCAGAAACCATCCAAAACCTGACAAATTCAATGGACGAGAGAGTTCAGAAGCTCCTTTCGAACAAGGGGTCCTATGTGCAAATGTAACATCACCTAGAATAAAGTTTTGAGTTGAAAACTGTTTGATTTCAGTTTCTAACAACCTGCTAATGCTTATAATTTCAAAAATGACCATTTTTTTGGTCTTTATTAAAATGAAAAGGTTGATCGAAAAGTTTGGGGGATCTAAGAGTGTGGCAACCCAGTAGTCATGATTACTTCGAATTCTGACAATATGAGGGTCATGCTGCAGGTAGTGCAGCAAGAAGGCACTTATGTGCCTTGCGCATCTCGGAGCCCCAAAATTATTTTCCGGGCTAGATGCAGCTAAAAATTATTTTTAATTTTAAATCTGGTGAAGCTTTAGTATAGATGGCCTAATAGGATCAGTGCTGCACACTGCTACAAAGCCCAAATTATTTTCCAGTCAAGATACAGATAAACATGATTAGTAATTTGAAAGCTTAAAACGGTTGGTAGGGTGATTTTAACCAATCATCAAGCTTTTACTCTCCCCAGGATGACACAGGGGTAGAAAAGTCGTTTCGGATCCATGATTTGTTCATCTTTATGAACGTGAGTCTGTCTACATTATCAGTGGAGAGCCGCGTGCGCTTATCTGTCAGCACACCACCAGCAGCGCTGAACACACGTTCAGACAGAACGCTGGCTGCGGGGCATGACAAGATCTCCAAGGCGTAAGTGGCTAGCTCTGGCCATTTATCCAGATTGGAAGCCCAAAAAGAGCAAGGGTCCAGTGACACAGTCGTGGCTTCAATGTTTACTTGGAGATACTCCTGTACCATCGTCTCTAGGCGTTGACTATGTGTCAGACTTCTTGTCTCCTGTGGCCTTGCAAAGGATGGGCTAAAAAAGTGGTGAAATGATTCCGCAAAATTGATGTTACCAGCAGATACTGTGGTTCTGTTACGGTTTGAGTGCTGAACACTTGACGGTCCCACGGTTGGCAAGTTGGAACTGTGAGATTCACTACGTGCACCACTGGTATTTTGTGGAAAAGCACATGTAAGATTCTGCAACAGTCTCTGCTGATACTCCTGCATGCGTGCATCCCTTTCTATGGCAGGAATAATTTCTGCAAATTTACTTTTGTACCGGGGATCTAACAGTGTGGCAACCCAGTAGTCAGGATTATTTCTAATTCTCACAATTCGAGGGTCATGTTGCAGGTAGTGCAGCAAGAAGGCACTCATGTGTGTTGCGCATCCAGGAGCACCAAGTCCCTGTTGTGTTGGTGGCGAGGTAACAATCATGCTTCCTTCCTCTGTCCTCTCCCCCCAACCTCGCACAACAGAAATGTGATCAAGGTCTCCCTCATCTGATGAGTCTTCCATCAGTTCGTCCTCCACTTCTTCCTGGGCTCCTGCACCTTCCTCACTAGTTTGGCTGCTACCATGCGCCCTGGTAAAACCATCTCCCCCACCCTCACATGCCTGCCGCCTTGGTGCTGCCGACCGTCTGGACCTTGCAGATGTTAGCCCTTCCGCATACAACTCCTCCTCCTCTACTTCCTCCACCTCCTCTTGTGCCACCACCTGACTCCGAATTCTGTTTAACATGTGCTCCAGCATGTAAATCACCGGAATAGTCATGCTGATAATGGCATCGTCAGCACTAAACATCTTCGTCGCCATTTCAAAACTGTGCAGAAGGGTGCATAGGTCCCTGATCTGAGACCACTCCTCCAGCGTGATTTGCCCCACCTCTGAATCTCGTTGGCCCAGGCTATACGTCAGAACGTATTGCACCAGGGCTTGTCGGTGCTGCCACAGTCGCTGCAACATGTGCAGAGTTGAATTCCACCGGGTAGGCACATCGCATTTTAGCCGGTGAAGTGGCAGGCCCAACGACTTCTGTAGAGATGTAAGTCGCTGAGCTGCGGGATGCGAACGGCGGAAGTGAGCACACAGCGACCGTGCCCTCTGCAGAAGGCCATCTAGTCTGGGATAGTGGGCTAAAAATTGCTGGACAACCAGGTTCAACACGTGAGCCATACAAGGCACGTGTGTGACATTGCCCCGGCGAAGGGCCGCACCCAGGTTTGCAGCATTGTCGCACACGGCCTTCCCTGGTTTCAGGTCCAGTGGAGACAACCATTCATGAAATTGGTTCTCCAGAGCTGACCACAACTCCTCAGCTGTGTGACTCACATTTCCCAGACATTTCAATGTAAAAACCGCCTGATGATGTTGAGCCCTACTGCCAGCATAGTAAGGAGGTGTGCAGGATCCCTTCTGCGCAGTTAGAAAGCTTGTGGCATGACCAGACAGGCTTTGGGTGCAGGTGGAAGACCGAGAGGAGGTTGAGGAGGCAGAAGCAGTGGAGGAACTTTGACATAAAGAGGATTGACGCACAACTCGTGGGGACGGCAAGACTTGGACAGCAGCCCCTTGTCCTGCTGTCACCATAGTTACCCAGTGCCCAGTCAGCGACATGTAACGCCCCTGTCCATGCCTACTCGTCCAAGTGTCTGTGGTGAAATGCACCCTGTCACACACAGAGTTTCTCAAAGAAGCGGTGATGTTGTGTGCGACATGCTGGTGGAGCGCAGGCACACCTTTCTTTGAGAAGTAGTGCCGACTGGGCATCTGGTACTGGGGCACTGCGACGGACATAAGGTCTCGAAAATCCTCTGTGTCCACCAGGCGGAAAGGCAGCATTTCTGTAGCCAAGAGCTTGCAGATGGTGAAATTCAACCTCTTAGCTTTCTCATGGCTAGGAGGAAATGGTCTTTTACTTGTCCACATCTGAGGGACCGAGGGCTGGCTATTGTGCTTAGACGGGGTTGATAAGGGTGTCCCCGGCAAACTGCCGGTCTGTGAGGAAGATGCAGGCGGACATGTTAGGTTGCCTTGATCCAAAGGTGGTGCTATCGATGTCGGACAGCGCTCAACACCAGCTGGTGTTACCACCTCCAAAGAAAATGATGACCTGCCAATCACGCTGGCTGTTGCGGGTAAAGAGGTGGCAGGTCTGCGCCCCAAAACAGGTGTGACTGCTGTCCCCCCAGTCACAGAGGATGAAGAGGCCGCGGATGCACAAGATATGGCAGACGGTGATTGGCCCGGCCGGCTAGGCCGCATTGTAGCACACTGAGCTTCCCACTGCAACTTATGCTTCATGTCCATGTGCCGGTTCATGCATGAAGTACTCAAACTATGTATTTTTTGGCCTCTGCTTAGCTTTTGCTGACAAATGTTACAGATAACACGAGTTGGGTCATCTTTATCGATCTGAAAAAATGCCCAGGCTATGCAAGGCTTAGCACCCATGCGACCTGAAGAGCCACCACGACTTGTGGTGAGAGGCAGAGTTGTGTTTGAGGATGCAGTTGTTGACGTGCTTCCAGTACTACGTCTCTGTCCAGGAAGGCGCAACCTGACCTCGTCGTCACTAGCATCTTCCTCCACCTCCTCTGCTGACCTCATCTCTTGGCTGACTGTGGGTTGACAGTAAGTGGGATCTCCGACCTCATCATCATCACCCTGTGCGTTATCACACCCGTCGTCCTCAGAGCCAACCTGTTCCTGCCCTGACAAAAAACTAAAGTTGTCGCTCCAATCAGGTATTTGAGTCTTATCATCGTCTTCCTCATTGTCTCCACCAACAGGAGTTACAGTTTGGGAATGAGGGTCTACATTATGGTCAGAACCTTCTGCGTCTGGTCCTGGATCCGACTCATAAAGATTCTGGGCATCAGTGCAGATCATTTCCTCGTCTGGATTCACAGAAGCGCTGGAGTCGACCTCTGATTCCCAGGCTATAGTATGAGTAAACAGCTCTGCAGACTCAACCATCTGTTCTACCTCATACTCAGACGGGCAGCTGGAGATTTGGGAGCTGTGAGGAAGCAAGTGCGATTTGGGTGACACCTTTGAGGACTGGAGTATTTGTGATGTTGAAGTTGATGTGGAGGAGAGCCCACTTAAAGGAGCACTTGATATCCGTTGAAGCACCTGCTGTTTTTGTGCCTCATCTGGAATTTGTAGCGATTGGCGTGGCCGTAAGAAAGGGATCTTATCACATTGTCCGCTAAAAGAAGTAGACATTTAGTTTGGCTGGAGGATGGTCTTTCTTCTGCAGATGTTACTGTTGCTTTAACACCTACCCCACGGACACAACCTTTTTTCCCCTTCCCAACACGCCTATTCCCCTTTCCACCAGCAGCAGGCCTTTTTCCACTCATTTTGGTGGTTAACTAATTCACAACTCTGGAGTTGTTTGCACAAAAAAACAATGGATGGGAACCGAGCAGAGCTGAGTGGCCAAACTGTGGTATTAGGCCAAAACTATTGGCTGGGTTAGATGCAGAAAAAAATTATTTTGAATTTGCAACCTGATGGAGGTCAGTATAGATGGACTAATACAAATAGTCCCACACACTGCTAGAAGCCCAAATATTTTTTCAGAGGTACTGTAGATGCAGATAAAAATTATTTTTAATTTGCAACCTGATGGAGGTCAGTATAGATGGACTAATAGACCAAGTCCCACACACTGCTAGAAGCCCAAATATTTTTTCAGAGCTAGATGCAGAAAAAAATTATATTCAGTTTGCAACCTGATGGAGGTCAGTATAGATGGACTAATAGAATGATGCTATGCCCAAAAGATTTTACTTCACTAGGTGCAGTAAAAAAATTGGTATTCTATACACAGGTGGTATATCTTGCAACACAGATAGGCTACTCCACTGACTAACACACTCTGCAATAGGCCAAAAAGGATTAGCTTTGCTAGATTCAGCCAAATGCTGTGAAAAAAACTTGCACAGCACTGGCACAGACCTGCCTGGCAAAAACTGATAGGAACTGATGTAACCTAGTCCTGAAAAGGACTGCAATTACAATTAGTCTTTACTCCCACAACCTATCTATTTAAGAGCACAGACCTCCCTGATAAAAGTCGTAGGAAATGCTGTAACCTAGTCCTTAAAAGGACTGCAATCACAACTATTCCCTACTCCCAAGCTATCTGTATATTTGTGCGAAAATTGGCTTGAAATTAACAAGGTATAGCGCACACAGCAACAGCGGTGCCGTCTAACACGCAGCTGCAGCAGTGAGAAAATGGTGGCGACGGGGAAAATGGCTGGGTCTTATAGGGCAAGGACATGTGACATACACTGCCAATGACACATGCCCTTGCTTGTGTGAAAAAAAGCACTTCGCTCCGTGTGTGCGCTGCTGATAGGCTGACAGATTGCACCTCCCCACTGCAAATGCGGGAAAGAGAAAAAAAAATGGAGATCTTCATTGTTCCTGCAGAGATCCATCCACTGCCTCTCCCCCCGCCCTGCTGTACACTCAAACTGCGTATTAACATTAATTTTCATCATTACTGAGAAAAAATCCAGTTATGATTTTGGTGCACGAACAGTTATCGAACATAACCTCGAACAGACGAATTTTTCTCAAATTGTTCATGTTCGCCGAACGGCTCGAACACCGCCCAAAACAGCTCGAATTTGAGATTGGCGAACAGTTCGAGTAGAACAACGCTCATCTCTACTTGAGATCAGATTTTCTCAAAAGTCCTAAAAGTAGATAAAGAGAACCAAATCAAGGAAATGAGTCAAAAATATTAGACTTTGTCAATTTTTAAATGATCTGAGGAAAATGATCCAATATCCCATGTCTGTGAGTGGCAAAAGTATGTGAACCTTTGCTTTAAGTATGTGGTGTGACCCCCTTGTGAAGTTGCATAAGTTGAAGCTGTTTTGTAGGGTGGAATTTTAGCCCCTTCCTCCCTACAAAACAGCTTCAATTCCATTATGTTTCTGTTTGTTTGTTTTTTATCCCCTGAACTGCTTGCTTCTCTCATAACATTTCTACAGGATTAAGATCAGGACAATTCCAAAAACTTATGAACAAATATGGAAAAGAGTTCGAAAACTTTTAAGCATTACTGTAGCTATTTATCTACTGATTTTACCTGTCTTGCCAAGCATAAACAATGAAGCATAAGCTATTCCAGCTACATAGGTAACTATGACTAATTCCCTTACACTGTAGGAGGGTGCAAGAAAATTATGTAAATTATCCTATGTTGTCTTGCTTTAAATACACTTTCTGCATCATTGGAAATTCAGATTTTCTAGAAAGGATTGCCCCAGTTTTGAATACATCTGTGAAAGTAAAAAGAAGTAATTCCGGTAATGAATAACAGAACTAAAAAAAACCTTGAATCAATACATATTATATTCTGAAATTATTGAAAAAGAACCTTCTAAATCCACAATAATCTTGCTTACAACTGTACAAAATATGACGTTTTATGCTACGTAAAAAGGGCATCAATGGCACCTTTTGGGGAGTCCAAAGGAAAGGGATGCATTTCAGAGCCAATCAATTCCAACGGGGCTCACATTGAATTTATCCATATTTTTTTTTTTACTTTTTTATTATTTTTTTTTTTACATTTTTATAGAAATAAAAATCAGAAAACATCTCTCTGAATTAATAAAAACCTACATTAAAACAAACAAGGGGAAATTGTTCAGGCTGTTATAGGATTTTTCTGTCCAAAGTAAGGGGGTGAAGTCGATCTTAGGAACCTGGATGCTGTTATTGTTTTTTTTTTTCGTTTTTATTTTATTTATTTTACTTTTTTTTTTTTTAACTATTTTTTTTTTCATTTTTATATAAAAAAAAAAGTTTTCAGAATAGATCTGTCTGGATTAATAAAATGTTACACTAAGACAAACTGAACTTGTTCATAAGATTTGTATGTCCAAAGGGAGGGGGCAAAGTCGATTTTAGGAGCCTGGATGCTTTTTTTGAGTTTTTTTGGTTTTCATCTTTTTTTTTACTTTTGAGGGTCACATAACACCCACGTTATCAAGAATTATTTTTCTGAACCTAAGTATTAATTCATAATATTATCTAACCTGATTAGAATTGATAGAACAACATGCCAGGAATATAATGACACCATATAGTGCACATGTAGATAAATACTACAGTCTTTATGAATCACTCTTACCATTATGATGGAAATAAATCACTGACTAATGCTGCTGTTATCACATTGACTTCAGTTCATAAGTAACCATTATCAAGTGGTCTTGAAAAGAAAATATTTTTTTTATAGCCACACCGCCTTGTGTAGTAGTGACTCATTCATTACACAAACTTGGCAGTCGACCAGCTTAGCATATAGCCTTTAAAGCGCGATTACATACTTATATATACTGTATGTCCAACCCACATTCAAGTACCGAAAGAGTTAACTGACATTAGCTGAAACATTCAGATTTTTTTTTTCATAAACAGCGCCACCCTTGCCCATAGGTTACATATGGTATTGCAGTTCAACCCTGTACAAGCAAACAGGGCTTCGTTGCAATACCAGAATCAGCCTATGTGCAAGGGTGGCGCTGTTTCTATGAAGCTTACATATTCTTCTAATCCGAGGCGTAAAGTATAGATAGATTGTCAAAAGCAGATATCCCCTTTAAGCTCCCCTTGGTGAGCTGAAATGTGCGACTCTCCCCCGAAAGATGATCTTGGAGCAGATAAGGATCGGTCAAGTTTGACTTTCAACGCCTGATCCCTTTGGCAGCGGCTTCTTTGCGCTCTCCTATGAAACTTTTGGTCAAGCCGATCAGTTGTCTGTATGGGAGATACTGGAGAGATAGCTGCCGGCCAAATGTGCACTCGGCCATTAGCAATCTCATGTGTATGGGGGCCTTCAAGGGAAGAAATCAGCAGTATTTCACCCCCCAACCTATTTATATGCGCCTGTAGCTCTTTCAAAGACGAGTCCAACAATACCTTTACATGGTCAGTCTGTTCTTCCGTTACTGAGAAATAAGCGTTTGAATTTATATGCAAATGAGGCTGAAGAGCTATGGTAGATCTGATGCCTCTGTCACTCTAGCTCTATTCCCCTCCTCCTGCTTGACTAACAGCCTCCTGTGTGACTTCAGGCAAAATACCTGTCAGTCAAGCAGTAGGAAGTGGCACTGGGCGGGAAATAGAGCTGGAGTGACATAGGCTTCAGATCTACCATAGCTCTTCAGCCTCATTTGCATATCAATTCAATTGCTGATTTCTCAGTAACTGAGGAACGGACTGGCCATTTAAAGGTATTGCTGTACTTGTCTTTGAAAGAGCTACATGTGAATATAAATAGTTTTGGGGGTCAAATTCTGCTGAAAAGTTCCCTTTAAGATCATGAAATGAGAATTGCTCCAAGTCTAACTAACTAGTGTTAAAAGCAGTTATTACATACAGTACATACTGAGATCTCGGTTATTGAAGTAGGGATTTTAAGTCCCACCCCCGAGGACCACATAGGAACACCCAAAAACAGGCAAGAACATTTTTGGATTTACAAAATCTCCACCCATTTCCAGAATTTGCCAAAATTGTTCTAAAAATTTAGGAGAGTGACAACTATTTTTTATTAGTTCTTATTATTTTCCTTCTCTGACCTTCTGTCCATTACCTCGACCTCTTAAGAAATTCTGCGCTTTTTATCATTCAGAAAACTTAATAAAACCATGTACATTAAAAAAAAACATCAGATAAAAATTGAAAATTAATTAATTTTTCTTTCCCATTGACATATATCATCATGTTCCATTACCTTACAGCGGATAGAATTAATTATCCCTTATGCCACGGAGATATGGTTAATTTAAAGGAACGTACAGTCAAATTATATTATGAAAAATCTACATTTTATTAATGATGTTCAACAAAACCCCAAAAATGTCAGCAATATCTAGAAAATTCTAGATTATTTCACAGAAATCCCCCAAAAATCTTACATAAAACAGAACAAAATTAACAAGCTGATTCGGTTTGCTACTTGTAGAAAGGGACGCATATCTTAAAAAGTAACAATTTCACGCCCTAATGATCCGGGGCTCTTTACTGTCAGTCCTCGTTAATGCACAGTGCTCTCTCTGCACTCAAAGGAGGGTTAATACACAGAGAGCAGTAATGAGAACAGGACAGTGCCACCATATATCCAATTACGTAAGGCCTAGCTAAAAAGCAGTGAGAAGCCCGATACAGGAACTAATAACTACCCGGAGTAAAACAAGGGGAAGGAGAGAGGAAGAAAAATAATAAACACGCGAAGGACAGAAATAATAGGTGGAAAATCAGCTGGAATGGAGAAAAAGAAAAAGTTGTGACAAGAAGTTTAATAATACTAATAAACTACGAGGACTAATACAGGAATTTAGAGGTTCAGACAAAACATTATAGAAATACAGGGATAGATAGATAGATAGATAGATAGATAGATAGATAGATAGATAGATAGATAGATAGATAGATAGATAGATGAATGATAGATAGATGAAAGATAGATAGATAGATGATAGATAGATAGATGATAGATAGATAATAGATAGATAATAGATAGATGATAGATAGATAGATGATAGATAGATAATAGATAGATGATAGATAATAGATAGATAGATAGATAACAGATAGATAATATATAATGGATAGATAGATAGATAATAGATAGATAGATAGATAATAGATAGATAGATGGATAGATAGATAGATGATAGATAGATGATAGATAATAGATAGATGATAGATAGATAGATAATAGATAGATGATAGATAGATAATATATAATGGATAGATAGATAGATAGATAATAGATCGATAATAGATAGATAGATAGATAATAGATAGATGATAGATAATAGATAGATAGATAGATAGATGATAGATAGATAATAGATAATAGATAGATAGATAATAGATAATAGATAGATAGATAATGGATAGATGATAGATAATAGATAGATAATAGATAGATAATAGATAATAGATTGATAGATAATAGATAGATGATAGATAATAGATAGATAATAGATAGATGATAGATAATAGATAGATAGATAGATAGATAGATAGATAGATAGATAGATAGATAGATAGATCCGAACATGGCAGATGTGTAACTATAAGGATCCAGTTTCCTTTTTCTTACTAAGCTTAGCAGCGCTGCCTCACTTCTCTGGACTTATTGGATCGGTCTTCCTTCAGCCATTGGCCCTCGGGAGCTTTACACTAATTTACACTTTTTGTACATTTTGTAACCTTTTATATGTTTTTATACCATACAAGGCGTTTTATATACAAATATAAATAAAAAAAATACTTAAACTTTTAGCCTATCTGAAAACCTGCCATTTTTATGCAGACATAATTCAGATTTTGCTTATCGTTAAACAGGGATACCGTGGATTTTCTTAGAGCCGAGGCCATTTCCTCCAGGGATTTTTTCACAGATTAGTTCCTTACACAGACCATTCCTACGCGTTGACAGACACATTCCATAAACCGGTGAGGCCAGTCGAAAAAAAAAAAAAGAAAATCCAACAACTTTGGACTGAGCTGTTCCACGTTCGAGCAGCCTGTAATATATTCCGTCCACATACATGACTGTGGAGGTGCACAAACTAATTCACAATGTATTTATTAGGGAAAGAGTTGTCAATGTCAATGGGCGGCTAATTAATTGCCAACATCTAATTCAAAGTGGCCACCAGGAAAAAAAAATGTAGATTTGTTCACAAGCTGCTGAGTTTCTAATAACCTGGGAACAGATCGGGGTAGCTCCCTTCGTGCCGGGTGAAAATGACGGTAAGATAATTGCACTCTTTTTTCATTCATTTTTTTGGAAAATTAAAATAGAAAAACCAAAGCAATATATAAGCGCTGTACACATAAAGAAGTATACTAGATGAACAGGGAAGTACATAAAATAGAGAGCTGAAAATTTAATTGGGCACCACTTTGGACCTAGTTCACACCACACAAATACCCAAACCAAATCCTGAGCGACCCACCACAACCCTTTCTTCCCTTCCTAGTCAATGGCTTAACAATGGGGGGGGGGGCACACGGACAGTTGCCCTGAATGCTAAAGTGGATGGGGGGGCTAAATTTTCCACTGTCAAATGAGTAGCGTCGGCAAGCTCTGCATCTTCTTGGTAGTGAGTTGCTGCCTATGCAGAGCACCAAATTAGAGGGGAGCTTGTCATCTCATTCTGTGCTCTGCATAGGCAGAAACTGAGATGACAAAACTCACTATAATGATTTGAGCTCTGTCATCTGAGTCACTGTCTATGCAGAGCACAGCAGCCGATGACAAACTCATCTCAACTGCTACGCTCTGCATAGACAGTGACCAAAGCTGATAGAGGCTGAGCAGCTGATGAATGAAAAAAATATTGAATCATGTATCAAAAGCAACCCTGCCGCAACTATACCCCTAGCCTTAACCCTACTACTAACTCTAGCCCTAACCCAAGTAAGGGTTAGAAAAAAGTGTCCCAAATCTAAAAAGGAGCTCTTAAGGAATGAGGAGAATATTGAATCATTTGTAATGTACATGATTCAATACTTTCTTTTTTCTTTCTTTCATTCATTTTCTTTCATTCATTCATTCATTCATTCATTCATCAATGATTTTAAACTTGAAAACACTTTTTTCTACCCTAACTAGGGTTAGGGCTAGATTTACCACTATGGTTAAGGTTAGGGTTAGGATTGAGGATAGGGTTAGGGATAGAATTATGGATAGGGATAGGGTAATAAAATAATTACTTAAAAAAAATACAATAAAAAGTAAAAAAATAAAATAATATCCATTGTCCACGGGTTAAGAGGCATAAAATATTCGCCTTGTATCCAGGCATTTGTAACCCATGCTATGCCACTGCTTACAATGCTCATGAAGAGGTAGAGCATTATCCATTGGGAACCAGGAACAGTCAGATCTAAGCTGGAACCGTCCTTCTCTACGGACCCCATAAAAGTCATCTGGATAGCATTTTTTTTTATAGAAGCACATGTTACATTCAAGCATAAAGTACGGTAACTTTTCTTTTTTTTTTTAAAAACATTTTAAAAAATTTTCCAAATAAAAATAGCACCCAAACCAATAAACATTCTCATGAATCAATTCTTTGCAAACATACATTTAGTTGAAAACCAATACATAAAATAAATACAATAGAAAATAAATTGACAAATAAATTAATATTTGAAATTCCAGCGTGGCGAACTTCCCCCAGAGGAGCAGCAATGCCTATGGTTTTCATCACCTGCCAAATGATCAAGAAATTGGACCTTCCTTTGTGCTACCACAGATAAATAAATTCAGGATGACATTTCAGTGCAGATGGGGTTGTTTTTATAGGGTTGTCCCAAACAAAATATATTACCTACGTATGGAATAGATGATAAAAGTATGATCGCTGTGGGTCCGTCCCCTGAGACTCTAACAATTCTCGAGAATGGGGAAACAAAGTCTCATGTATGAATGGAGAAGCTTTGAGCATGTGCGACCTCTGGCATCAAGCATACGCACTACCATTCCATTCCCATAAGAGATTTTAGGCCAGAAGTTGAACTCCCAGAGATCATACATTTAGCTCCTCTTCTGTAGATAATAAATATTCTTTATAGAACAACTCCTTTAAGTTATAGTCTCAGATTTGTGCCGAGTGCTTATTTAGGTTGAAAAAAATCATTACAGCATATATTAAAATAATAGGCATTGAAGAATACCTTTCATGGAATTTTTTTTTTAATTATAGTGTGTATCTCCTCCAGTTCCTGCTGTTTCACTGATTCTGAAACTGTTTTCCTTTTTTTTCTGCGCCCCTCCGTTCCAAAGTTATGCCACTTGGTAATAATGGTGTCAATTTTCCCTTCAAGCAACTGGGCGTATACCATAGAATTTCTTCATCGCAATTTGTTTCTTTTCCTCTGATGCTGGCCAATCAAAACATGGCCACGCCCACAGAGAGGTTCTACAGTACACGCCCAGTTGCTTGAAGGGGAGATTTGCTTCTTTTTCACAAGGGGGCATAACTCCGGAACGGAGGGGAGCAGACAAAAAAGAAAAACTGTTCCAGAATCAGTGAGACGGCAGCATTTGGAGGAGACACCTGATTTGTATTAAAAAAATCAAGTGAAAGTTCCCCTTTAAAGAAAAAAATCTTTTAGCCGTATGCAGTATTATGGATTTTTGACCTGAGAGACACGCCTGAAACACATTGTTTTACTTAACACATATAAAAAAAAAACATTTCCTCTGCACTAAAAAAATCATCCTGAGAACTTCTTCTGGGGTAGCACTCTTCTTTTTATATTTGCCACTGCAAAATAGCAACCTTTATATAGATGACATTCGAGTCATGATAATATTTTTTTTTCATGAAGTGAGATCACTGATAGACAGTAAGACGTAGACATGTATTATATTTGGAGTAATTTAGCTTTCCACTATCTATTGAGTTGGAATGGAATTTCCATAATTATAGACAAAGTCATACTCTCACATGGACTGTGGTCAGGGTTGGACTGGCCCACCAGAGAATCGGAGAATCCTCCGGTGGGCCCTAGCTTCTCCTTCAGGAGAGTTCATAGTGCAAACCTTGCAGCTGCTATGGGGCTCTTGAGCGGAGGAGAAAGGTGGGTCCTCAAAATCAAATCTTCTGGTGGGCCCAATGTTTTTCAGTCTGACACTGACTGTGGTCCATATCACAAAACCAATGCTCAACCGTGAAATACAAGAAAAACAAATCCAACTGATCCTTTCGTACCAGGCACATAAAGACAATACACACAATACAGAATTTAATCTTGCATTATATTCGAAAACAGAAGAAGAATCAAGAAAAATAAAAACAACAAGATCTACTGATGGCCTGGTGCCAAAACCCAGCAAATGAGCCTGATGGACGTTATCTCCAACCCTAGACATCCATCAAGACACAGACATGACATTCACCAATCAAATGTGATCAAAACCAAAAAGGCAATTCAAGTCCAAGTGTATAGTATAGGTAACAAAACAACATCCGCCACCCAGTGCCAAGAAGACGGCCATTTTGTTGGCCAAGTGAACATCTCAAAAGAATGGTTTAGGCCAAAAGATGTAAGCCATGGGTTGTGTACAAAAGCCAGTTGGGTTCAGATGACAAATCCCCCTGGAAATTTGGTAGAGGCCACAAAATAGCTTCTTTGGCCATAAGCATTGGGTGGTCTTTGCACTCACAATGAAAGCAGCAGTGACTTTTTCTTATGTATTCAAATTGAGGTAGAAGGCAGGAAGAAATCAGCAACCGCATTGGAAAGGACTATAAAAACATTATTTATTAGTATCTATTAAAATATCAAAAGGAAAAATAGTAAAAAGAAATACACTAGGCCTACGCGTTTCGAGCACTAAGGTTCTTAAAAATGCCTTAGTGCCTGAAACGCGTAGAAAAAAAAAAATAAACATACAGGCTTGGACTGGCCCACCAGAGTACAGGAGAATTCTCCGGTGGGTCCCTGTGCAGGAGTGGGCCACCACTCTTTTATATGAGCAGTACTTGGCACAATACTCTTGATTCCCCATATACAGACAAAGGCAGCAGCTTATTAATTTAATAATAAACCCAATTTATTACTATAGAATTTTGTGACTGAGGATAATGTCATATTTGCATGTAGCTGAAAAGTGGAGCCCTGGAGTTGATGTGACTGGTGGGCCCTTGGCACCCCAGTCCAACACTGCCTACATGTTTCGACCCTTTAAGCTCTTGATTATGATTAAGAGCCTTAGTGTTCGAAACGCGTAGGCCTACTGTGTTTATTTTAATTTTTTTCCCTTTTGATATTTTAATGGGTACTAATACATAATGTTTTTATAGTCCTTTTTATTGTGGTTGTTGGATGTCTTCCTGATTTCTACCTGATCATTTTCACCGGTGAGCCGACTCGAGATCTCTGTCCGAGCACCGCACCCTGATTAGATTGAAGGATATCTGGACAGGGTGAGCTGATGTGATATTTTTCTTTGTCTTTATCCAGATTTAGACTTGTGTTTTGGTAAATGATTTTATATTTGGGTTCAAGGATATCCTATTTTGCTAAACGGTCCTTATTACAAAACTTCCGGTCCCTACTCCGACCAGTCAGCATTTTCATTGGGGACATAGATACGGATGATAATTTCTCCTGACTTGTCTACTTTAGAAATACTTGTTTTCCATTCAAAAATATTCTTGACCACTTGAGTTCTGTTCTTCTTGGAAATGTATGAATGAATAGTCAACGGGGCGCTATCATTCCTATTGTCAAAAGGGGTGTCCCTACATATTCTGATGCTTTCCATTCACTGGTGACACCTGTATCTTCACGCCCTATTGACAAGGGAAACCGTAGCGTCGAAAGTGAATCTATTCCTACATGTCCAAGAGGATTATCAGAGGGACCGTACATGGAAGTGTTCTAAAAAGATAGACGGTCCACCATTGTTTTTCTTAAAACAGACGTACCAGGAGAAAAGATGGGTCTCTGTAATGAGGATTATTATTTTTATCCTCATCAATGTCCCCTATGATAATGCCGACTGGCCTGTGTGGATGACCAGCAGAATTGTCAGTAGGCTTGGAGGAGAACATTGAGAGCTGGTAAGTCTTTTTTAAAGGGAAACCAAAAAATGACCTATTGTTTAAACAGGTTTTTGTGTTAAATGTCATTTTTTATTATTATTTTTGACTATGTTTTTTTCCTGTATCACAATCTGTATTAAAAATAGCAAGCAGATATCTTGCAATTCTCACACTGACCACTGGAGCTTTTTTATTTTCATACTTCCAGGAAATGCACATGTACATTAGCCACAATGACTCTAACCCCACCTTCTGTATTGAGGCATCTAATGAGCGTGTGCAATGTTCATTATGAAGGGAGAGGAGCAGGGACAGATGGTGATTGGTGGATCCTTTGTTACCAGCTATGTATAAAGGTTATTGTATTCTTGCCTCTGCTGATAAGGAAGGGGGAAATCAGGGACAGATGGTGATTGGTGGATCCTCTCTTATCAGCTGTGTATAAAGGTCATTGTATTCCTGCCTCTGATGATAAGGGAGGGGAGCAGGGACAGATGGTGATTGGTGGATCCTTTGTTACCAACCGTATATAAAGGTCATTGTATTCCTGCCTCTGCTGATAAGGGAGGGGGAAATCAGGGACAGATGGTGATTGGAGGATCCTCTGTTACCATCTGTGTATAAAGGTCATTGTAATCCTGCCTCTGCTGATAAAGAGGCTGCTGAAAACTCTTCCTGAAAAGACAGGAAGTATGAGTCTAAAAAAGCCCCGGTGGCCAGTATGAATATTGCTAGTTTACAAATTCGGGTTTTTAATACAATTATTAAAAAACATTGCCAATTTAAAAAAAAAAAATACATGTAACACAAAAGCCTAGGTCATTTTCTGGTAATAGCTTCCGTTTAATGTGTGCATACCAAATAATAGTGAAAGTTTGCTTATGGGCATACATTATTTTGTTCTATGACCCCAATTAAAATAGCGGCCCTCTCGGAGATCCCCCTTTAAGTCGTGTAAATCTAGGTATGGCAATTAAATAGATTTGATCTTCGAGTTACTTTACTCATTAGGAGAGCCAAGTCCAATGTGAATATCGTATACATGTAGCCACGTATTAAGTTGTGACCTCTAGCTTTGATTAGTAGTTTCATGAAAGCCACCACGGTGAGTTTGGCGGCCCCCCGTTTAACAGTAAATTCCAATGAACGTTTTTTGGAACCTTTATTAAGTTTGAAAAGCAATTAGAGATTGTGCTACATTACGGAACAGATGTTATAAAGGGCAGAGAAGGTGTTATATGGTCGAGTGCTCGCTCGTCTAATGGCACTAAAGTGCGCTGTACCCAACCGTCACCGCTGCTTTCATCTGCCCAACACCCGCTTCGAAAAGCGGCATGGGGCAGGTGCTTCATAGTAATGAGGATCAGCAATGGAGAAGAAAATAAAGGCAGCTCCAACCTGTCAATAATCACCGGATCGGAGGGTGTCTCGTTCCGATTCCCACAGCTCTTCTTATCACAACAGCGACTGCGGAGTGAAGAAAAAGAAAAATTTCAGTATTATGGCTGTACTGCAAATTCAGCCTCATTGAGACAGCGGGTTCAAATTGCAGCCACATTAGCGGCATCCGAGCTACCTGGAAGCTGTGTCAGAAAACACGTAAAGCCGCATGGGGGCTAATTACTCACTGTAACCTCGGCCAGCACAGCTGCCAGCTTATTAAGTCTCGTAACGGCACAGGTAAGCGAGCGAATGGACCCCCGAAATACTGACTTTATGCCTTTTCATAGTTTCCGTATATCGAATTTAGATATTATTTTCAAAGCATCTAAATAAAATTTACTGGAGAGCATTAAAAGAAACAATAAAGATTTGCAATTTGGAGAATTTCCCCCCTAAGGCCATGATCACACATGGAGGATGCACAGCAAAATTGAAAATTTACAGTACAAAGCATTTTTCATAGGTAGAAATACACAATTAATATGCATCATTATGGTCCACTAAGGCCATGATCATACATGGAGGATGTGCAGCAAATTTTCAAATTTACAGTACAAAGCAATTGCATAGGTGGAAATCCACAACTAAAACACATCACTATGGTGCACTAAGGCCATGGTCACACATGGAGGATGCACAGCAAATTTGCAAATTTACAGTACAAAGCATTTGCATAAGTAGAAATACACAATTAATATGCATCATTATGGTGCACTAAGGCCATGATGACACATGGAGGATTCACAGTAAATTTGCAAATTTACAGTACAAAGCATTTGCATAGGTAGAAATATACAATTAATACACATCACTATGGTGCACTAAGACCATGGTCACACATGGAGGATGCACAGCAAATTTACTTTACAAAGCATTTGCATAGGTAGAAATTCACAATTAATATGCATCACTTTGGTCCACTAAGGCCATGATCACACATGGAGGATGCACAGCAAATTTGAAAATTTACAGTACGAAGCATTTGCATAGGTAGAAATACACAATTAATATGCATTACTATGGTGCACAAAATTCAATTCTAACAGGCAGATTTTGTCACAGATTTCTAACGAGATCCAACATGTAAATGTAGCACCCTGAGGACTCGGCTGCTACAGGGGTATTACACCTCAAGCCAGAGGTGTGGTATTCCACTCCCGGGTAAGGATGGAGTGTGGAACTGAGCTAGTAGGCTGCATGCACTACATACATCCCATTTCCGGGGGACAGAACGACGGTACTCCCACCAGTTTATGTGCAGGTACGACAGCGTCTGTCCCTGGCTGGAGTGGGAGGGGGGTGGAACATCCCAGTAGTGTAGGGGCAGATAGGGGGAGTAGTCTGGGTAAAGATAGGAGCTCATTGGGTGCTGGTCACCTGAGCTCACACATAGAGGGAGTATATAAGGTGGGCACCATCTTAGAACAGGGTGAGTTCAGTCAGGCAAGAGGAGCCGAGCAGAGGAGCTCAGCCAGAAGGGCTGACAGGGAGCTGTGGCTCCGGCTGGGCCCAGCTCCAGAGCAGAGCCTGCAGAGGGAGAGAGGAGAAAAGAAGGACCCAGAGAGGAGACAAGAAGGGAACCCCAAGATCCCAGAATAAAGACAAAAGGGTGAAGGGTTGGCGGACAAGGGTACCGGATCCCAAGCTGGCGGAGGCCAAAACGAACCTTAGCCAGGAACCGGAGGTCGTGGTCAGGATCTGCCACGACCCTCACCAAATCCACTAGAAAGGCACACCGAGTATAGGGTCAGGGAGCCCAGAGGAGGCTTGACCACCAAGAGACCCGAGGGAGCCGGCCAAAAGTGGATCCCTGGTGGGAACGGCCAGAGGAAGGGAGAGTCAGAAAGGAGCTCAGGACCACGCTCCGGAATTGCCTGGGGGTTGGCCGAGTCCAGGACCTGGTGGACGCAGCACGGCTCGGGTGGTCACTCAAGGCCAGAGTGACCAAGAGAACACCAGTAAGTAAAAACCCTGAACTGCATCTCCTGACTCTGAATCTTCTTTCTGCATCATCACAACCCCCATCCTCTACACCTGCTGCCCTGAGGCCATACCCCTCCCATTGGGGGTTATACCATCACTGCTGCACATATACCACCGGCCTCAGTGGACTGCTCTGCAGCGGCGGCTTCAAAGCCGCACTCAACGGGTGGCGTAGTCGACAATCAAGTTAACATCTACTGCCATAGACTGCCACTTAGTTTGACACCCTGGGCACGGACCGGGTCACCGCCACAAGGACTACTACCCCCATCGAGACCCGGCTCCGGGTATCCCCTACAGCACTGGCCCAGGGGGCGCGTCAACTTTTGGCGTAGTCGGCAGGATCTCGTGCCCGCAACCACCGGGTACTGCGTGCCTGAAAAAGAGACTTTTAAACTTACCTGTGGTGAAGATTCCCGCCATCCGGCGCCATCTTCAGCCTTCTTCCCGCCATCGGTGAAGATTCCCGCCATCCACGGAGTTTCCCGCCACTGGGAGACGATTCCCGCCATTTCAGAAGATTTCCCGCCCTGGCAGAGCGGACGCCATTATGGGCGTGCCGGAGGGTGGCAAGAGGCCACCTCCCATCGTGGGCCAGGTCAAGGAATGGCGCCAAAAGCGGAAACCGCCCCCACCAGCAGAGACTGTGATGTTAGAGATGTCCATCAGCGTGAGGGGACTGCCCCTGGAACTGACAATCACCAAGTTACCCCAGGACCGCCCTGAGTATGGGCGTATACAGAACAAACGAAAGAAGATGGGAGCAGCTTGGAGGAGTCTGGAGAGGAGTCTGGAGGAGCCGTACCCGGAGATGGAGGGAGAGGCAGGCAGCACCGACCCAGTGGTCAGGAGCCTGTTGCAAGCGACAGCCCCAGAAGGCCTGGTGGAGATCCTGGCACAGCTCCCCCGAGACCGGGAGCGTGCACAGACCGCACTGGAGGGCTTGGCTCAGAGGATGGCCCGAGTGCAGCGGGACGTACTGGCCGCATGGAGCAGAGAGATGGCCCAGCAGGCTGGAACCCGCCAGCGAAGCACGCCACCCACAACAAGGAGCATGTCCGCCTCTGAGGACGGTGCAGGAGGGACGACGGCCGGAGACGACGCCGCGGAGGGAGTTGAAGAAAAGGGAGCAGGTAATGGGGACGACAACATCCCGTGCCCGATGGTCGCAAGCCTGCCCCAACTCCCCGTCGCAGAGCCCGAGACCCCACTCACCACTCACGTTGCTGCATCGTCACCGCTCCAAGCTAGGCCTCAAGCGGCAGGAGCCGCGGCCACGCCCCCTGTGACGTCACGCGCCGCAACCCTGAGCGCGGCCAAGCAGGAGACGCCACTGGCCTGGTCGCAAGGCCTGGTGAACCCGGGCGCCGCAGTGCCAACAGCGCCCTCTACCTCCACTGAGCCACCGGCCTGGTCGCTGGGCCAAGTAACCCCGGGCGCCGCCGTCTTCACGGTGCCCTTTACATTCAGGGTGCCCCAAGCCTGGTCGCAAGGCCTGGTAAACCCGGGCGCCGCTACCACAACAGCACCCTCAACGTCCACAGCGCCACACCTGGGTGAAGACCTATTTGCCCAGCACACATGCCCGGATGGGCAGCCCTTTGTGTGGCCGCCGGAGTTCCACCATCCCCGACTCCGGAAAGAAAGACCTCTGGATGAGCCCCTGATCCCGGCTCCGGCGCCCGTCAAGATGACCCCGCTCTCGTTAGAGGAGGCGCAGTTCGAGTGGGACCCCGCAGGAGGAGACCTCATCGGGTTCACTCAGGAGACCCGGGCGGCCGCAGCTGAGCGTGCGGAGTGCTGTCGCCAGCAGTTAGAGGTCTTTGACAGAGAAAGAAGGGAGAGGCGGGTCCGTGAGCAGCGGCTGCAAATAAAAAGTGCAGAGCAGAAAAGCCGGACCCGAAGGAACCCCCGTGCAGCCCACGGTCCCCGTGCCACCGGGACTGTAATTAAATTCCAACTGCAGCACGGTTGGGGCTTCATCAGAGATCATCACACCCCCGGCGACGTCTTCGTGACCAGAAGAGATGTCGAGTCCCACCTACCGGAGGGACACAGAGGTCGTGACCTATACCTGGGTGACGAGGTCACATTCACCCGGCACCAATGTGCCAAAGGACCCTATGCCCTTCATGTACATCGCCTGACGGAAGAGGAGCTGCGGTGTGAGGAGGAACAAGAGGACCCGGACGGGTCTGAAGCCTACCCTCAGGAAGGAGCAGGAGGGCATCGTCACCATTAAGAGGTGAACTGAAACTGTAAAATAGTTACCCGTAAGGGTATATGCCATGCTGCTAATTTAAATATGTTCCCCGTTGGGACAAGTGTGAACAGCCATCCCTTTTCCCCACTGGTCGAGGACTGAGAGCGGCCATACCTCCCCTTGTATATAGTTGCGCTTTCTAAGGCGCCCCCTACCGGTTTTATAGGAAACTGTTTTTTGCTGATAATATATATATTGTTTTATATGTTTATGATGTTTTTGAAAAAAAAAAATTGTATGTTTGTGGATGTTTTTATTCTTTTACAGCCCGAGGACGTGCTGTGATTTACCAGGGGGGAATGTAGCACCCTGAGGACTCGGCTGCTACAGGGGTATTACACCTCAAGCCAGAGGTGTGGTATTCCACTCCCGGGTAAGGATGGAGTGTGGAACTGAGCTAGTAGGCTGCATGCACTACATACATCCCATTTCCGGGGGACAGAACGACGGTACTCCCACCAGTTTATGTGCAGGTACGACAGCGTCTGTCCCTGGCTGGAGTGGGAGGGGGGTGGAACATCCCAGTAGTGTAGGGGCAGATAGGGGGAGTAGTCTGGGTAAAGATAGGAGCTCATTGGGTGCTGGTCACCTGAGCTCACACATAGAGGGAGTATATAAGGTGGGCACCATCTTAGAACAGGGTGAGTTCAGTCAGGCAAGAGGAGCAGAGCAGAGGAGCTCAGCCAGAAGGGCTGACAGGGAGCTGTGGCTCCGGCTGGGCCCAGCTCCAGAGCAGAGCCTGCAGAGGGAGAGAGGAGAAAAGAAGGACCCAGAGAGGAGACAAGAAGGGAACCCCAAGATCCCAGAATAAAGACAAAAGGGTGAAGGGTTGGCGGACAAGGGTACCGGATCCCAAGCTGGCGGAGGCCAAAACGAACCTTAGCCAGGAACCGGAGGTCGTGGTCAGGATCTGCCACGACCCTCACCAAATCCACTAGAAAGGCACACCGAGTATAGGGTCAGGGAGCCCAGAGGAGGCTTGACCACCAAGAGACCCGAGGGAGCCGGCCAAAAGTGGATCCCTGGTGGGAACGGCCAGAGGAAGGGAGAGTCAGAAAGGAGCTCAGGACCACGCTCCGGAATTGCCTGGGGGTTGGCCGAGTCCAGGACCTGGTGGACGCAGCACGGCTCGGGTGGTCACTCAAGGCCAGAGTGACCAAGAGAACACCAGTAAGTAAAAACCCTGAACTGCATCTCCTGACTCTGAATCTTCTTTCTGCATCATCACAACCCCCATCCTCTACACCTGCTGCCCTGAGGCCATACCCCTCCCGTTGGGGGTTATACCATCACTGCTGCACATATACCACCGGCCTCAGTGGACTGCTCTGCAGCGGCGGCTTCAAAGCCGCACTCAACGGGTGGCGTAGTCGACAATCAAGTTAACATCTACTGCCATAGACTGCCACTTAGTTTGACACCCTGGGCACGGACCGGGTCACCGCCACAAGGACTACTACCCCCATCGAGATCCGGCTCCGGGTATCCCCTACAGCACTGGCCCAGGGGGCGCGTCATAATGAGAATATTCCATCAAGAACAATATATGGGCCCTTTGCAGTCCAATAACTCATCACAATGCACAATTCCACTTGCTTTGGAGGTAGAAATGGGTCTCCTTACTTCTGATGCCCCTGTGCGGCTGCACTGGTTGCACCATTGATATGTCCACCCCAGCCTTCAAGGGGTTGTCACCCTTTAGAAAACTTTTACCTGCCAGCTCAATTTGTTGTATAAAAAATAAATCACACTTTAATTACTCTCTCAGGTAGGGATGAGCGGACCTGTGGAAGTTCAGGTTCTGGTACCCAACCCGAACTTTATTCCATAGTTCAGTTCGGATACCAGAACTGTACCCAAACTTGAATCAGAACCCGAACCCCATTGAAAACAATGGGGACCCGATCTTTGAGCTGGAAATTATTCTCTCTCTCCGCAACAGACTTCCCCCGGAACTTCAAACATTGCAACGGACTTCCCGGAGAAGTCTGTGTTCAGCACTTAGCACCAGACACAAACTGTCCGGTACGAACCCCGAACTTTTAAGTTCGGGTTTGCTCATCTCTACTCTCAGGGTCCAGCACTACGTCTCCAGGGCAGCCGGGTATCTCCTGTTGGTTGCAGTGGTGACATCACTTCGAGAGCCATGCAGTCAATCACTGAGCTCAGTAGCTCGCTAATGCCATGGCTCATGGATTGGCTGCAGCGCTGTCAATGTCAACACCTATATACAATCACCGGAGCTGCTCTGCACACACAGTGTTTGACACGGGAAGGGTCAGTAAAGTGTGGTTTGTTGTTTTTTTGTTTTAGATCAGATCATATTTATTGAGAGAAAGCAACAAATCATCATCATTACAGTTTCCATTTTCAACCGATACAGACATAAAGTGAATATAACACAGGTTACAATGCTTTAGCAATGAAGAACACTCATCATTTGGCCCTTAAAGGGGTCTGGAGAGAGAGTAAATTTTAGAAAGGGAGAGACCTAGGTCATCTATAAGGCAAGAGTATCATTCCATGAGTGCACAAAGATGCGGTAACATGCATACTTGCTAGGGAGGGAGAGGGGAAAGGCTCATAGGTTAGTGAATCCAGCCAATTTAGGCCCTATTCAAAAAATAGGCAATCATTGCCACTGTTGCCCGATCTCCGGTGCTTTGCTTTGTTACAACATACTGAGCTGGTAGGCAAAAGTTTTCCGAAAGGGGACAATCCCTTTAAGGGATCTTGCACACAACACAGCCCAATTGCGGCACACAAAGTTCCTACAGTTTTGTTCAACAGAACTATAGAAGATGTGCCAATGTATGATGCCTCCATTTGACACAGTAGTGTAGATGTGTTCTCCCCTTGAACCCATGTTTGCAGGCATCTGATTTCTTCCTATAATATAGCTATACGCAGGTAACAGTCATGCTCCTCTGTTTCGAACCCTTGAGCCTGTGTTTTATGGTTGGCTTCTCTGTCCGCTGAGCCACAGCAGACACACCTTTTCTCTGGGTGTTTAGGTTACGTTATTCTGGCTGCAGTCTGTTTAGCATAACGCAGGTGTTTTCATTTGTCTGCCCTATCACCTTTCGGGTGCGGCTTTATATTTGTTTTCCCTGCTTGCATTTCCTGCTGGTGATAGTTTCATGTGGATTTTCAGCCATTCTACTGTAGTTTAAAACCAGTCAGTGAAATTCCAGCTAGGGTTTATCTCTTTGCTGTTTCTGCTCTTTACTCTGCACGTATCTTCTTTTTCTTTTTAGGAAATAGGCGGCATATTATCTAACAGTATGTACTTTATACTTTATTTTGTATTTCTTAGTTTGTTTTACTCACTCTCTTTCTATTTCAGCACACTTCCCCATCTGTAGGTAATTTGCACTCTTCTCTGCCTTCCGGTTCTTTAGGAGGAACATGAAGCGTTCATTGGCCTTTCAGGCAACATAGGTCCGAGTCGCCATCTTCTAGTCTGTAGTTAGGGCAATCTCTGCTCACGCAGGAACCACTAGGAACTGTGGGGTCAGTATCTCTAGTATGTACAGGAAGCGGAAGTTTTCAGCTTTACCTATTTTCCTGAGTGAGTTGCTACACTAGCATAACAGTAGCAGTATGGGTATATAGACCTTCCAGGGCTTAGACCTCTGGCAGTGATTAATCTCTTGGAATCAAAACGATCGAGTGTTTAAATTCAACATGCCCTGACATCGTCTCTCAGGGGAGAGTCAGCAGACCCCCATACAGATTACATGGCTGTCCTCTCCCAGAGAATAAAACAGGTATGGCCGAATCTAATTTAACCTGTACAGGGGCCTTTAGATTGGGGAAGACCGAACGCAGAAGAGTTAGATTACAGAACGTCATAGTCCTGCCTGAAAAGATGACTTTTTAGAGCACTCTTAAAACTATGGATATCGGAAATCAACCAAATTGCTTGGGGCAGCATATTCCAAAGAACTGGTGCAGCACAAGAGAAGTCTTGGAGATGAGAATGGAAGTTTCAAATTATGGAGGAAGTTACATGATAGTAGAACATAGAATATGGGTAGAGAGTGGAAGATAAAGATGAGAAAGGAGATCACTGGATCCAGTCACCTGACTGCTGCAGCCAATCACAGGACTCAGTGAATAGTACATTATTGTATCCATTTCTGGCACAGACTAGCAGAGTAGCCTTTGGTGGATCCATGAGTGTTACAGCAGGTGAATATGCCTCAGTTGATTATTTTTTTAAAACATCCACATCAATCTCAGAATTTTCTTTACATGTCTGACCATGCTTTTTAATGCTAAGATGATTATTTTTTTCTTCTATGATGTCATATGTGGGGGGCAGACTGCTGAAAATAGGTCCATGCTAATCAAGCAGGCATTCTAAGCCTTTAAAATAAAATAAAAATTCTATAAAACTTTTATCAAGAGCACAATCCATCATCAATAATTACAATAAAATCTAAAATAGGAAATCGAGATTTATGGGGTTTGTTTAGTAGAAGACTCCTGCACATTTTCCATGTAGCATGGTAATTCAGCCCTCCACCACTGGGACAGACTGGAACAATTGCATATTTCATTAATCTTTACAGTGAAATAAAACTATACACGCAGTGTACTTTACCAGACGAGTCATTTAGGAAAGTCATTTGTCCCGGTGACTAGAACAGTGAAAAGGTTTTGACTTCTCATAAATAATGGTTTCAACCAGTCCAGATCCAGCCTCTGGCTTTGCAAAGACAGTCCTGCTTGAAAAATAAGACACCCCCTGCCAGCTGGACTAATGCCACTTTGTGCCCTGTGGAGTCATCTCTATAGCGGCCCTTGATCTCTCATACAATGTAACCAATTTCTACAAGGTTGAGCCATATGGGATGCATAGAGTTTGTGGACGGCCACATTCTTCTATGACAGAGAAGGAGATGGTTGTTCGGAAAATCAGGAAAATAGAACAGTGTGTAAGGAACTGAAAAATTAGAAAAAGGAGTTTGCATCTGGCATTGAGGAGAAATGGGATATTTGGAAAGTTCAGAGAAGGCATGTCTTAGACCTTATGCACTGCGCAATAGAAATATGTCCTTCCTACCTTTTCTCTTGGCTTGAGATAGCCTTAACTCTGGAAAAAGAAGATTTTGCAATACTACAATAGAAAGCAAATATTTTTTTTCAAAGCTGGTTATCTCATGTCTGCTAACTCTCCCAAAAAGTCTGGGAGCCGTCCAGAAAAAAGACGAGACCTCCAGTCTCGTAGGAGTTGGAAAGTCTCCTAGGCACCGCCAAAGCCCTCGAAAATCACCCGGAAGGAAGCCCCAGCAGATTCAGTGGGTATGGATGGAGCATGGACAAGGAACGTAGGAGGGAAGGAGATGGCTGAGAAAAGGGAGGATGTTTATACAGAACTTGCCCCAAAAAGACGCCAATCTGACACCACTAAACTCAAGAATCAAGATATCTCAAAGTAAGAGTTAAGGAAGTACACAATCTCCGTGATGTACGAAGCAATAATGTGGCACTCGTAGAAGTGTATGAGGCCTTTGAGTACCTTCGTTTGTCTCAGGTATTATCAGTGGCGTAACTTGAAGCTTGTGGTCCCCAATTCAAAATCTCCAACAAGGCCCCAACCATCACAGGTCATTAATGGAATTGGTCTTCTCATATGAATTAAAGGGATATTGGCTCCAGGCTCGGGTGGGAATGCAGCACCGGCTTCCACTATAGATATGCCCATGGGTATTATATACTGGTGTCTTCTTATGTGGCTGTAAAATCCTTCAGCCTCCACAGGTATCCCTGCTTTCTTTGAAGCCTATACAGCTACACCACTGCCATCAGCTCTGCAGCAATGGCCCGTGAAGAGCTCTATTAGCTGCTATCCAGGTTGCATGCACATGGCACAATGGAAACTTATATTTCCAGGTAGTTGTTTCAATTTGAAGGGGTTGTCCAATAAACAATATCATATATCACCCATGCACAAGATAAGTCACAAATGTAGGATCACTGGAACCCCCATCGATTACAAGAACAGGGGTCACAAAGTCGCCTGTATGAATGGAGTGGAAGTGAGCATGTGCGACCACCACTTCATCTACTATTTACAGAAGTGGTGGTCGCACATATTCACTACCACTCAATTTACCCAGGGGACCTTAGAAACTCCATGCATTATGGTTTCAATAGTTGGACCACCAGACCAGCGATGATACATTTTGAAGTATCCTCTGGATAAGTTATAGATATTCTTTATAGTACAACTACTTTTTTTATTGATGGCCTATTGTTAAGATTGGTGGGGATGCAACACCTGTCACCCATGCCAATCAACTATTATCAGTGCCAGAAGTTCTCAGATGATGCCAGAAGACAGCTGCTTCATCAAAACTCTACGTGGCCGAGGCTGGGTAGAGCAGATTCACCCCCTATTTATTTCTATAGGTGGTGGATCTGCAGTACCTATAGAAGTAGACTAGAAGTAGACTAGAAGTAGACTATAGTAGACTATAGAAGTGACAGAGCTGCTGTGTTCTGGCAGCATTCGAAAACTTTTGGCCGATGCCAGTAACAGCTAATCGCTGGAGGTGCCACCTCCACCGTTGGATAGGACATCAATAAAAAAGGAGTGGCAAACCCTTTTTATGTTAAATTTAAGGTACGATGCTAGATGTCTCTTGTTAGCATCTGTGTGGCAGCAGATCCGACAGAGTTTAGGTCTTCAACAGCTAATCGGCAGAGGTGCCACCTTCATCGATGGATAGGACATCAATAAAAAAGTAGATGCCAACCCTTTTTATGTTAAATTAAAGGTACGATACTAGATGTATCTTGTTAGCATCTGTGTGGCAGCAGATCCAACAGGATTTAGGCCTTCAACAGCTAATCGGCAGAGGAGCCACCTCCACCGATGCATAGGACGTCAATAAAAAAGTAGTGGCCAACCCTTTTCATGTTAAATTTAAGGTACGATACTAGATGTCTCTAGTTAGCATCTGTGTGTCAGCAGATCCAACAAGGTTTAGGCCTTCAACAGCTAATAGGCGGAGGTGCCACCTCCACCTTTGGATAGGACATCAATAAAAAAGGAGTGGCCAACCCTTTTTATGTTAAATTTAAGGTACGATACTAGATGTCTCTAGTTAACATCTGTGTGGCAGCAGATCCAACAAGGTTTAGGCCTTCAACAGCTAATCGGCGGAGGTGCCACCTCCACCTTTGGATAGGACATCAATAAAAAAGGAGTGGCCAATCCTTTTTATGTTAAATTAAAGGTAAGATACTAGATGTCTCCTGTTAGCACCTGTGTGGCAGCAGATCCAACAAGGTTTAGGCCTTCAACAGCTAATCGGCGGAGGTGCCACCAATAGGACATCAATAAAAAAGGAGTTGCCAACCCTTTTAATGTTAAATTAAAGGTACGATACTAGATGTCTCTTGTTAGCACCTGTGTGGCAGCAGATCCAACAGGGTTTAGTCCTTCTGAAAGGCATCTATGGACAGTTTTTTGGCAAAATTGTTGAACGCATGCATCAGAAAGCTAAATGACATACTGTCTGAGTGCTACAATAGAAGCCACTTGGCCGCCTTGCTATCCCTAAAACAGGTGCAACGATGATAAAGGCGACCACTCTTGAATCTACTTGACCCTTCGATCCTCTTTACCTGTTTCTAAAGCAACCAATCATCTCGCAGCCAAAATACCCACTCCACATCTGAATTCAAAGCGCTACCCATAGGAATGTTTTAGTAGCCCATAAATTTGCTCCCTTTGTCACATAAATGCAAAGCTTTATCGCGCTGTTTGTCTTGACAGAAAGCCCTGCAGAAAGTTGTTTAGGGATTAAATCTCTAAAACAAGCCATTTCCAAACAGAGGGCTTTCACTATTTCATGTCTGGTTACAGAGAATTTCATCTTAGGGGAAGCAGGCTGTCTCTCACACCGTATGGCAAATGGCCGTGCATAGCAATTAGCCTGGCTGATTAATGGTGAGCAGACTCTAATTTTATGCTCATAACCAAAGCTCCATTTGCACCTCTTGTGCAAAATCAGCACTTCCCCTCATCCTCTGATTTCGTACTAACGCGCTTTACCTTCTCTGGAGGCAGAAGACAAGATTTCTGACCCGTATCCAATTCTAATATATTGTAGCTGAAGAACGCTATCTTCAGTAACGACCAATTAAGAGGTAATGAGTCAATATGAGCACAGGTAGACCAAGAATATATGAGACCTGAATCCTCAAATCAGGGCTAAATTTAATATTTTCAAATTTGAGC
This sequence comes from Phyllobates terribilis, assembly GCF_046119375.1. NCBI lineage: Eukaryota > Metazoa > Chordata > Amphibia > Anura > Dendrobatidae > Phyllobates > Phyllobates terribilis. Next base: position 145,371,475 of record NW_027362770.1, read on the forward strand.
ACATTTTATGTTACACTTACAGATAGTTCTGTCTTTTTAATAAATTTTATTGACCTTGTTATTCATTTTTACTTTTTAGCACGTTTTAAGTTATTTATTACTGTCCTTTGCCAATGGACAGTAGATAAAAGCTGAGCAAATGTTTGGGCAGCCCAGATTAATGGGGATCCCAGTGATCTTTTTCGGCTGTATTCACACTTCCGATCAGACATCCAGTTTGTCTTCTCTGTTTTTAGTAACATGCAAATGGGATACTATGAAAAATGGATCTGTTGTAGAACTGACTTAAACGGAAGTATCATGGTTACTGTAATATGTCCGTTCTAAAAAGCAGAACTGATCCAATAATAATCATGGGCACCTCTCTGCTTTTGTTTGCGTAAGTTACAAAATGGATCCGTTTTTACATTATTCCATTGGAAAAGACAAGTGAAAGGTGTAAAAGGAAGTGTGAACACAGCCTTGGTGGATAGAGGAGAAGCAGCTCTACTAGTCACCTCTACTTCTAAAAGGAAAAACAATGAATGGTCCAATAAAACCTTCCATGATCAATTCATTAACCTGCCTGTTGCCCTCCTGAGATCCTATAAGCCATTGGTCTCCAATCTGGGATTCTTTAATATGTCCACCCCTGACCCTAGGACCAAGAAATAACTTTATGCCGCCCTCCAAAAAACAAGCTCAACAGAGATAGACTAGGAAGAGAAGAGGATAAATAAGAGTTCCAACTATTGAGGTTCCAAAGGTAGTAGCGGTACCCACGTCCTGGAGCCTAAAGGCAGTGTTTTAGTGTAGGAGCAGAATGGACAAAGTGGCAGTTTGTTAGGGACATAATCTTTTTAAAACAAAAGTACAACTCTCTTTCTTTTTTTTAAATGTTGGGTCCATTAAGAAGTGGCCTCAATGACCATGATCTGGGGCAGACTTCTGGCTGGGTGCCCATTATTTTTGAGATAGCGTCACTTTGAACTGTATCGGTGTCAATATGAAGATGATACAATTGGAACCGATGGTAGATAGAACATGCCGATGATCCTCCATCCTTAAGGCCTATGGCCCACAAAATCATAGAATCATAGAATGTTAGAGTTGGAAGGGACCTCCAGGGTCGTCGTGTCCAACCCCCTGCTCAATACAGGATTCACTAAACCATCTCAATCAGATGTCTGTCCAGCCTCTGAAGACTTCCATTGAAGGAGAACTCGCCACCTCTCGTGGCCGCCTGTTCCACTCATTGATCACCCTCACTGTCAAAAAGTTTTTTCTAATATCTAATCTGTATCTTCTCGCTTTCAGTTTCATTCCATTGCTTCTCGTGTTTCCATGTGTAAATGAGAATAAGGATGATCCCTCTACACTGTGACAGCCCTTCAGATATTTGTAGACAGCTATTAAGTCTCCTCTTTTTTGCAAGATAAACATTCCCAGATCCTTTAACCGTTCCTCGTAGGACATAGTTTGCAGTCTGCTCACCATCCTGGTAGCTCTTCTCTGAACTTGCTCCATCTTTTGGATGTCTTTTTTAAAATGTGGTGCCCAGAACTGGACACAGTATTCCAGATGAGGTCTGACCAAGGAGGAGTAGAGGGGAATAATTGCTTCACACGATCTAGACTCTATGTCAGGATCCTGGTAGAGGTGTCAGAATGACTTTGCTTTATTACGCCCTCTGTGCTACCTGCTCTGTGTGCAAGGTAAAAGGTACCTTGGTCACTTAGATTAGGTGAGTAGTAGCTTTACTTTTTTTGCTGGGGATCTCACAATGATGACATTAATACTTTTGGAAGGGGGCACTCGGAGGGCAGCATCAAACTTTAATTGGGAACTAAGAGGGCATTAAGACTTTTTAAAGGGGGCACTCAGGGGCCATTATTTCTTTAAGGGTGCACTCAGATGTCATTATTTGTTTTAAGGGTGCACTCAGATGGCATTATTTGTTTTTAGGGTGCACTCAGATGCCATTATTTGTTGAAAGGAAGGCTTTATGGATATTAATATTGGGGTAGGAGTCAAAATACTTGCCTTGCCCTGGGTATTGGCAGCCCAAGGTATGCCACTGCCTAAGGGGGGCCCTCTGCTCTATAACTATACACCAATATTGTAAATAGCACATGGTAGGTGAAGACCCAGTTATAGATTTTGCATTGGATCCAAGAAGCTTTAAGATATGTTTTTGGGACAGACCCTTTGTATGGCGATATGAAATAATTATGTGACACCATACTTATTTTCACCTGTAAATTGCATTTTTAACTTAATTTGCAGTAAAAATAGAAAATCTGAATATTGCTTAGATTTAATTTCTTTCTACGGCTGATTGGCATATTACAGCGCTGAAAAGGTTAAACAAATAACATCGGCGGCGCAGAAGTGGCAGCTTTGTTTAATGCCTGGCCGCCAAGCAAATAAACAGCATCTCTTACCAGTCTGTAGGCAGCGAGGAAAATGGTAATCTCCGGCATTAGCTGCCTGACATTTTAAATATGGCTTTTCTGTCTAAAGTATACTGTACAAATAGCATAATTTGCCTTCAACGGCTTCATGATTCCCCCGCTGTGAGCTGTGGATTTTTCTTTTCTGTTCTTTGTATTTATAAAGGGAAAATCCATACCGTCAGTAAAGTAACCCAACAAGATGGTAAACACTGCAAACCACACCAGGAGCAAAAAGCAAAGTATACATTAGAGCGGGGGCGGAGAGGAGTGTGAGCAGAAGTGGGCGCTAAGTGCCTGTCAATCAAAACTGTTATTGTCCATCTATTACATGCAGAAGTGTGAATCTCCGATCACTGCATACAGTATATCTGGGGGAATCCTGCCTGGCGGTATACAGAAAACCAAACTCATCTATACAAGTGTAAGGAATTCTCGAGACAGCTGAAATGATGGGAACGGTATAGTAAAGAAAGGAAAATAGACAGACAGATGCTTAGATAGATAGATAGACAGATAGATGATAGATAGATAGATGGATAGATAAAGAATAGATAGATAATAGATAGATGATAGATAGATACAGAGATAGATAATAGATAATAGATAGAGATAGATACAGTTATATGAAAAAGTTTGGGCACCCCTATTAATCTTAAGCTTAATGTTTTCTTAAAATTGGTGTTTTTCGCAACAGTTATTTCAGTTTGATATATGTAATAACTGTTGGACACAGTAATGTTTCTGCCTTGAAATGAGGTTTATTGTACTAACAGAAAATGTGCAATCTGCATTCAAACAAAATTTGACAGATGCATAAGTATGGGCACCCTTACCATTTTCTTGTTTTAAATACTCCTACCTACTTTTTACTGACTTACTAAAGCACTTTTTTTGGTTTTGTAACCTCATTGAGCTTTGAACTTCATAGCCAGGTGTATGCAATCATGAGAAAAGCTACTTAAAGTGGCCACTTTGTTCTCCTGTTTGAATCTCCTCTGAAGAGTGGCATCATGGGCTCCTCAAAACAACTGTCAAATGATCTGAAAACAAAGATTATTCAACATAGTTGTTCAGGGGAAGGATACAAAAAGCTGTCTCAGAGATTTAACCTGTCAGTTTCCACTGTGAGGAACATAGTAAGGAAATGGAAGAACACAGGGTCAGTTCTTGTTAAGGCCAGAAGTGGCAGGCCAAGAAAAACATCAGAAAGGCGGAGAAGAAGAATGGTGAGATCAGTCAAGGACAATCCTCAGACCACCTCCAGAGAGCTGCAGCATCAACTTGCTGCAGATGGTGTCACTGTGCATCGGTCAACTATACAACGCACTTTGCACAAGGAGAAGCTGTATGGGAGAGTGATGCGAAAGAAGCCGTTTCTGCAAGCACGCCACAAACAGAGTCGGCTGAGGTATGCAAAAGCACATTTGGAGAAGCCAATTTCCTTTTGGAAGAAGGTCCTGTGGACTGATGAAACCAAGATTGAGTTGTTTGGTCATACAAAAAGGCGTTATGCATGGCGGCAAAAAAACACAGCATTCCAAGAAAAACACTTGATACCCACAGTAAAATTTGGTGGAGGTTCCATCATGCTTTGGGGCTGTGTGGCCAATGCCGACACCGGGAATCTTGTTAAAGTTGAGGGACGCATGGATTCCACTCAGTATCAGCAGGTAATGTTCAAGAATCAGTGATCAAGTTGAAGTTACGCAGGGGATGGATCTTTCAGCAAGACAATGATCCAAAACACCGCTCCAAATCTACTCAGGCATTCATGCAGAGGAACAATTACAATGTTCTGGAATGGCCATCCCAGTCCCCAGACCTGAATATCATTGAACATCTGTGGGATCATTTGAAGAGGGCTGTCCATGCTCGGCGACCATCAAACTTAACTGAACTGGAATTGTTTTGTAAAGAGGAATGGTCAAAAATACCTTCATCCAGGATCCAGGAACTCATTTAAAGCTACAGGAAGCGACTAGAGGCTGTTATTTTTGCAAAAGGAGGATCTACTAAATATTAATGTCACTTTTCTGGTGAGGTGCCCATACTTATGCACCTGTCAAATTTTGTTTGAATGCAGATTGCACATTTTCTGTTAGTACAATAAACCTCATTTCAAGGCAGAAACATTACTGTGTCCAACAGTTATTACATATATCAAACTGAAATAGCTGTTGCAAAAACCCCAATTTTTATAAAACATTAAGCTTAAGATTAATAGGGGTGCCCAAACTTTTTCATATAACTGTAGATAATAGATAGATGATAGATAATAGATAGATAGATAGATAATAGATAGATAATAAATAGATAGATAGATAAATAGATAGATAGATAGATAGATAGATAGATAGATAGATAGATACAAATCGTAATTTTCATGGAATAGATAGAGATATACTCTGCTCAAAAAAATAAAGGGAACACTTAAACAACAGAATATAACTCCAAGTAAATCAAACTTCTGTGAAATCAAACTGTCCACTTAGGAAGCAACACTGATTGACAATCAATTTCACATGCTGTTGTGCACATGGAATAGACAATAGATGGAAATTATTGGCAATTATCAAGACACCTTCAATAAAGGAGTGGTTCTGCAGGTGGGGACCACAGACCACATCTCAGTGCCATTGCTTTCTGGCTGATGTTTTGGTCACTTTAGAATGTTGGTTGTGCTTTCACACTCGTGGTAGCATGAGACGGACTCTACAACCCACAGAAGTTGCTCAGGTAGTGCAGCTCATCCAGGATGGCACATCAATGCGAGCTGTGGCAAGAAGGTTTGCTGTGTCTGTCAGCGTAGTGTCCAGAGGCTGGAGGCGCTACCAGGAAACAGGCCAGTACACCAGGAGATGTGGAGGGGGCCGTAGGAGGGCAACAACCCAGCAGCAGGACCACTACTTCCGCCTTTGTGCTAGGAGGAACAGGAGGAGCACTGCCAGAGCCCTGCAAAATGACCTCCAGCTGGCCACAAATGTGCATGTGTCTGCACAGACGGTTAGAAACCGACTCCCTGAGGGTGGTATGAGGGCCCGACGTCCACAGATGGAGGTTGTACTCACAGCCCAACACCGTGCAGGACGCTTGGCATTTGCCACAGAACACAAGGATTGGCAAAGTCGCCACTGGCGCCCTGTGCTCTTCACAGATGAAAGCAGGTTCAAACTGAGCACATGTGACAGACGTGACAGAGTCTGAAGACGCCGTGGAGAGCGATCTGCTGCCTGCAACATCCTTCAGCATGACAGGTTTGGCAGTGGGTCAGTAATGGTGTGGGGTGGCATTTCTTTGGAGGGCCCCACAGCCCTCCATGTGCTCGCCAGAGGAAGCCTGACTGCCATTAGGTACCGAGATGAGATCCTCAGAACGCTTGTGAGACCATATGCTGGTGCGGTTGGCCCTGGGTTCCTCCTAATGCAGGACAATGCCAGACCTCATGTGGCTGGAGTGTGTCAGCAGTTCCTGCAAGATGAAGGCATTGAAGCTATGGACTGGCCCGCCCGTTCCCCAGACCTGAATCCGATTGAGCACATCTGGGACATCATGTCTCGCTCCATCCACCAACGTTACGTTGCACCACAGACTGTCCAGGAGTTGGCGGATGCTTTAGTCCAGGTCTGGGAGGATATCCCACAAGAGACCATCCGTAACCTCATCAGGATCATGCCCAGGCGTTGTAGGGAGGTCATACAGGCACGTGGAGGCCACACACAATACTGAGCCTCATTTTGACTTGTTTTAACCCTAGAATGCATGACTATAAAAATCTACACTTTCACATACCTGGGGCCTTTTAGGCCCGTGTGCAAATAACATGGAATAACTCAAACAAAAATGACAAACAACTATATACCTGAGGAATACCTAGAGTTTCAAAATTCTAGCTAAAGTAATCTTGCAGAAAATAGAAAACAATTAACAGGGCGGGCCTGCGAGGCCCCAGGTATGCGTTCTAGGGTTAAGGACATTACATCAAAGTTGGATCAGCCTGTAGTGTGTTTTTCCACTATAATTTTGGGGATGACTCCAAATCCAGGCCTCCATTGGTTAATAAATTTGATTTCCATTGATGATTTTTGTGTGATTTTGTTGTCAGCACATTCAACTTTGTACAGAACAAAGTATTCAATGAGAATATTTCATTCATTCAGATCTAGGATGTGTTATTTGAGTGCTCCCTTTATTTTTTTGAGCAGTGTATATGTGTGTGTATAAATAGATAGATATATAGAGAGATAGATAATAGATAGATGATAGATAATAGATAGATGATAGATAGATGATAGATAATAGATGAGAGATAATAGATAGATGATAGATAGATAATAGATAGATAGATAATAGATAGATAATAGATGATAGATAGATAATAGATAGATAATAGATGATAGATAGATAGATAATAGATAGATTGTTCCATACATAGATAATTAAAAAAAACACTATCTAAAACTCTGATTTGATGTAGACTGAGTAATGATGGTATTTTTCTGTATAAATGCATAATTAGCACCAATTTACATTCACAGAAAAAAAATTGGAAAGTATTTTTGAAACTAATTGTGAAAGCAGGCTCAATATGACGTAAAGGCCAAGTGTCAACAGATCCAAACAAAGTAAAAAATAAAATTACGTTGTTAAAAATTGTATTACAATGTAATTTAAAAATATGTACATTTTTAAAAAATAAAAACTAATGCTCTTTTTCCCTCTCTTTCTGTATACAGTATATCTACATATATATATATAGGTGGGATTGGCATTATGAAGAGCTTTTGAACTGTGAAGGGCCCATATATTGTTTTTGCACAGAGGCCCTCTTCTGTCTGTGTCGGCACCTGTGTGTATATATATATATATATATATACATATTCCTAAATACATTTACATGAGTATGGGCATCATGTTACAACAGCTGTCAGTCTGGGGCAGCTTGCACAGGTTGATGTTGTTGTTACCTGCACATGATCTCATGTGTGAGCAGAACGCGGCACATTTCAGGGTTTTTATCTTGTCCTTCATAGATGATAGCCTGCACGGAGAGATAATGTAGGAAAATAGGTGAAATTCAAGGGATAGGATATATTTTTGCACTTTAGATTTACCCATAGAAATGCAAAAGTATAATAATAATAATAATAATATACACTCAATTTCTGAAAACATTTCCAGGAGGAATAACAGAGGACTGGCACAAAGAGGAGCTGTAATTATTATTTTATGGAGAATGCAAGAATTGACTTGAGTGACATCTCATATTTAGGGTCACCAACACAATAAATGAAACCATCATTGTTGCCCACATTGTGCGCGCCTTGCATTTCTTATAGCGCCCATTAAAAAATAATAAAATCTGTAATTGGTTGCTATGGGCAACAAAGACAGTGATAAATGATCTTTGTAAACTCTTTATTGTACACATTTTAATAAAGTTTTTAAAAAAAACAAAAACAATGTCCAATCAGAATACACCTCTCATTTCTCTGAGGCAGGCTATAAAATGAAAGCAAGACTATGATTGGTTGCTATGGGCAACTCCATCAAAGAGCTTTGGCTCCATTTTTTCCTCTATAAAAAATGGTTCCCTTGTACAAGTCGATGCCTTAATAACTTTCTTATTGTTATAAAAACCAGTCTGTGAAGTGAAATTGTGAGCAGTTACAGGAAACACTTGTGCGTTACAATACAAATTCCTCCTCGGCCTTTTTTTTTTTTCACCACAATGCAATAACAAGCCGTCTAATATACACGCCGCACAATAAAAAATATATTTTTGTAACTTTGTTGGGGTTTTCAAAAGAAACAGTTATTGTTACAATAAAAAAAAAATAATAAAAAAAACGGGTTTAATGGCGGGATCCAGAAATAGAAATGCCTGAAGTTTAACCTCTCGCATTGTTATCAGTGACTGGTAGGAAAAAAAAAATGAACAATTGTGGTTATATATCAAAGCGTATAACAAACACAGTAAAGTCAAAAGAAAATAGACTGGATAGGGACGGCGCTGAACCCGGGGCGGGCGATGGATTGTGTCTTTGAAGTGGGCGAATATAAGTGTATTGCCAATTATTAACTGGGTCAGCTGTCCACCGATGTAAATCAAAAAGCCAATTATAAATTCTGAAGTTCTCATAAATTTTATGACTAAAACTGCAAAATAAATATATGGTAGATGGGAGACCCCAAACTGGCCATACACGGCACTATATGGCATCACATAGGGACGTTCAAAGCGACCTTGATGTTTTCATTTGATTTGAACCTAGAATGAAAGGGAATTTCCACCAAAAAAATATAAATGGATTAATAGCAGAATGTACCGCACTAGGCTAAGTTTGGTGATGATGGGTATTTTTTTTATTTCCAGAGAAATTGGCATTTTGGCATTTGGTTACAGCAGCCATTTGTGATTAGTCTATTTTAGACTAACTATTTTAAAAGTCACTAATATGGCAGCAGATCCTGTTGTTCTTAAGAAATACTTTAGGAGGAGAGGAGAGAAGGAGGGGAATAAGAGGAAGAAAGAAAGAGAGAGAGAAAGAGAGAGAAAGAGAAAGAAAGAGGGAGGAAGGAAAGGGAGGAAGGAAGGGGAGGAAAAGATGAAGAGAAAGAGAGAAAAAGAAAGAGGGAGAAAGGGGGTATGAAGAGAAATAAAGAGAGAAAAAGAAAGCAAAAGAAGAAAAGTGGTTGTTACACTTATTTGTCATTAAATTTAGATAGACAGAAGGAAGAAGGAAAGAAAGAAGAGGGAAAGCAAGAAAGAGAGAGAAAGAAAGGAAGGAAGAGAAAGAAACAAAGAAAGAAAGAGAAAAAGAAAATTTAGATAGACAGAAGGAAGAAGGAAAGAAAGAAGAGGGAAAGCAAGAAAGAGAAAGAAAGAAGAAGGAAAGAAAGAAAGAGGTTGTTACACTGATTCCCCATTAAATTAAGAAAGACAGAAGGAAAGAAAGAGAGAGCATAAAAAAAAGAGAAACAGAGAGAGAAAGAAAAAGAAAGGAAGAGAGAAAGAATGTTAGAAAGAAAGAAAAAAGAAACAGGGAGGGAGGAAGAAAGAAGGAAGAGAAAGAAAAAGAAAAAAATAGAAAGAAAGAGGAAGGAAGAAAAGGCAAAAGAAAGAAGGAAGAGAAAGAGAGAGAGAAAAAGAAACAAAGAAAGAAAGTAGTTTAACATGAGAATTCCTGAGTTAAGTAAACCCAAGGCCGCCATACATTTCCCCTGTAGTGGGCATGTAAAACTGTAGTGTTATTATTACATACCAGCCATTCACATGAGTGGCCCTTCATGTATTACCGCTCTGACTAATATGGGGGCATGCCAAAAACATCATGTTCAACACTTTCTACTGCACACTACATATGTCCACTATGTAGAGATATCAGTTCCTGAAATTGCAGGCCACAGCCTGCAGCCGATTGTCACATCGCCCTTATAACAAAACCTCCAGTCCCCATCCCACATCACTGCCCACATCCTGACTACCTCTGTAAATACTGTTAGGTACGTGGACAGTGATGATTATCTCGATCCACACAATGTTCCTATGACAAGACTGAAGTGTCAGAATGAAAGAAGTAACCAGCCACGGTACTTCTCAAGTAGGATCCTGTCCCGTAACTTGAATTATAAGGAACTTGGCTCTCAGAATGATGAAAAGAAGATATTTTTAATGATGATCAACAATCCAGAATTACATACACTAGTTCCTTATAATTCAAGACTGAAGTGCTAGGACCACCTAATAGGAATTGTCTTCTTGTTGGACACTAGTTCAAATGTTGTTGTGAGGAACTACCTGGTTAATTTCATAGGAGAGTCACAGGTTTTTCATATAGGTGGTTGTATCTTCATGTAGAACACGTGTGGCTTACAGTTCCTCACTTTTTTGTATGTCTTTCTTTGTGGAGTGGCAGTGCACTCGGTTGCTTGCCCCATGCTGTTTCAGTAAGCATACAAGGCATATAAAGGTTTACTACCTAAAGAGATATTGTCAGCCGAATCATCCTCTTAGATTGGATGACAGTGAAACATCCTCAACCATCCGGGAAGATCTGAACGTTTTACAAGAGGATAGTGGTAATAATTGGTATATCTCTTCCAAGCGAGTGGCATTTGATCGCTATGTTAAGCGTACATTCCCAGCAAGCATCTTATTAAACATTTGTTATGAGAGAACAATGCACCTGCAGCAGACAGAGAGTGAACGCGCTGACATTCCTGTCATGGCTTCTCGTCGTCGCTCGCACCTCCTGATCCCAGAGCCAAGTCAGACTACCGACAAGACATGTGCAATTTTCCTTTCAATTCAGACATCAGAGCATGGTAAAAACATGAACCTGCAACACGTCTGGAGACCCAATCCACTTTAGACTGGCACATGTGTCTTTTTATTCTGATGTTTGCTATATGACGGCAAATCATGGAATTACAGTGTCAGACAGTCTCACAAAGAGACATCAAGTCAGGGGGTGATGGCAAAAGTTAATGATACAGACAGTCTGCTGTTATTGGAGTGTTTAATCATGTTCAAAGATAATTTTTTTGGAAATTAAAAGTGATAGATGATAGATATATAGAGGGAAGAAATACCGAAGAAAGAAAGGAAGACAGAAAGAGAAAGGAAGGAAGAAAGAAAGGAATGAATGGAGGAAAAAAGAAAGAAAGATAGATGAAAGAGAAAGTATGAAAGAAAAAAGGAAGGGAGGGAGAAAGGAAGAAAGAAAGAAAAAAAGAAGAAAGAGAGAGAGAGAAAGAAGGAAAGATAGAAAGAAGAAAGGAATAAAGAAGGAGAAAAGAGGGAAGAAACTTTAATACTATAGATGCTAGATAAATAGATACAGATATATTCAAAAAGCAGAAACAGACACTTCCAAAGAAAGAAAAAAAGAAAGAAACTAGATAAAACAATACATTCTAGATAGTCAGATACAGATAAACAGGTAGATAGATAGATAGATAGACAGACAGATAGATAGATAGATAGATAGATAATAGATAGATAGGTAATAGATCAATAGATAGGTAGATAATAGACAGACAGATAAATAGATAGGTAATAGATCGATAGATAGATAGATAGAATGAAAGATAATAAACAGATAGATACATTGATAGATAGATAATAGATAGATAATAGACAGATAGATAGATAATAGATAGATAATAGACAGACAGATAGATAGATAATAGATAGATAATATATAGATAGATACAGAGATAGATAATAGATAGAAAGATATATGGATATATAGATAGATAATAGATAGATATTATATAGATTGAGGAAGGTTCACACTTTAGAACCGAAACATTGCCCGCCACTATTTGCTAATAAACCACACTTCTTTTGACATACCTTAGATATATAGATGGATTGCCGCTTACTATGTACTAGGCCTCTTGTATAAAAACCTGCCCAGAGAAAGAATCGGCGATCCACAGGGTGTATAGTTAGGCCACTGGGCCAGTACTGACCCACCAGTGCTATGTGCTTTACAGAAATGGATCATTCCTTTCGGTACATGCAAATCTACAGATACTTGTTGTATCCTGTTCTACCACTCTTCCTCTCTTCTTGCTATAATCTATGATGGGGTACCATCACTGTATATACATTATATAGCGGCTCTGCTGTACCGGTCCGGGCTGCAGCTGCTGACAGCATTGTACAAATGTAATTGTAGGTCAGTTAGCGCGATCCAGGCCTGAACACTGCAGCCCACCGTAGATATGACATCAACCCTGCTAGGACTAATAGGGGGCTCTTTGCTTGTTAATCTGCTTCTTCTTCCATCAGGCTGCATTTTGTGCCCATGATACTATCTGCATCTGATCGGTCTCACAGTGTATTATTCTGTGATAACTCCATCTCTACATTTCTAGCCAATAGATACTGAAATCTCTAGAAAGACATTTTGAAAAGCATTATGGTCGTATCTGCCAGAATAAACTTCACATATCTCTGATCTTCAAAGCTCCAAATGATACTTCTCTACCGCAGAGAACTGTAACCCCTCTGCTGCGCTTAGCTCTCCCCAGGGAGACCCCCTCCCCGTACATTGCACTACTACTCCCTTTTTGAATTTACACTCCGAGCATCACACCAGCATTAAAGGAGTTAAAATGTTACCCCTCTCTAAGATGCAATTGTGATATCCTTTCACCCCCAACAGGAAGCTGAGATATTAGGAGTAGTTTTGTGGTGGTGCCATACTTTATAACTGTTCTAATTGTTCCAGTCCTTTGGAGGGTATATTGGAATAAATGGGGGTTCTATTTCCCCCAAGTAATTAAAAAATTCATGTTTACCTGCAGTTAACCCCAAAATTCCATTAACCCCCTATTCACACTCACAATGGATCCAGGAAGCTGATATATAAGGAGCTGTTTCGTGGTTGCCTCATACTTTATGATGTTCTTATTCTACCTTTGTCCATGATATAGAGAAAAAAGAAATATTTTATTATCCCAAATAACAAAAGGCAAGACGCCAAGCTCGGACTGGCCAAGTGGGCAATAGGAAAATTACGGGGTGGGCCCCACCAACCTCTACATAAATAGTGCTTGTCATAGTTCACTTAATGCAACTTGTACATAGAAGGCAAGCATCTAATTATTCATTTAACCAATAACAAAAGACAAGACCCCAAGTTTGGACTGGCCGACTGGGCAATAGGAGAATCACCGGATGGGTCCCACCAACCTCTACATAAGTAGTGCTTGGCATAGTTCACTTAATGCAACTTGCACAAATAAGGCTAGCATCTAATCATTCATTTAACAAATAAAAGACAAGACCCCAAGTTCAGACTGGCCGACTGGCAATAGGAGAATCACCGGGTGGGCCCCATCAACCTCTACATAAGAAGTGCTTGGCATAGTTCACTTAATGCAACTTGTACATACAAGACAAGCATCTATTCATTCACTTAACAAATAACAAAAGACAAGACCCCAAGCTCGGACTGGCCGACTGGGCAATAGGAGAATTACCGGATGGGCCCCACCAACATCTACATAAGTAGTGCTTGGCATATTTCACTTAATGCAACTTGCACAAACAAGGCTAGCATCTAATCATTCATTTAACAAACTATTCAATTTATGATTATATAGGAGCATAGGCAAATTTGGGAACAAGGGTCAGTTGATATTGCATGTAGCTGAACAGTGGGCCGCCAAGAATCAATGCCACCGGTGGGCCTTTAAAACTCCCAGTCTGACACTGCAAGACCCCATAATTCACTTGACCCCACGGAGCTGAATTTAACTGAAAGAAAATCCTCCCAGTGTTTTCTTCATATTTCCACCAGGGTTAGCTCTGAAGTATGAGGACCATGAAACAACTCCCTATATCTCAGCTTCCATACAGACATTTTTTTTTGTATGGGTGAAATATATTCTGTCTCTTAAAGGGGACTCCAAATATTTATTTTCAGTACTCCTAATAGAACGATAGAGATATCAATATATGCAGTATAGATAAAGTGAATCTGTCACTAGGTTTGCCACCTAATCTTAGAGCAGCATGATGTACAGACAGAGATCCCGATTCCTGCAATGTGTCACTTACTGGGCTAATTGCTGTAGTTTTGATAAAATAATTGGAGATTATTACTTGAGGACTAGTAAACCTGCCATATAGTCCTCTATATTCATAAGCTCAGTATAATCCCACCCCCACCACTGATTGGCAGCTTTCTGCCTATGCACAGTGTGCACAGAAAGCTGCCAATCAGTGGTGTGGTTTGGGTTATACAGAGCTCAGCATTCATAGAACTGGTAGACCTGTAATCAGTCCAGTAAGTGATACATATCTGGAATTTGGGTATCTTTCCCTTCATCATGCTGTTCTCAGATAGGGTAGCAAAAACCTGGTGACAGATTCCCTTTAAATGTGGAGTCAAAGTGTCACCATCAAGGAGGACATCTTATGTTCCTACCAGGCAGTAGAGACACCCACCACGTGGCACATTGCCTTAATTTGGAAAGCAACTCTTGACTGTTTCAGGAACGTTTACTGGCACGTCAATGGGAAACAGATAAGACCCTACACATGCCAGATTCCTGCAATTCACCAATGTCATATTTGGAGAAGTCATGTTTCTATTGTAACCTCCTATGAGAAAAAAATGGTGGAGAAGAAGTGAATTAGCCACTCACCACTATCTTAATAAAGCTTAATGTGCATTTTATGGTTGGGTTTTATGGGATGTATTACTACAGTGCCATAATCATCCTACAGCTCTCATGTAACCAAATGTTTCTCTTTATACAGTCTTTATTCTTTTAGTTCATAGAGATCTCTTGGAACAAAGTAACCAGTTGGTATAGAAAAATGGAGGAACATAATAAGATACAGATATACTCCTATTAGATTTATCACGTGTGAGTTTAATTGCGAGACACGTCTGTTGTTTAGCTCAAGCTTCTCAATTAGCATGATTCAGGCTTTGTAACCTATGGACACGTCTTTCAGCTAATTAGTGGATACATAGCATCCTATTACTGAGACACAGTGGAAAAGAAAAGGACAGTAATTACCAAACATACACTAAGACCTAAAATCCTCCAAAAAAAAAGGAATAAAACAGTTTTCGTTACAATTTACAAACCCTTACGCCCAATCTAAAATCTGGAGTTGAGAGTCGCTCTTGCGTGCTGGGGGGGATATAGTATCTAAGTAAATCGTATGACCCTCCCCATTCCTAAGAATGTGAATATTTGGGTGAATACCCCTAAGGAAATTCTGTTGGTGTTTTTCCTTTTATTCATTTTGGCTTGAAAAAGGCCATAAATGAAAAAGTGTGATCCAGCTCACCTATGTTGAAGGAGCGAGCAAATCATCGGCTCACATGAAGAATCACTCCTAGATCGGTGGTAGCAAAAGGAATAAGGTAAGGGATAGCCGGACTTTTTTTTGGGATAAATAATTGAAAAATTTTTATTTGTAGAATTAAGTAAAACAGAACATACCCAGTACTATAGAAAAATATAGATGTCAGAGCTTTTACGACGCGTTTCGAACTGAATCTCAGTTCTTACTCAAGGATCAACAGTTATAATCCTCCTTTTATAATATGTCTTATAGCAGGAGGATCATAACTGTTGGAGTGATCCATGAGTAAGGCTCCTTTCAAACAGCGTTTTTGCCCACGTTAGTGGTCCCTTCAGGGCCGAAGTGGCCATAGATTACAGTGGTGCCAACAGAGTCAATGCGTGATCTGACGTAGAATCATAGAATATTACAGTTGGAGGGACCTCCAGGGTCATCGTGTCCAACCCCCTGCTCAATGCAGGAGTCACTAAACCATCTCAGACAGATGTCTGTCCAGCTTCTGTTTGAAGACTTCCATTGAAGGAGAACTCACCACCTCACGTGCATAATTTTTGAGCATATACACCTACTGGAGACGGACACTCGGATGTAGCAGGCTGCGTCCGGGTGTTCATCTCCAGTAGGTGTATATGCCCAAAAATTATGCACTTCAGAACACACGTTGACTCTGTCGGCACCGTTATAGTCTATGGCCCTGTCGGCGCATAAGCCCAAATCAGGGGAAAAAAAACAAAACACTGTGCGAAAGGAGCCTAAGGACTGAGATTCAGTTCAAAACGTGCAGGAAAATCTCTCACATTTATTTCTATTTCTGTTTTACTTAATATTACAAATAAAATTTTTTGCTAATTTCTATACGTAAAACAGCTGGATATCCCTACCTTATTCCTATTGAAAACGGCCATGTGCGGCTGAAATGTTGCCATGTTTGCTTTCTGTGTCATTTTGTATCAAAGAAGGTAACATTTAAGGAGGATCTGATGCCTTGGAAAGCCAAAGCCAAAGGAGCTCTAGGATATGTGCACACGTTTCTGTATCCCTTGGTAGGAAAAACGCAGCGGTAAAAATGCGCCCCTGTGTGCCGTCACTATGCTGAATGCCTGCGGCCGGAGGAAGCTACTGGGCAGCCGCAGGCATTCAGCAATGTGACTTTTTTTCCTCGAGTGTTCTCTCCTCGAAGAGGCAGGAAGTAGAGCCATAGGTTGGTTCTTACCCTGCCTATCCCCAATCCTGGCCCTGGCACACGTTAACTATTTGGTGCAGAATTTATCCACCATTTCTGTATCTCTTGGCAGGAAACATGGAGCAGCAAAAACGTGCATTTTTTATTCATTTTTGCTGCTTTTTTTAGTTGTGTTTTTTGGGGCAGATTTTTCCCCACTCATTAGTATGGGTGAAATCTTCACCAAATATGCAAGTCAGGATTCTCATTCACTTTGCTGTAATCAGGAAACCTTTCAGGTTTTGTGACAAATCTGCACTGAAAAAAAAAAAAGCACAACAAAAATGCGACGTGTGCACACAGCCTTATTGTTGTCATTGAGTCTTATGACTTTTTTTTAGTTTACTTTTTGGAAAAAAAAATATTTATCAAAGTGTATGATAATATAAAATGAAACCTAACTGTTAATGTTATGAATCTGTACAGCAATTGTAAAAAAAAAAAAAAAAATTACATTGAATAAATGAAAAAGAAAAAAAAAACAACAGCCAGCCGGGCATTTAATTATAGAGGATCTAAGTTTTATTTGTAAAGGATATATAAAAGTTTTTAAAAAAAAAGAAAAAGTATTTGCAAACATAGCAAAGTGTTGGGAATGTATAACTGCTAGCACATGTTAAATTAAAAACTGTGGCTTTGTGTAAATGGGAAGGCCGTGCAAACCCGGTGGACCTTTAATCCTAAACTGCAATGGTTTTCATTACAGTCACATTAAATAGCAATGATTATCTTGAAAGCGCGCAGCTCACAGTTTTTGCAGCCTAGTCTCCCCTGAGGACAATTCTGCAATACCCTGGGAAGATGATGTCATACTGGAGCTGGTGCAGAATGGAATGACATCATCCATTGTAAAGAGAAACACACCGCACTCCGCATTATCAGACATCATCCCTCCGCTAGAAAATACAAGGGATCAGATTACCAGCTGGAAAACAGAATTGCAGCCAGTGTGGAAAACAGGACCCAAGAGATTGAAAATTAGGAGCAGATTAAAATACATGTGAATCAGCACAGCTCTTAGTGCTACTCTCACATGCCATCCAGTATATTATGTGTGGAAACCTCGCTGATGTTTATAGCAGTGCTCGCTATGGGGCAGGGGGCCAAAAGTAGTCATGAAGTCTTACATTAAAAAAAAAACAACCTACGTTGCATTGTGTCTTAGAAATGAACGTCGGTAAATAATATAAAACCTCGATACAATATACACACACAGCAAAACTCGTCTAACCAGGCAAAATTTTATAAAAACACATCAGTTTCCTCCATAAAGGAGCTTAGAGTGTGATAAAGGTGCTAAGGGCCACATTTTTCTTTTAAATTCACTTTTATATAATCAAATATTTAATTTAAATTGGGAAAAGTGTTCTAAAACAGTTCCAATATATTGTGGAAAAAATAAATAAATGATAAAAAATTATAAATACATATATATATATATTTATTTGTAATTATTTTCTATATTTTATATATACCAGTATATATATATACTGGTATATATAAAATATAGAAAATAATTACAAATAAATATATATATATGTATTTATAATTTTTTATCATTTATTTTTTCCACAATATATTGGAACTGTATTAGAACACTTTTCCCAATTTAAATTAAATATTTGATTATATAAAAGTGAATTTAAAAGAAAAATGTGGCCCTTAGCACCTTTATCACACTCTAAGCTCCTTTATGGAGGAAACTTATGTGTTTTTATAAAATTTTGCCTGGTTAGACGAGTTTTGCTGTGTGTGTATATTGTATCGAGGTTTTATATTATTTACCGACGTTCATTTCTAAGACACAATGCAACGTAGGTTGTTTTTTTTTTAATGTAAGACTTCATGACTACTTTTGGCCCCCTGCCCCATAGGAAATCACATTGTATGATTTTTACATAATTAATTTTATTGCGCATGAAATAAGTATTTGATACTATAGAAAAACAGAACTTAATATTTGGCACAGAAACCTTTGTTTGCAATTACAGAGGTCAGACGTTTCCTGTAGTTCTTGACCTAGTTTGCACACACCGCAGCAGGGATTTTGGCCCACTCCTCCATACAGATCTTTTCCAGATCTTTCAGGTTTCAGGGCTGTCGCTGGGAAACATAGAGCTTCTGCTCCATCCAAAGATTTTCTATTGGGTTCAGTTCTGGAGACTGGCTAGGCCACTCCCGGACCTTGAAATGCTTCTTATGGAGACACTCCTTAGTTGCCCTGGTTGTGTGTTTTGGGTCATTGTCATGCTGGAAGACCCAGCCATGACCCATCTTCAATGCTCTTACTGAGGGAAGAAGGTTGTTGGCCAAAATCTCACAATACATGACCCCATCCATCCTCCCTTCAATACAGTGCAGTCATCCTGTCCACTTTGCAGAAAAGCACCCCCAAAGTAGGATGTTTCCCCCATCATGCTTTATGGTTGGGACGGTGTTCTTGGGGTTATACTCATTCTTCTGCTTTCTCCAAACACGGCGAGGGGAGTTGATACCAAAAAGTTCTATTGTGGTCTCATCTAACCACATGACCTTCTCCCATGCCTCCTCTGAATCATCCAGATGGTCACTGGTGAGCTTCAAACAGGTCTGAACATGTGCTGGTGTGAGCAGGGGGACCTTGTGTGCCCTGCAGGATTTTAATCCATGACGGTGTAGTGTTTTACTAACAGTAATTTTTGAGACTGTGGTCCCAGCTCTCTTCAGGTCATTGACCAGGTCCTCCCGTGAAGTTCTAGACTGATTCCTGACCTTTCTCAGAATCATCCTTACCCCACGAGGCGAGATCTAGCATGGAGCCTTAGACCGAGGAAGATTGACAGTCATCTTGTGTTTCTTCCATTTTCTAATAATTGCACCAACATTTGTTGCCTTCTCACCAAGCTGCTTGCCTATTGTCCTGTAGCCCATCCCAGACTTCTGCAGGCCTACAATTTTGTCCCTGGTGTCCTTAGACAGCTCTTTGGTCTTGGCCATGGTGGAGAGGTTGGAGTGTGATTGAGTGCGTGAACAGGTGTCTTTTATATAGATAACGAGTTCAAACAGGTGCAATTAATACAGGTAATGAGTGCAGAGTAGGAGGGCTTCTTCAAGAAAAACTAACAGGTCTGTGAGAGCCAGAATTCTTGCTGGTTGGTAGGTGATAAAATACTTATTTCATGCAATGAAATGTAATTTAACTATGTAAAAATCATACAATGTGATTTTCTGTTTTTTTATCTTTAGAGTCTGTCTCTCACAGGTGAAGTGTACCTACGATAAAAATTACAGATCTCTCCATTCTTTGTAGGTTCGAAAACTTGCAAAATTGTCAGTATATCAATATAGCGCTGGGGTCCTGAGTTCAAATCCCACCGAGTACAACATCTGCAAGGAGTTTGTATGTTCTCCCCGTGTTTGTATGGGTTTCCTCCCACACTCCAATGACATACTGATAGGGAATCTAGATTGTGAGCCCCAATGGGGACAGCCATGATAATGTATGTAAAGCGCTGCGGAATATGTTGGCGCTATATTAAAATAAAGATTTTATATATATATATATATATATATATATATATTTCTTTCTTTTTAATTTTTGTTTTTTTAGATATATATTTTTTTATTATTATTATTATTATTTTTTACACAATAAATTGGAACTGTATTAGAAAACATTTCCCAGTTTAAGTTAAATATTTGATTACATAAGAAAAAATTTAAAAGTAAAATGTGGACCTTAGCACTTTTATACACTGCTCAAAAAAATAAAGGGAACACTCCAATAACACATAGTTTTGATGCCTTCAGTGTGAATGTACAATTTTCATAGTCATGAAAATTCAGAAAAATTTTTAAATGAGAAGGCGTGTCCAAACTTTTGGTCTGTATACAGGGTGGATCATTTATATGGATACACCTAAATTAAATGGGAATGGTTGGTGATATCAACTTCCTGTTGGTCTGCACATTAGTATATGGGAGGGGGAAAACTTTTCCAGATGGGTGGTGACCATGGCGGCCATTTTGAAGTTGGCCATTTTGGATCCAACTTTATTTTTTTCAATGGGAATAGGGTCATGTGACACATCAAACTTATTGAGAATTTCATAAGAAAAACAACGTTGTGCTTGGTTTTAACGTAACTTTATTCTTTCATGAGTTTTTTACAAGTTTATGACCTCCTATAAAATGTGTTCAAAGTGCTGCCCATTGTGTTGGATTTTCAATGCAACCCTCTTCTCCCACTCTTGACACACTGGCTTTTTCCCAGTAATAAATATATGGTGTTTCACATATGAAAATATATAAAATTGCTACAGTGATAATATAATGGATAATTATACTAATGTGCCATAAACAGGAAGTTGATATCACCAACCATTCCCATTTAATTTAGGTGTATCAATATAAATGGCCCACCCTGTATATACATACCATGGGAATATCCTGTATTGTAATAAAAAATATGGGTATATATATATATATTTAAAAATTAAATAAAATAAATGAATAAATACATAATAATAATAGTAAATAAATAAAAATAAATAAATAAATAAGCACCATCCCAACCATGAAGCATGATGGGGGAAACATATATACATATATAAGATCATTTAAGTGAGGACAACAATAGACATTGCAGGTGCACGCTGATATAAAAAAATATAAAACTTTAAGCAAAAAAAAAAATTAAGGAAAAATGCCCAATTACAAACTTCACATCTAAACGTGTTCAATATTCCAAGGGAATAGTGCGATCTGTGCTTAACTATTCTAAGCCAGCCGCAACCTGCACCAATAGACTACAAATCCGCTAATCTATATTCTGAATTCGCATGTAATTTGGTTCTGGCACTTTGCCGACATGGTCAGGAAGTCATTGGCTGTGTAAAATCAAAATATCATCTTGGGATTAATAAAATACATCTCTGCTAATATGTTCATTTTTAAGGTAGTTCAAACATTCACTTTTGAAGCAGCTCTAGCGTAAATATCCCAGAACAAATGGCAGTATGTAATACAGGAGGGAGCAGTTGGGATGCCAGACTGAAAAATACATTAGGCCATCTGGCTGAGGCAGTCTCTCCAAAATCCTCAGCTTTGTGTTCACCCCAGACTCAAAACAACACATTTTCCACTGTGATGAGCATACATTTTCCCAAAACTGGCCCTGATCATGCATGCAAATTCCAAGCTTTGTGTTTACATAATTATTTTAATTAATTTGCTGCCATTACAAAAATAAATAAATAAAAACTAAAAAGTCATCATATTTATATGGAATGCTTACAGTTTATATAATGATCAGTCATGTAACGTTTCTCTGTTGCTTTATGTGCATCTAGATAATGTTATGGTCTTTTAGCTGTAATAAAATATAGATAGATAGATAGATAGATAGATAGATAGATAGATAGATAGATAGATAATAGATTGATAATAGATAATAGATAGATAGATAGATAGATAATAGATTGATAATAGATAGATGATAGAGATAGATAGATAGATAATAGATGATAGATAATAGATAGATAAATAGATAGATAGATAAATAGATAGATCATAGATAGATGATAGATAGATAATAGATAGATAATAGATAGATGATAGATAGATAGATAGTTCTTAATCAAAGGAATACGAATAGTAAATGGGAAACCTTCAAAAGAATTCTGAATACTCAGTGCGAGAGGTATATACCGTATGGGAATAAAAGGGCCAGAAACAAGAGGAAACCAATATGGTTGAACAAGAACGTAAAAGGGGCGTTAAATAGCAAAAAAGAGGCATTCAAGAGATTAAAACAGGAAAACAGTAAGGAGGCACTAATGTGTTACAAGGAAAAAACGAGAACCTGCAAAAAACAAATAAAAATAGCGAAGGAGGAAACAGAGAGACGTATTGCTAGGGAAAGTAGATCAAATCCCAAACTGTTCTTTACGTATATAAATAGTAAAAGGATTAAATCGGATAATATTGGACCGATAAAAAGTGAGGAAGGCAAAATCATAGAGAAAGATGAGGATAAAGCTAATCTATTAAATAAATTTTTTTCGACAACTTTCACAAAGGAAATCGAACTAACAGGAGAAATGAGAAGTGACAAGCTTAATCCTCCACTAAGTATGACAAATCTAACCCAAGCTGGGGTACAGAAACGCCTCAGTAACATTAAAATAAACAAATCACCAGGACCTGATGGCATACACCCACGGGTACTAAGGGAACTAAGTAATGTGATAGACAGACCGTTATATCTTATATTTAAGGACTCTGTTGAGACTGGGTCTGTACCACTTGATTGGCGACAGGCGAATGTAGTGCCAATATTCAAAAAGGGAGCGAAAAGTGACGCCGGAAACTATCGGCCGGTGAGTCTGACGTCCGTTGTGGGCAAAATTTTTGAAAGCTTCATTAAAGAGGCAATTACGGAGCATCTTGATGCTAATAATCTTTTAATCCCGAACCAACATGGATTCATGAGGAATCGCTCCTGCCAAACAAACCTGATTGACTTCTACGAGGAGGTTAGCTCTCGAGTAGATCAGGGGGAACCAGTGGATGTCGTGTATCTCGACTTCTCAAAAGCGTTCGATAGCGTGCCACATAATAGGTTGGTATACAAAATGAGAATGATGGGGCTGGGGGAAAATGTCTGCAAGTGGGTAGCTAACTGGCTAAGGGATAGAAGGCAGAGGGTGGTTATAAATGGAATATACTCAGATTGGGTAAGCGTCACTAGTGGGGTACCACAGGGGTCTGTACTAGGCCCAATGTTATTTAATATCTTTATTAACGACATAGTCAACGGGATAAATAGTAAAATATCAATATTTGCAGATGACACAAAGTTATGTAAAACAATTAATACAAAAGAGGACAGTGCAGACCTACAGAGGGATTTGGATAAGCTGGGTAGATGGAGCATTAAATGGCAAATGAGGTTTAACGAGAAGAAATGTAAGGTCATACATATGGGAAGGAAAAATGGAAGTCACCAGTACTCACTGAATGGGAAATCATTGGGGAATTCAGAGATGGAGAAGGACTTGGGCATCTTGATTGATAGCAAACTAAATTGGAGTGCCCAAAGTCAGGCCGCTGCTGTAAGGGCAAACAGGGTAATGGGATGTATCAGAAGAGGTATAGCTGCAAAGGATGAGAACATTGTTCTTCCACTGTACAAAGCACTGGTCAGACCACACTTGGAATACTGTGCTCAGTTATGGGCCCCAATATATAGAAAGGATATAAATGAGCTTGAAAAGGTACAAAGGAGGGCAACAAAATTAATAAAGGGAATGGAGGGACTGCAATACCCAGAGAGGTTGGCAAAACTAGGACTATTCAGCCTGGAAAAAAGAAGGTTGAGGGGGGACATAATAAATGTGTACAAATATGTTAGGGGACAGTATAGAGACCTTGCCCGGGAATTGTTCAAAAGGAGGGATATTACGGTAACAAGAGGGCACTCACTAAGACTGGAAGAGAAAAGGTTTCAGCACCAGCATAGGAAGGGGTTCTTTACGGTAAGAGCAGTGAGAATATGGAATTCACTGAGTGAGGAGACGGTAATGTCGGATTCACTAAACCAGTTCAAGCGGGGACTGGATGCATTTCTAGATACCAGGCAGATTTCAGCATATACTTAAAAATAAAATAAAATAGTAGGTTGATACAGGGATTTATTCTGACTGCTGGTTTCAGAGTCGGGAGGGAATTTTTCCTCAGGTGAAGATTGGCCAAATCATTTGGGGTTCTTGCCCTCCTCTGGATCAACTTTAGCAATTACAGAACTAACAGGTCGAACTTGATGGACGCAAGTCTTTATTCGGCTTTACAAACTATGTTACTATAATAGATAGATAGATAGATAGATAGATAGATAGATAATAGATAGATAAATAGATAGATAATAGATAGATAATAGATGACAGATAAATAGACAGATAATAGATAGATAATAGATGATAGATAATAGATAGATAAATAGATAGATAATAGATAGATAATAGATGACAGATAAATAGACAGATAATAGATAGATCGATATATAAACCAGAGAAGGCTTGAGGAAGACTCAGTATTGTGCAACTGGGTAATTCAGGAAGAAAGAAAGAAAAAAGAGAGAAAGAAAGGAGAGAAGAAAGAAAGAAAGAAAAGAGAGAGAATAAAGAAAGAAAAGAAGGAAGGAAGGAGGGAAGAAAAGAGGGAAAGAAAAGAAAGAGGGAAGGAAGACAGAAAGAAAAGAGAGTGAGAGTAAGCAAAGAAAGTGAAAGAAAGGAAGGAGGGAAGAAAAAAAGAAAAGAGGGGGAGAAAATAAGGAGGGATGGAAGAAAGAAAGAAAGAAAGAAAAAAGAGGAAGGAATGAAAGAAAGAATTAAAGAAAAGAAAGAAAGGAAGGAGGGAAGAAAGAAAGAAAGAAAGAAAGAAAGAAAGAAAGAAAGAAAGAAAAGAGTAAGCGAAAGGATGGAGGGAAGAAAAAAAGAGAGAGAGGGGAAAAAAGGAAGGAAGAAAGAAAAAGAGGAAGGAAGAAGTAAAGAAAAGACAGGAAAGAAAGAAAGGAAGGAAGAAGGGAGGGAAGAAAGAAAGAAAGAAAAGAGAAAGCAAAAGGATGGAGGGGAGAAAGAAAAGAGAGAGAAAGGAAGGAGGATAGAAAGAAAGAGAAGAGAGAGGAAAGAAATAAAGAAAGAAAAAAGAGCGAGAGTAAGGAAAGAAAGAGAAAGAAAGGAAGGAAAGAGGGAGAGAAAAGAAAAAGGAAAGGAAGAAAAAAAAGAAAGAAAGGATGGAGGTAAGAAAGAAAAGAGAGCGAGAAAGGAAGGAGGGTAGAAAGAGAGAGAGGAAGGAAGAAAGAACGAGAAGAGAGAATAAAACGAAAAGAAAGAAAGAAGCAAAATCGATAAGATTTGTTTGTAAGCCTCCGGTTGCACTGACTACTGGACAACAAAGTGTAAAAATAAAAAAGGCAGCACCTCCATATGATGAGGGGATTTCTTCCCTACCAATAGTATAGGACGTTTTGGCTTTTTCCCAGTAATAAATATATGGTGTTTCACATATGAAAATATATAAAATTGCTACAGTGATAATATAATGGATAATTCAGTATTACGTGGATGCTTACAAATATTCCAACTGATGGCTCATCTTATCAAAAAGTCTCTATAGGGCCCCATAAACACATGGTAAACGCCATAATTCCCTTATCCGTATCACACATATTCAGACACAAAGAATCAACCATTACACACAACTGGGTGTGTGCAGTTAGATTTGGAGACTACCCACATAATGTGGGATAAGAAAGGAAGCACAGTAATTAAAGTGAATCGGTCAGCAGGTTTTTGCTATTTAATCTGAGAGCGGTATAATGTAGGGGCAGAGATCCTGATTCCTGTGATGTATCACTTGCTCAGCAGCTAGTTTCAATACAATCAGTGTTTTACAAGCAGGAGATTATCACTGCTGGACTAAGTGTCCACCTGCAAGGCAGTCCAGTTAATCTGTGTAAACCCGCCCTCACCACTGATTGGCTGCTTGCTGACAGTGTACACATGAAGCTACCAATCAGTGGTGTGGGTGGGGTTACACACAGCTCAGCATGCTGATCACTGCTAGATCTGCAGCAGAGAAAACTGTAATTCTATCACAACTGCACCAAGCAGCCCAGTAAGTGATATATCGCTGGAATCAGGGTCTCTGCTCCTACATCATTCTGCTTTCAGATTGCATAGCAAAAAAATGCTGACAGATTCCCTTTAACCCATGCTTTCCAATAGTTTCAATAGTTAAGACCAAGCACATCACTAGGTAGACCATGTAAATGTATAGGACATGAAGACAACATTAGAGACATTAATAGAATCTAATTCCTATGCAAATTATTTAATAAATGATGCAACTGAATCTTAGAGTATGAAAATAAGTCACATGGTATAATATATTTGCACCATCCTACAACTTTAAAGTGGTCGCCCACTACTATGATATTGATGAATAAGCTGATCTGCAGTACTGGGAGCAGCCACTAAATAGTGTACGGCGCTGTGCTCTTCTGCTCCGTGCACTGTGTACATCCAGACACTGTGGGGACGGATAGCAGCTCATCAATGGGTGTGCCGGGTGACAGACCCCCACCGATCTAATATTGATGACCTAACCTGAGGATAGATCATCAATATCATAGTATTGGAAAACCCCTTTAAATAAAGGGAGACCTGATAGGCCGAGCTTTCAAGAAAAGTTTTCCATAGCTGCTATAACTGGATGATAAATTTATCACAATATTGCTTTACAAATAAAGAAAGAGGTCCAACGGGAATTGATTGGATTGGTATTAATAGAATTAGCGCCCTTGTTACTGTTAAGCCGCGATATCTTCATAGCCATAACCGGGAATATTCTCCTGGATAACCTAATAATGGCAGGATTCAGCCAGGCTCCAGAGCTCCTAATTGCCTTCCAGTCTTAGCATCATACATATGTGAAATACTAATCCATCCACTCATCGTGAGTCATGAATGATGAAGTCACATTTGGGAGTAATGTATGTATCGCATAACGGAGGCTCATCCTAACTGGTGTCTAATAGCGAAAAAATAGAATAAGCCAATAATGAAAGTGTGAGAGACAGAAATAGAAGGAATAAGAAGAACGGATGAGAAGAACGATTAGATAAAAGAATGGAGAAGCGAGGGATTCGATTGTAACACTCCCAAAGGCACCATAAATGTGACATCAGTGTTTCCATTTCTGGTGAATGGGGGTCCGCATTTCTCTGCTTAACACTACAGATAAAAAAAAGGCCATCGAGGCGGCTATGGGTGACCTCCACTATCACCACTGAGACTTACAAAAAGCCAGAGGCTTCCAGCTAACTAAAAGAGGCATGTGAAAGGGCGGACATTGTCACCTGCCGGAAAAAGTCACCGACCATTCACATATCAGACAGGTGAAAACTTACATCTGTTATCTATCCATCCATACATCTATCTGTTATCTATCTATCTATCTATCTATCTATCTATCTATTATCTATCTACTGTATCTATCTATCTATCTATTATCTATTATCTATCTATTATCTATCTATTATCTATCTATCTATTATCTATCTATTATCTATCATCTATCTATTATCTATTTATTATCTATCTATTATCTATCTATCTATTATCTATTTGTCATCTATCTCTTTCTTTCTATCTCTATTTATCCTTCTCTCTATGAGCTATTTTTCTCTTTTTTTCTATCATCTATCTCTCTCTTTCTTCCTTCCTTTCTTTTTATCTATCTATCTCTATTTATCTTTCTATCATCTATCTTTTTCTCTATTTATCTATTTCTCTCTCACTTTTTATCTGTATTTCTAACTCTTTCCCTCTATCTCTATCTAGTTCTATCTATCTATTATCTATCTATTATCTATCTATCTATTATCTATCTATCTATTATCTATCTATTATCTATCTATCTATTATCTATCTATCTATTATCTATCTATTATCTATCTATTATCTATCATCTATCTATCATCTATCTATCTATTATCTATCTATTATCTATCTCCCTCTTTCTTTCTCTCTATTTCTCTCCCTCTATGTATTTATATATTTGTCTATCTATATCTTTCTAGCACCCATCTTTCTCTTTGTTTCTCTAGCATCCATCTATCTTATCTATCTATCATTCATCTATCATCCATCTATTATCTATCTATCTATTTTCTATCATCTATCATCTATCTATTATCTATCTATCAATCTATCTATCTACAGTATCATCTATCTATCAACTATTATCTATCTATCTATCTATCATCTATGATCTATCTATTATCTATCTATCATCTATCTATCATCTATTATCTATCTATCTATTATCTATCTATCATCTATCTATTAGCTATCACCTATCTATCTATTATCTATCTATCATCTATCTATTATCTATCTATTATCTATCTATTATCTATCTATCCTCATCTCTATCTATCTATTATCTATCTATCATCTATCTATTATCTATCTGTCATCTATCTATCATCTATCTATTATCTATCATCTATCTATCTATTATCTATTATCTATCTATCATCTATCTATTATCTATCTATCATCTATCTATCATTAATCTATTATCTATCATCTATCTATTATCTATCTATCATCTATCTATTACCTATCTATTATCTATCTATCTATTATCTATCTATTCTTCTACCTTTATGTCAGTAGAGTACACTATGTCAGCAGCTGACCTTGGTTCATGGTGGTTCCTTTGCCTTCTGCACAGATAACTTTCCAGGTTACTAGTTCATGTAAAATGCATCAGAGGCCTCAGCTTTTCTCAGGATTCTGCTCTAGTCACATCTGTCAAGTCTGTGAGGCACTAATTTCAGAAAAAGGCAAACACAAAACAGCGGCTGCTCCACTGAAGAACATGAGAGCTGGCTGAATCTAGTAGCCACCAAATCATAAATTGCTTAGCATTTATGCAAGAGGGATAGATAGATAGATAGATAGATAGATAGATAGATAGATAGATAGATAGATAGATAGATAGATAGATAGATTCAGAGATAGATAATAGATAGATACGATAGATAGATAGATAATAGATAGATAATAGATAATAGATAGATAGATAGATAGATAGATAATAGATAGATAATAGATAGATAGATAAGAGATAGATAGATACTATAGATAGATGGAAATAGATAGATAATAGATAGATAGATGGATCAATTGATAGATAGATATAGATAGATGATAGATAGATGATAGATAATAGATAGATATGATAGATAGATGATAGATAGATAATAGATAGATAATAGATAATAGATAGATAATAGATAGATAGATAGATAATAGATAGATAATAGATAGATAATAGATAATAGATAGATAATAGATAGATAGATAGATGATAGATAGATAATAGATAATAGATAGATAATTGATAGATAGATAGTTAGATAGATAGATAGATAATAGATATATAGATAATTAGATAGATAGATAGATAGATAATAGATAATAGATAGATAATATATAGATATATAATAGATAGATAGATGATAGATAGATAATAGATAGATACGATAGATAGATGATAGATGATAGATAGATAATAGATAGATAATAGATAATAGATAGATAATAGATAGATAGATAATAGATAGATAATAGATAGATGATAGATAGATAGATGATAGATAGATAATAGATAATAGATAGATAATTGATAGATAGATAGCTAGATAGATAGATAGATAATAGATATATAGATAATTAGATAGATAAGACTAAAGTCTCAGCTGCCATATTTGTCAATGAAAACTATTTAAAAAAAATAATAATGAAATGTGGAGATTTTAAGCTACAGCAATAAAAAGCGCATAAACGCAAAAAGAAAAATCCATGAACCAGCCAAACATTTTATCATCTTCTTAAAAATGACAATAAAAACATAAAAAAAATGTGTAGAGAAATCTCCTTTACCAAATACATTGTGAGCAATTTTATTTCTTGTTATATTCATGGACCATAAAAGAACAGCAGCATTATACAGTATTGTGTAATAATCTGACAGTGTCATATATTATCCTGAGCCAATAACCTTGGTTTAATTATATATATATCCTCAAAATATGGCAACAAATAGTCAAACTATTATCTGGCAGATTTGAATGGGTTCCTGTAGCTTTAACATAATAGCAAATGTATAGAAAATGCTTGATATGGATATAATGATACGTTGTACAATTGCAGCAATGACAGTGCCTGATAACAGCATCAAAACATCTATGTGATATTACAAGAGGGTTTTTTTTTTAAAGGAAATGCCTGGGGTGTCTGCAAAAAGGTCCAAAAATAATATGTGAACTGCATAACATTGCCAGGAAGGAAGGAGGTTACAATGAGACTGGTGTGTTTTCTGACAATCTCCAAAAACACATCCACACATACTGACACATATACACATATAAATATACACATAGAGATATACACACATAAAGAAGAGTACACAGAACACACATATACACATACCGATTTGGACACAAATAGATACACACAACTATTCACAAACATACACACATACTGTATATGTCACATGTACATGTATATATACACATATATATATATACCCACATATTTATACATACATATATATACATACATATATACACACACATATATATACACATATAAACACATATACACACACACACATATATGCAAACACACACACATATATACACAAACATATATATATACACATACTAATATATATTTACACACACATATATACATACATATATACACACATATATATACACATATACACACACACATATATATACATACACATATATATATATATATACACAAACACATGTATATACACATACACACACATATATACATACACACACACACATATATATACATATATATACACAACCACACATACACACACACATATAAGAACACATACATAATTCCACACATAAACCCATTATCAGGGACACATACACACTGCACTGTACTACACATACATATATGTATATATAACATTCACCTTGAAAAGATTTTAGACATATTTTAATGAGAAGAAAATTAAGAAGCAATTACTCCGATTATGTAACTTTTCCCCCAAAAAACCATGTGGGAATTTTAATTTTTGCAAAATAAATACCCACTACAGGGCAGGAAGTGGTTAACAATAAGCTGTAAATAGGGTAGGGGGTCTAAGACTTCTTGAAGATAGAACAAGAGTCTACAGTACTAGGTTACATTGGGGATTGTAGTTCCTCCTCAGTTACCCGACCCCCGCTCCCCACCACCCGGGAAACCTATGTGACAGCACACACACATCACCAGTGAATGTCAGCCTGTGCTGCAGTCTGCAGGATCCTGTTTTGCTGACCTTCCCATCTGTCATCATCCAGCCTGACCCCTTACCCACTGAGCCACATTAGAGAAACAAACACAATCCACAACTTCCCAAGCTCCACATTACACCGAACACACAGCTCCATTGTCCAAGTAGTCCTGGTGTTATTATAGCTTTTATTTTACTGTCACATGATCATATACATCAACTTCTTTTACATTTACATTTCTGTAGGAAATCTCCTGACCCCTGGCATGGTTATTAAGAGATACTATTATTTATAGGCATTGTTTGCTGGGAAACTTACCTGCTTAGTCATGGAGTCTATTAACCGCACATAAAAATCCTGTTCTGTTCTAATGCCTAGGAGATAAAAGGGAAGGGGTCAGGTACTGGAAGATAGAAATAGATAGATAGATAGATAGATAGATAGATAGATAGATAGATAGATAGATAGACATAGATAATAGATAGATAGATAATAGGCAATATACATAGATAATAGATACATAGATAGAGAGATAGATGGATAATATACATAGATAATAGATAGCTAGATAATAGATAGATATATAATAGATAGATAATAGATAAATATATAGATAGATAATAGATAGATAGATAGATAATAGATAGATATATAGATAATAGATAAATATATAGATAGATAATAGATAGATGATAGATAATAGATAGATAATAGATACTGAGATAGATGGATAGATAGATAATAGATAGATAGATAGATAGAGAAGTAGAAAGATAGATAATAGACAAATAGATATTAGATAGATAGATAGATAGATAGATAGATAGATAGATAGATAGATAGATAGAAACTAAGATAGATAGATATGGGATAGATAGATGATAGATAGATATTAGATAGAAAGATAGATGATAGATAGATAATAGATAGATAGATAGATAATAGATAGATACAATAGACAGATAGAAACTAAGAGAGATAGATAATAGATATATAGATATTAGCTAGATAGATAGATAAAAACTAAGAGATAGATAGATAGATAGATAGATAGATAGATAGATAGATAGATAGATAGAATTTGTAGAACTTATTTACACATGGCTAAATGTGTAGTACTGTCTCTGCACATCATACAGATAATGACTGAACATAATTATTTCCAGTAATTGAATCCAACTGATATTAAAACGAGATCCCCAAAAAATCCTTTAGTGATGATATTCACAAATATAAAAATGTAACAAAACAAGACTAATATGCCAATAACAATATTAGTACAGACAGATGAACATCTAATTTTATTATATCACCACTGGTAATAATATTCCATATTATCAGCTCATAGATTAACCACATATATAGGATGTCTATTTACTTATCAATCATGGAACTTATACATTATACAAAGGATTCCGTTTATTATGGATTTGCTTCAGCTGATAGAGACAGAGAAGTATTGAAGATGATAGATAATAGAGATAGTAGTTAATAGATAGATATAGATATATATATTCACTATTTTTCTCGAGTGCAACCACACTTCTTTGTAAAGCAAGAAAGAAAGAAGGAAACAAAGAAAAAAATAAACAAGGAAGGTAAGAAAGAAAGAAGGAAGGAGAAAGAAGGAAAGAGAAAGAAAGAAAGAGAAAGAAAGAAAGAAGGAAACAAAGAAAAAAATAAACAAGGAAGGTAAGAAAGAAAGAAAGAAGGAAGGAGAAAGAAGGAAAGAGAAAGAAAGAAAGAGAAAGAAAGAAGGAAACAAAGAAAAAAATAAACAAGGAAGGTAAGAAAGAAAGAAGGAAGGAGAAAGAAGGAAAGAGAAAGAAAGAAAGAAGGAAAGAGAAAGAAAGAAAGAAAGAAAGAAAGAAAGAAAGAAGACATTATAATTACTTTTATTCATGGCCCTTTTCGTAGGAATTACACACAAAAAAAAGATGTAACCAGAACCCTCTTGCCAATCTATAAGTTACAGATCACAAGTTGTCCCAACTGACAACAATCTCAGCTCTGCTACATTTACAGCATACACTATGAGCCGGTATCTGGCGACATTTGTCTTGTGTGGCTCAGTCCTCCCACTTCTGGCAGAGCAGAAGACTTTCTTCCCTTGCCCTGTAGGATGTCCTGTGCCCAAGGCTCTGCCCAGAGGTGCCCACACTCACCATTGCTGTAGAGGAGCTGCAGGCGGTAGTGGATGCCATTATTTGTCTTCTCGTTACTTGTTTCCTAATTGCAAGAATACATTGAAGAAATATTAGATAGCGACATTATATTAGTGGGTTCGCAACCTGTGGATTTACAGCTGTTGTGAGACTACTACTCCCAGCATGCCCAATAACACGTGTTTGTGATTACATGCTGGGAGTTATAGTTTAGCGAAAGCTGGAGGGAAACCTGCACTGTCTCCAGTTGTACATACATTATATTATATTATATCACAACCTTAACACAGACATTAGCTATAATAACCTTGCAATGCAAAGAAATAAAAAAAAAAACAAAACACTATGACTAAAATATATATATATGTATATATATATATATATATATATATATATATATATATCAATAAAAGATTAAAAGTGAAAAAAGTGTAAAGATCAAATAAATGAAAATAAATAAATAATTAAAAAAGTAACATAAAGTTATATTATATAATGAATTAGAGAATATAACAATCATAGATGCATTAAAAAGTGCAACTAAATATTAAAAGATAATAAAAATAAACTAAAATATATGAGAACATTAAAGACATAAATATGACAGGATAAATGCATAATAAAAAGGAGAAAAAAGTATATCAAAATTTTTGTCTTATTGAAAGTGATTCTTGGAACAGAATAAAAACAATTTCTCCAGTTGCATTATTATAATAAAATGAATAACGATAATATAAAAAAAGGGAATAGTGGTCGGATTAACAGATCGAGAGGATCAAATCATGAGTCTGAAATTGGAGATATGTCAGCAGATATAAGGGTAATAATGTGTCTAGTGATTTATAGGATCAGGGGGTGTGAAAATATAAAGGGGTGAGAGGTGCAAGATGATGATGAACCGATGGAGTGACGGCTATCTAAACAATCATCAATAATAATAATAATCTTTTTGATGTGATTTTTTTCTTACCTTGTCTTTCTCCACGAAGCCCACAAATGCTGTCCTCTCGATCTCCACGGGCTGCCCCTGCCGGTCATACAAAGCCAGGACAAAGTGGAAGAAGTTGGACTTTCTTAAGTTAGAGGGGGGCTGCTTCTCAAAGTGTGCCCGGGCCAGACCCACACCACTGCGGTCAGAAAGGAAGGGTTAGATACCTGGGATCTATCTATCTATTATCTATCTATTATCTATCTATAATCTATCATCTATCTATCTATCTATCTATCTATTATATATCATATACTTATCTATCATCTATTTATCTATCTCATATTTATCCATCTATCTAATCTACCATTTATATCTATCTATTATCTATCTATCTCATATCTATCTATTATCTATCTATCTATCCATCCATCTATATACCTATCTATTATCTTTATATCTATCTATCATCTAACTATCTTATTCTACCTTTCTTTCATTCTATCTATCTTAGATAGATAGATAGATAGATAAAAAGTAAGATAGTATGAAAGAAAGGTAGAATAAGATAGTTAGATGATAGATAGATAGATAATAGATAGATAGATAATAGATAGATAGTTAGATAGATAGATAGATGATAGATAGATAATAGATAGATAGATAGATAGATAGATAGATAGATGGATAAAAACTAAGATAGATAGTAAGAAAGAAAGAAAGGTAGAATAAGATAGTTAGATGATAGATAGATAATAGATAGATAGATAATAGATAGATAGATGATAGATAGTTAGATAGATAGATAGATGATAGATAGATAATAGATAGATAGATAGATAGATAAAAACTAAGATAGATAGTAAGAAAGAAAGGTAGAATAAGATAGTTAGATGATAGATAGATAGATGATAGATAGATAATAGATAGATAATATATAGATAGATAGATAAAAACTATCTATTATCTATCTATCTATCTATCATCTAACTATCTTATTCTACCTTTCTTTCTTACTATCTATCTTAGTTTTTATCTATCTATCTATTATCTATCTATCATCTATCTATCTATCTATCTATCTAACTATCTATCATCTATCTATCTATCATCTATCTATCTATCATCTATCTATCTATTATCTATCTATCATCTAACTATCTTATTCTACCTTTCTTTCTTTCTTACTATCTATCTTAGTTTTTATCTATCTAGCTTAGTATTTAAACTAACTCTCTTTCAGTCTATAATCTACCTTTCTTTCTTCCCTTCTTTTTCTTTCTCTCTCTCTTTCTTTCTATCATCTATCTACCTTTCTTACTTTATTATCTTTATTGCTTTCTTTTTCTTTCTGTTGTTCTTTTTTTTTCTATCTTTCTTAGTATCTATCTATCATCTATCTATCTATCTATCTAATTATCTATCCATCTAATTATCTATCTATCGATCTATCTAAAATATGAGATCTCCATTTTCAAATACAGGGGTTTCTGATATCAAAGCTCTAATGTACATCCAAAAATGTTTTGCTCTGATAGAGGCACTTTTTTTCCTGTAGGAACATTGTACATGATGCTTTATGTGTGTTTACAACATAAAGTGCTGAAGTATTTTATGGATCCCTTTAAATCAGCT
Organism: Phyllobates terribilis; assembly: GCF_046119375.1. Classification (NCBI taxonomy): domain Eukaryota; kingdom Metazoa; phylum Chordata; class Amphibia; order Anura; family Dendrobatidae; genus Phyllobates; species Phyllobates terribilis. The sequence goes on from NW_027362770.1 coordinate 145,407,582, forward strand.
GAGAGAAGAGAAGGGATGAGAGTGTTATGTTATATGACCAGGAATGTGTACACAGGGGGATATAAATTACATGTCTATAGGGTCAGCTGCAGAATATAGGAGAGCAGTTGTGTGGAGGGTGAGGTGAGGAATAGGGTCACACTTGGGAGACTTTCGAGCTGCTGGGTAAATACAAGTTATTATGGTCCTAGAAATAAAATGAGGGATTGTGAGCAGCGGGATTTGTATACTGTGTATGGGCTTAAGCATGGACAAGGGTAGGGAGGAATTAAGGGTTAGGTTGGGAGCATATACGGGTTTGTAAATTTGGAATTTAAAATTTAGAATAAATGATCAAATATCTACAAGATGTAGCAGAGCTGAGCTTATTATTTGACTCTTTGCAGCTAAATTGTGAAGTTTGATTCATTTTTTGTAGGTTATAACTGCAGATAGATATAGAGACATAGAGAGAGTTACTAATATATATGTATATATATATATATATATATATATATATCTTTATATATATAACATATACTTTTGTATCTATCCATCTATCTACTTTCTGTTTTCTTATATATATATATATATATGTATATCCCTAATCAATGTTTATCTCTGTCTTTACATCTATCTATCTATCTATCTATCTATCTTTTTACATATATCTATCTATCATCTATCTATCTATCTATCTATCTATCTATCTATCTATCTATCTATCCAACCTCTCTTTCTTTCAGTGTAAATAAAAATATATATATATATATATATATAAAATCAATATCTATCTCTCAATCTTTCTATCTATCATCTATCTATTTATTGTATCTATCTATCTATTCATTCCCTTTCTCTCTTTCTTGATAGATAGATATCCAATGAAGACTACAAGTTGTGCCAAATGACAAACTCATGATTTTTTGGGCAAATTTCTTCTTATTACAGCACTAACACGTTCAGCTCTGCTACATCTACACCCATACTTGATGCTTTCTACACGAATGTAACGTTTGAGAAAAGTTGCCCAGAACTTCCCACTTCGCCTACATTAGTTCACATGGAGTTAATCTCCCACTTAATTCATTTTCTTCCAAGTCTATGAAAAGTTTATTTATTTGTGGATTGTGGTTGAACTGATTGGAAACACATTGCTCAGACAATGCAGCAGATCCCATCATCCTAAATCAAGGACTTCGCAAAGCAGCCACTTTCCAAAGTCTATTTCAATGGGCCTGTTTAAATGTCATTTATTACTGTGTATGTATCATCACCCCCCATTCTATAAATCTTATCTCAGTCTCTATAGATCAAGCCATGCCAAGATAATGTACAAAACACAAGAGGATGATAGATACAGGGATGAATTGTAAGACACAAGGGGCTATCTTAAGTAAATACTATTTTAAAGGGGGTAATACCTGTCATATATTAGTGCTGGAAGACAGTGATAAAAATGTGTATATACACTAGTTGTTAATGATGGGCAGTAGTTAAGTGGTGTGTAAACTGACATGAGAACATAGATAAATAGATAGATATATAGATACTATAGATGGATAGATATAGATAATAAATAGATAGATGATAGATAGATAATAGATAGATAGATGATAGATAATAAATAGATAGATAGATAAATAGATAGATACATAGATAGATGGATGGATGGATAGATAGATAGATAGATAGATAGATAGCAGATAGATAGCAGATGAAATATTCTATTTTGGATCCAACTATTACTTTATGTGCTACTTTCTTCAATAAGCCTGAACTCAACTTATAGTAAGTGTATACAAGGTGAAAATAATATTTACAATTTTTTTTTTAGTAAGTAACCTATCATGCAATATTATAATTTCTAGATGCAAATATGCAATATTAATCTACTACTATTTTTGTAATGAGATGGCAATGCAATGTTGTCATATGATATAAGATGCTGATAACATTTCTAATAACTCATCTATTCTTAAAGTTAAGTGCACTGCCCTGTGTAAACTAGTAGGTCTTCTATAGATAATACTATGCTACTATGTATTACTGATCTGATACGAATTAGACTAATATGATACTAAAAGATGCATTATTACAAGAAGGTTCATTCCACTATAGGAAGCTAGGGGAAATCGTAGATCCTTGGATAGATCATTTGATTGATTGATTGAAAGATAGAAACAAAGAAAGTTATAGAGATTGATAGATAAAGATGGAGATAGATAGATAATAGATAGATGGATATATAGGTAAATAGATGGTAGATAGAAAGAAAGAAAGGAAATAATAAAGACAGAAAGAAAGAAAAAGATGGTAGAAAGAGAGTTAGGATAGATAGATATAGATAGATATAGATAGATAATAGATAGATAGATACAGAGATAGATAGATTGATAGATAGAAAGAAAGAAAGGAAGAGAAAGAAAGAATTAAAGAAAGAAGAAAGAAAAAGAAAGAAAGAAGGAAAGAATGAAAGGCAGGAAGAAAGAAAGGTAGATAATAGCAAGAAAGAAAGAAAAAGAAGGGAAGAAAAAAAGGTGGATAGATGATAGACAGATAGGATAGATAATAGATAGATAGATCTAGACAAAGAAAGAGAGAAAGAAAGGTAGATAGGAGATAGATAGATGGATGATAGATGGATAGATAGATAGAGGTAATAGATGGATGATAGATATAAGATGCAGGCAATAATGGGGGTTATTCCTGCCTGATGTGTGTGTGTGGAGACCCTCCAGCAGATTGCTGCCCTCCACTAGGTGCCATGTAGTGGGGGGCCCCCTGCAGGCTCTCTCCTGGCAGTGTCCTACCTCTGGGCGGCTGTGTTCGCATCCAGCACCCCGGCTCCCTGCATCCACGTCCGGACAGCATTCATGCCGCTGCTCAGGGGCTCCTCCTTCATGCTGCTCCCACTCCTCTGAATGCTTTCCTGAATGCCAAACATGAACACAGCCTGGTGCTCACCCTGCTGCCCCTGCTCCAGCCCTAGCACTACACAGATCCCCCCTAGATCTCAGCACAGGATCTGGATGTGTGGCTGCTGCTGCTGCTGCTGCTGCTGCTGCTGCTAGTGTGATTATTCCAAGGCAGGAGGAGTCCACCAAGAAGAAGAAGAAGAAGAAGAAGAAGAAGAAGAAGCGATGCAGGCAATGATGAGAGGAGCTGCTGGAGGTCCACACTCCCTGGGTGACAATCTCACATCAATAGGGTGAAGGACCAGACATGCACCACTGATGGACACTTCCTTGGTGGCAGTTCAGGACACAATGCAATGAACTTGAGAAGGAAGAAATGTCATCTTCCAAAAGAGATGGATCCAAAAAAAGTCAGTTATTCCTCCAAGAAGTCACACCACAAAACTGTAGTCCTGTGTTCTCCTGTCCTGCAGATAGGGACAGGAGGAGGATGAGAGCTCTGCTCCTCTGGAGAGTGTAGGAGGGGGGTAGTAGTTGTAGATTGTGCCCTCTTACAGAAGAGGATGCTGTGCTTCTTGTAGCTGCCCCCTGCCTGGCTCTGTCTCCGCTTCCCTGTGGAATCCAGAGTAACTATCCCCAAAGCTACACACGCTCCCACCACCACCACCAGCTTAGGGAGAGGGAGTTGCATGCTCCCATAGTCTACACCCTCTTATTTGCATGCAGCAATTCTTCCTTCAGCCCTGCAGCCACTGGCAGGCAGCTGCTTTCCTCCATCCCTACCCCCATTTACGCCCACTTTCCCTTTTTTTGCTTCCAGGGGAGGCTGAGAAAGTTGCTTCTGGCAAGATGCTTTGCAAGAGGACAAGCTCGCTAATGTCTATTGTTAGATAGATTTCATCAATTAGTTTGGAATCAGGGCGTATGACATGTATTGCGAGCCCCTAAGGGAGGTTTTATTGGTCAAGAAGAGGAGATTAAATCTATTGTGAATAGGGGTAATTAGCATGTTCATGAATATGATGCTAGGTGAGACCCAAACATGTCAACCCAGCATCGAAGCCTTCATAGAAAATGCAAATATTTTCAAGGTTCAATAACCTTTCCAGCTGTTCAAAGTTATAAGGTTGTATTCACACCTGCGCTCCGTCGCAGATTTTATAAAAAAAAAAAAAAAAAATGCTTATCAGGTAGAAAGCAAAAACATTTGTTCGAAAGGTTTTTGGGGCTCCATGTGATTCCAAAATTGGACTTGTTTCCCCCAGAATTACAAGTGCTGCCAAAGGAACTCTCCTTGTATTATCTCAAAGTCTAAGGTGTTCTCACAGAGCACCACAAGTCTCAGAACAACCTGCCCTGACTATTTAATTAGCCAGGGGCAAGCTAAGTATTTTGCATCCTCTATCCCGAGTCCCTTTCTCCAGTCCAGTATTACACATGTATTGTAATTTCAGAAAAATATGGATGTAATTTATGTTTGTGCTTTGACCTCTTCATTTGTTCTACTTTTTGCTGAAATAAGACATCAAATGTGTATGCATTAATATATATTTTTTCTTTTCATTTTTATGTTGCATTTTTTATGTAACAATTGTATTACTGTAGCCCTAGCCATAACCCTAAACCTAATCATAACGTTAACCTCACTGTATACATATACATTGTTATAATTTGTTTTCTTTTCATTTTTATGTTACAATTTTTATGTAAAATTTTTATTACTCTGTCTAGCCCTAGCCCTACCCATAGCCCTAACCCTAATCCTATCCATAACCCTAAACCTAAGCATAACGCTAACCTAACTGTATACATATACATTGTTATAATTTGTTTTCATTTTTATGTTACATCTTTTATATGACAATTGTATTACTCTAGCCCTAGCCATATCCCTAATCCTCTGCATAACCCTAAACCTAAACCTAAATCTAATGCTAACCTAACTGTATACATATACATTGTTATAATTTTTTTTCTCTTCATTTTTATGTTACATTTTTTATGTAACAGTTGTATTACTCTAGCCCTAGCCTTATCCATAGCCTTAATCCTATCCGTAACCCTAAACCTAAAAATAATGCTAACCTAACTGTATACATACACATTCTTATAATTCTTTCTTTTCATATTTTTGGCTACACTTTTTATTACCCTAGCCATAGCCTTATACCTAATTCTATCCTTATCTCTAGCCCTAAACCTAACTGAAACCCTAATTAGGGATAGAAAAGTGTAAAACCATAAAAGCAACCCATGATTCAATACTATCTTCACTCATTAGCTGCTCATCTTCTGTCTTCTTTGTTGCTTCTTATACAGAGCACAGCAGTGGAGATGAGTTTGTCATAGGCTGCTGAGCTCTGCATAGTGAACGATCAAGATGACAAAGCTCTCTTCATTATATGGAGCATTGTCATTTTGGTTGCTGTTTATGCAGAGCGCAGCAGCCAGTGACAAACTTATCTCGACTGCTGCGCTCTGCATAAGCACAGAGTGGGGACTCACCGTGGTAATCCAAGGAAAAGGGGGAGAGGTGGTTTAGAGGTACAATTTGTGCCCTTTTAAGACCACCCCTATGACCCACCACGCTATACCACTGGTCCTGATTGCGGTCCCAAAAGTCTTTTGAATAAATTGTCCTTTCTGACAAGGAAATCTCTCCTTGGGTGAGCACAAGCCCTCACTATTTGGAATGAGTCCTGACATGGAGCAAATATTGCAAGAAGAGGAAAGGGCGATCTTTCACATTTGTATATATGGTGTTATCAGATCATATTGTATCTAGTCATGAGGGAAGAAAAGTAATGTATTCATGATTACTGATGGTTGGTTCCCTCTTTACTCCCCCCCCCCATTCTTGTATTGGTACACGTAATGTGCTAGATTTCTGATTCCATTTTCAGAGATGTAAATGAGTACAGGGCCCAAATAATAAACCTATACAGTGTCCAAATAAAGTTCTCATATAGTGCCCACAAATACATTTATACAGGGCCCAAATAATATACTCATAGAGTATCCAAATAATACACTTTTACAGTGGCCAAATATTGCAGCTCACTATTGTCTATACAGTGCGCAAATAATACACTTATATTTTGCGCAAGTAATAGGCTCATACCGTGACTAAAAATACACTTACAAAGTACCCAAATAATATACTTATACACTGCCCAAATAATACACTTACAGAGTGACCATATAATATTCCCATACCCTGGCCAAATAATACACTCATACAGTGCTCAAATAATACACTCATATAATGTAGAAATAATGCACTTATACAATGCCCAAATAATACACAAACACAGTGTAAAAAATGCATGTAAGCAGTGCTCAAATAATACAGAAATGCAGTGACAAAATAATGCGCTCATACACTGCCCAAATAATACATTCCTACCCTGTCCAAATAATACACTCATACAGTGCCCAAATAATACACTCATACATTGTCCAAATATTACACTCATATAGTGCCCAAATAAGACACTCATAAACTGCCCAAATAATGCACTCATACACTACTCAAATAATACACTCATATAGTGCCCAAATAATACACTCATACACTGGCCAAATAATACACTCATACACTGCCCAAATAATACCCTCATAGACTGTCCAAATAATACACTCATATAGTGCCCAAATAATACACTCATACACTGCCCAAATAATACACTCATACACTTCCCAAATAATACACTCATACACTGCCCAAATAATACACTCATATAGTGCCCAACTAATACTCTCATAAACTGTTCAAATAACATACTCATACACTGTCCAAATAATACACTCCTATAGTGCCCAAATAACATACTCATACACTGTCCAAATAATATACTCATACACTGTCCAAATAATGCACTCATATAGTGCCAAAATAATACACTCATACACTGTCCAAATAATACACTCATACACTGTCCAAATAATACAAGCATACACTGTCCAAATAATGCACTCATACACTGCCGAATTAATACACTCATATAGTGCCCAAATAAAACACTCATACACTGTCCAAATAATGCAATCATACACTGCCGAAATAATACACTCATATAGTGCCCAAATAAGACACTCATACACTGTCCAAATAATACACTCATACACTGTCCAAATAATAAACTCATACACTGTCCAAATAATACACTCATATAGTGCCCAAATAACACACTCATACACTGTCCAAATAATACACTCATACACTGTCCAAATAATATACTCATATAGTGCCAAAATAATACACTCATACACTGTCCAAATAATATACTCATATAGTGCCAAAATAATGCACTCATACACTGTCCAAATAATACAAGCATACACTGTCCAAATAATACACTCATACACTGTCCAAATAATACACTCATACACTGTCCAAATAATAAACTCATACACTGTCCAAATAATACACTCATAAAGTGGTCAAATAACACCCTCATACACTGTCCAAATAATACACTCATGCAATTTTCAAAAATTTATAGCGTGCCCCAAAATACACTCATGTAATGACCAAAAATACCTTCTCACAGTGTCCAAAATACACTATTATGCTCATACAGTGCCCAAACAATAAACCTTTATAGTGCCCTAAATGTACTCATGCAGTTTACAAATAATACACTCAGACACTACCCAAATAATACACTAATACAGTGTTCAAATAATACACTTCATCAGTGCTTGAATATTACAATCATACAGCGCCCAAATAGTGAACCTCTACAGTGCCCAACTATGCATTCATACCGTGCACAAATAATACATTCATACAGTGTGTAAATAATACACTTATACGCTGCCCAAATAATTAACTAATACACACGGTGAGCAAAGGAAATTTATTAAGGTGATCAAACAACATTGCAATGTGAAAACTAGAGTCCGGCATCTTCTGTGTGCCAGGGAAGGTGCCAACAAGCCACATTATGGTGGCGAGGGCTGTTAGATACGGGGTTTAGGCAAGCTTAGCTAATTTTGGTCATCAGCTTCTGCTCATTACAAGCCCCTAATGACTATATATTGGCTAGTTGTTATTGACATGGCTAACAGTTCCAGAAAATGGCTGAGACATTCACTTATGAAGGAGACGGTTGTTAATGTCGGGCATTTATCAGAGATAATGACAACGTAAATGTGCGGCAGTCACGGGGGGATTGAGTATTGAGACCATTCATAAACCCACATGGCGGCCATCGACTTGGAAGCATGGTCCTACCCAATTACCAGCAGGTGACTCCACAGGTCACTGCCTCCAATAACTCAATCTCCATTGTGCTGCCATATTATAATTTCGTACCTATGTCACATTTGTGGTGTAATAAGGGAAATACATTGAGTGATGTAACGACGAAGTCGGGAATGGCCATTACCCACCGTTAATTGGGCGTTACAACCATCAAGTGTCTTTACCTTCCTTATGGGGGTCCCTACATCAAGCATATGCTGTACTTACAACATGGTGCACCAGATCTGTAAAGTGCTCCCCCGACGTCAGAGATGTCAGCCTTCAAGGACACAAATCAGAGCACTGGAAACCATCTCAGACCTAATACAAAATGGCATTTTAATGGAAAAAAACCCCGTTGATACTGTCCGGAGATTTCTGTCAAGCCAAAATATTGATGACAGAGCTATGAAAATGGAGATTACACAGAAGCAACGAGATGTGAGCTCTGAGCCTAAGGTAGAAATGTGCATATACAGTGGTGGCCAAAAGTATTGGCACCCCTGCAATTCTGTCAGATAATACTCAGTTTCTTCCTGAAAATGATTGCAATCACAAATTCTTTGGTATTATTATCTTCATTTAATTTGTCTTCAATGAAAAAACACAAAAAGAATTGTCCTAAAGCCAAATGGGATATAATTCCACACCAAACCTAAAAAAGGGGGTGGACAAAAGTATTGGCACTGTTTGAAAAATCATGTGATGCTTCTCTAATTCGTGTAATTAACAGCACCTGTAACTTACCTGCGGCACCTAACAGGTGTTGGCAATAACTAAATCACACTTGCAGCCAGTTAACATGGATTAAAGTTGACTCAACCTCTGTCCTGTGTCCTTGTGTGAACCACATTGAGCATGGAGAAACGAAAGAAGACCAAAGAACTGTCTGAGGACTTGAGAAACCAAATTGTGAGGAAGCATGAGCAATCTCAAGGCTACAAGTCCATCTCCAAAGACCTGAATGTTCCTGTGTCTTCCGTGCGCAGTGTCATCAAGAAGTGTAAAGCCCATGGCACTGTGGCTAACCTCCCTAGATGTGGACGGAAAATAAAAATTGACGAGAGATTTCAACGCAAGATTGTGCGGATGGTGGATAAAGAACCTCGACTAACATCCAAACAAGTTCAAGCTGCCATGCAGTCCGAGGGTACAACAGTGTCAACCCGTACTATCCTTCGGCGTCTGAATGAAAAGGGACTGTATGGTAGGATACCCAGGAAGACCCCACTTCTTACCCCGAGACATAAAAAAGCCAGGCTGGAGTTTGCCAAAACTTACCTGAGAAAGCCTAAAACGTTTTGGAAGATTGTTCTGTGGTCAGATGAGACAAAAGTAGAGCTTTTTGGGAAAAGCATCAACATAGAGTGTACAGGAAAAAAAAAGAGGCATTCAAAGAAAAGAACACGGTCCCTACAGTCAAACATGGCGGAGGTTCCCTGATGTTTTGGGGTTGCTTTGCTGCCTCTGGCACTGGACTGCTTGACCGTGTGCATGGCATTATGATGTCTGAAGACTACCAACAAATTTTGCAGCATAATGTAGGGCCCAGTGTGAGAAAGCTGGGTCTCCCTCAGAGGTCATGGGTCTTCCAGCAGGACAATGACCCAAAACACACTTCCAAAAGCACTATAAAATGGTTTGAGAGAAAGCACTGGAGACTTCTAAGGTGGCCAGCAATGAGTCCAGACCTGAATCCCATAGAACACCTGTGGAGAGATCTCAAAATGGCAGTTTGGAGAAGGCACCCTTCAAATATCAGGGACCTGGAGCAGTTTGCCAAAGAAGAATGGTCTACAATTCCAGCAGAGCATTGTAAGAAACTCATTGATGGTTACCGGAAGCGATTGTTCGCAGTTATTTTGGCTAAAGGTTGTGCAACCAAGTATTAGGCTGAGGGTGCCAATACTTTTGTCTGGCCCATTTTTGGAGTTTTGTGTGAAATGATCAATGATTTGATTTTTGCTTCATTCTCTTTTGTGTTTTTTCCTTGCAAGCAAATTAAATGAAGATAATAAGACCAAAGAATTTGTGATTGCAATCATTTTCAGGAAGAAACTGAGTATTATCTGACAGAATTGCAGGGGTGCCAATACTTTTGGCCACCACTGTATATATATATATATATATATATATATATATATATATATATATATATATATATACATATATATATATATATATATATAATGTAATAAGTATATTTATTATTTTGTATTTTTTTTATACCACTAATGGAGACTGTCAGCAAGTTGTTTCCTTCTAAAATCAAGATGGACAATGGTTATTGGATTTTCACTTTTCATACCTGTACTTGCCCACAATGCTGGGAATGAAATGGAAGTGTCCTCATGCTTATTTTTTCACCATAACACTAAAGATGTTTTACAATGCCACCTGGTGGCCATATTTACCTGAAACTAAAGGTATGTTCATATGGTTCCCAGTGGCGTAACTAAAGTCTGATGGGCACCGTTGATAAATTTGGACCAGGGCTCTCACCTGCATGTTGGTCAGATGTATGGGCCATTGTAGCGTTCTAGATCCAATAAAGACACATGTTCACCCCCCCCATGTATTAATGCCCCCGTCCTGTCCCCTTCCTGTAATAATCTCCCCTCATCCAGGGCCCCTTCCTGGTATAATGCCCCCCAACCTTGGCCACTTCCTGGTATAATGTTCGCCATCCAGTAATAATGTCTCCCATCCTGGACCCCTTCCTATAATAACTTCCAGTGATAATGTCCCATCATGGGCCCTTCCAGTAATAATGTCAGCCATCCTAGGTTTTTCCTGGTATAATGCCCCCCATCCAGGACCCCTTCCTTGTATAATGCCCCCATCCTGGGCCTCTTCCTGTTATAATGCTCCTCATCATGAAATAATGTCCCCTGTCCTGGCCCCTTCCTAAAATAATGTCCTCCATCCTGGTCCCTTCCAGGAGTAATGCCCTCCACTGTGAACCGTAAGAATGCCCCCCATCCTGGTCCCTTCCAGTAGTAATGTCCCCCATCTTGTGCCCTTGCAGTATTAATGCCCCGAACCTGGGACCTTCCAGTAGTAATGTTCTCTATCCTGGTCCCTTCCAGTAGTAATGTCCCCCATCTTGGGCCTTTCCAGTAGTAATGTCCTCCATCCTGGTCCCTTCCAGTAGTAATGTGCTCCATCCTGGTCCCTTCGAGTAGTAATGTCCCCCATCTTTGGCCTCTTCCACTAATAATGCCCCCATCCTGGGACCTTCCAGTATTAATGTCCTCTATCCTGGTCCCTTCCAGTAGTAATGTCCCCCATCTTGGGCCTTTCCAGTAGCAATGTCCTCCATCCTGGTCCCTTCCAGTTGTAATGTGCTCCATCCTGGTCCCTTCGAGTAGTAATGTCCCCCATCTTTGGCCCCTTCCACTAATAATGCCCCCCATCCTAGGACCTTCCAGTAATAATGTGCTCCATCCTGGTCCCTTCCAGTAATAATGTACCCCATCGGGAAAGTCAACATCTGCTGCCATCTCTGATTGGCTGGCAGTGTGTATTCTGTATTGCAGTGCAGGGAGCCGGGGGATCTCTGCGGCGTGATATATTTCAGCTGAATGTGCATACGAGGACACACATACAGGTGAATTTGAGGCTGGCGATGGTAGACCGCCCTCCCAAACTGACACAGTCGCTGTCGCACCGTCTGTGCTCGTGATCGTTACGTTCCTGATGATTCCAGAAAATGCATGATGCCGAACGTTGAATTTGAAAAACATAAATCTATCTTTATTTTCAAAATTTAAAAAATAATAAAATATATATAATTTTAAAATAAAATAATTAAAAAGGCTGGAAATTCCAGCTGACACATTCCCTTTAAATCATTTTAACCCTTTTGGCACAACAAAAAGAAGTCAAAATTAAAAAAGCATTAGAATTCTGGCCTTATTTGCACTTAAAAACTGGAATACATTTATTATGTATTTGTATGTAAAGCATTTTGCAGGTACATCAGAATAATATCATCAATGAGTTTTACTTACTGGATGAATTGCTTGCTATTACCTGCTTTGTCCACTAGGCGGACAAGCTCTAGAGAAAAACTAACATGAACCAAAAGTTTTTTTTTTCTTCATTTTTTTATTCTACAATCTATATTATTACATAATACTATAAAAAAAATAATTATCTGTGTATAGATAATTTTTTGAGAGTAGTAAACATGAGGGGGGATCACATTAAAGTCGTACAATTAATTCCAAACTGATGTAAATTTAATATCTGCTTGGGATATTTTTTATTTCTATTATATTTAATCATACCATAGAAATATAAGGAATGAATTTCAGGCTCAAAATTATTATTATTATTTTTTTTGAAAATTGATTTCATTAAACATTTTGCACCGTTTGCCTTCTGCATCCTCGGTCTTGCACTGTCTATTGCTGGCTGTAGAATGAGATAACTGAGAATCCGTCAGTGAGCTCATTTAGATTGAATAATGGGATAGGTCGTAACTCTTTTATCTTTCTTTTTCTGAACTCTTCTCAGCTGATTTATGATCATAGATTACATGAAAGTTGAATGTGCTGGGAAACGGTGCAAACTTTCTAATGAAAACCAATTACAAAAATGATTTTTAGCCCCAAATACATGCAATTATGCAAAAAAAAGTAGTCCTAAATGATTAAATTCTGCAACCAATACAGGGAGCCCAGAAGCTTTCTGCATACTTTTTATACATTAAAACAAAACACGCAGTAGCGATCTTCTCTGATTCTTGAGTTTTCATGAAATAACATCCAATTTGCTTGGTCTTTTATCGCCTTCACACCGCGACCAATTTCCGATTTTGCGTTTTCTTTTTTTCCTCCCCTTCTTCCCAGAGCCATAACTTTTTTATTTTTCCTTCCACATAGCTGTATGGGGGCTTGTTTTTTTGCAAGACGAATCGTATTTTTGAACGACACCATTCATTTTACCACATAGTGTACTGGAAAGCAAGAAAAAAAATTTCAAGTGCGGTGAAAGTGTGAAAGAAACACAATTCTGACAGTGTTTTTTGGGAATTTTTTTACAGCGTACATTGTGTGGTAAAAATGACCTCGCAATATGATTCTGCTCATCAGTACGATTACGGCGATACCAAACATGTCCAGTTTTTTTATCACTGTTCTGGCCCTATTTTTTTTTGGGGTGGGGGGGTTGTCTGCCAGTACTTCACATAGAGGGTAATATATATATTTTTTTGGAAAGCCATGAGCCAGTACAGCAAGAAGACCCCTACAGAGAATTCTTCAAGTTGGCTCCCAATCTAAAGACGTAGGGCTGGTTCTTATTTTTGCACTTATTAGATCTTTTGAGAGAGATCCTCTTTAAAAGTAGGATCTAAGGGGTAAAGTTTCTCCTTGTGACATGCCAGGTCTGGCACACCAGTATGAGGAGACTTAAACGCCTTGCATGTTCTTCTGGGAAATTAAATATGCAAATTGTCTCTTCAGAGAGTAAGAGGACTAGAACTCTAGTGCCACCTATTGTAAGAAGCAATCCTACAACTCATTATAGACCCTTTAACGAGCCTTGAAATATGACTTAGGCTAAAAGCCAAACCAGAATCTCAATTTGCAGACACGGTGTTTCGGGTGTTGCCCCTCATCAGTGCAAAGTATGAAATCTGATTTGGCTAGGTGACGGACTCAGGACTGGGGTCTAAGGGGCAATGTTTGTCCTTGTGAAGAGTGACAAGCCATGTCTGGCATGTCAGTCCAGAGCCTCTCACTTAGCCAAATTAGATCTCATACTTTGCACTGATGAGAGGCAACATCCTGAAACACCTTTTCTGCAATTGAGATTCTGATTTGGTTTTTATCCTAAGTCATATTTCAAGATTTCATTAAAGGGATTGTAGGATTGCTACTTCCAATAGTTGGCACTAGAGTACTCTTCCTCTTTAAAAGAAATCATGCATACGTTTTCTATAGCAGGATGGACCCCCTGAGTCATTTCCTCTAAATCCGATTTCGGACCAATATCTCTTAGAAATACTTCATTACCATAAAATAGATGACACATCTGGTAACATGCGGGTAATGCGAAATGTGCAGTTCTACACCAAGCAACACATGGTATTGCAATAAGGAAAAGGCAATCAACCATGTAACATCCTTCCCACAGTTTCCAGCCTTCAGTGTAACATTGACGATTTCTGAGCAAAGTCAATGTCCAGGACACATTGTTCAACGACTACAGAGGAAGAGGATATACATCCTGCAGAGGTGATAGATTTATTACTACCTATAGTATATTCCTGTTCTGCACAGTGAGATTGACATCTAGATAATAGAAGGTTATAGGGTACAATGGCGCTTGGTGGTTCCCCACTCAGAGGTATCGGAAGTAATATAGGTGTATCCAGATTGCAGGTCAAAACTTTACTCCCAGAGAGGCAATGAGCTTGATGGTTACATAATCATATATGAAGCAACAGGCTTCAACAGAAGGAGATACAGTGGCATGTAAAAGTTTGGGCACCCCTGGTCAAAATTACCATTATGGTGAACAGTTAATCAAGCTGTAGATGAAATGATCTCTAAAAGGCCTAAAGTTAGAGATGACACATTTCCTTTGTATTTTAGGCAAAATATATATATATATTTTCATCTTTTACATTTTAAAAATTAAAAAAAGAAAAATGGGCCAATGCAAAAGTTTGGGCACCCTGCATGGTTAGTGCCTAGTAGCACCTTCTTTTGAAAGTATCACAGCTTGTAAGCGCTTTTTGTAGCCAGACAAGAGTCTTTCAATTCTTGTTTGAGGTATTTTCATCCATTCTTCCAGTTCTGTGAGATTCCTGGGGCGTCTTGCATGCACTGCTATTTTGAGGTCTAGCCACAGATTTTCAATGATGTTCAGATGAGGGGACTGTGAGGGCCATTGCAACACCTTCAGCTTGCGCCTTTTGAAGTCGTCTATTGTGGATTTTGACGTGTGTTTAGGATCATTATCCATTTGTAGAAGCCATCCTCTTTTCACCTTCAGCTTTTTTACAGATGGTGTTATGTTTGCATCAAGAATTTGTTGAAATGTCATTGAATCTATTCTTCCCTCTTTCCCCCGTGAAATGTTGCCCCGTGCCATTGGCTGCAATACAACCCCAAAGCATGATTGATCCACCCCTATGCTTAATGGTTGGCATCATTGTGGTCAAAGAGTTCTATTTTAACCTCATCGGTCCACAGGATTTGTTTCCAAAATGCATCAGGCTTGTTTAGATGTTCTTTCGCATACTTCTGATTCAGAATTTTATGGTGAGAACTCAGGAGAAGTTTTCTTCTGATCACTCTTCCATGAAAGCCATATTTGTGCAGGTGTCTCTGAACAATGTACCACAACTCCAGAATCTGCTAAATCTTTCTCAAGGTCTTTTCCAGTCAAGTGGGGGTTCTGATTTGCCTTTTTAGCAATCCTACGAGCAGCTTTCACTGAAATTTTGCTTGGTCTTCCAGACCTTATCTTAACCTCCACTGTTCCTGGTAACTGACATTTCATAATTACATTTGTCTAGGAATTTGCAGACCCTTGCTTCCTAAACACAGGCACGTTTCTAGCCATCTCTGGTGGTGGCAATCTTCTTCACATTTAGTTCAACAACTTTATAAACAGGTAACCAGCTTGGTAGTTTCCAGAGTGGTTCCCGACTTATGGTTGGCAGGAAGAATACAGGCATGCACAGGCAAAATTTCAACAACTTTACTCACAGTTAGGCAATGAGCTTGGTGGTTGCAGAATCTTATACGAAGCTACAAAGGGAGACAGTTGTTAGTATTGTGAAACAATTTGCACACTCTTGCTTCGTACTTTTACAGCAGCACTGTCTGTCACACACAGGCACTAGTTTCTAGCTATCCCTGGTGGTGGCAATTCACAGGCGATGAGCTTGGTAGTTCCCACAATGGTTCCTTACTCAGGGATGGCAAAAAGAATACAGGCTGAGTTAACAATTCAGCAGCTTTACTCACAAGGAGGCAATGAGCTTGGTGGTTACAAAATCTTATATGATGCAACAGCCTTTAAGAGAGGTAGACAGTACTGAAATGAGCTGACGCTTGCAACACTGCACATTTTGCATACTTTTATAGTATTCTGCACACTCTTGTAGATTATTATTACTGCAACAACAGTTCCTCACACACAGGCATCATTTTATAGCTTTCTTTAGTGGTGGCAATCCACTTTACACTGAGGCATCAGCACTCAGACTTCCCCGGTGTGACAGTCCTCACAGTCAGGATTAAGCTTCTATGCTTCCCTCTGTGGCGGCAATCCTTGTTCTCTTTCAGTAATGGTGATATTGTTATGCAGGTGGGCTGGTCTTCATCACCGGGGATAAACTACACCACCAGGCAGTTCAGGCAAGAGCTCTTTAAAAAGCCCCCCCTCTAAACCTTTAAAGTAGCACACATTAGCAGTAAGTGCTACTCACCCCCACTTGCTAACTAGCTAAGACACAGATGGTATATGTAACCCCCACTTGCTAGCTAGCTAAGACACAGATGGTATATGTAACCCCCACTTGCTAGATAGCTAATATACAGATGGAATATCCAAATTCAGGATTTGTTAGGGTCCCGGGAGCCAGCTCCTCCGACCATAAATCTATCATAAACCCCCAACAACCTTTTCCTAGTGTCGTCAAGGGTGATGTTTTTGCTTGGTTATCTCCCCTGCAGTGATAGTAAAAGAATGTATATGTCCATGTGAGATGAGAAGATTTTTGCAATTTGAATTCACTGGTTTCGAGGAATTTTCCTTCAAAATTTGAATTGCAGTAAATAAATATTACACTTTACAGGAAAGAGAGAGGCCCCCGCTGACCATAAGAGCTTACACTCTACAGGAGAGAAAGAGAGGACCCTGCTGACCATAAGAACTTACACTCTACAGAAGAGAGAGAGGACCCTGCTGACCATAAGAGCTTACACTCTACAGAAGAGAGAGAGGACCCTACTGATTATAAGAGTTTACACTTTACAGGAGAGTGGACCCCGCTGATCATAAGAGCTTACACTCTACAGGAGAGAGAGAGGACCCCACTGACCATAAGAGCTTACACTCTACAGAAGAGAGAGAGGACCCGTTGACCATAAGAGCTTACACTCTACAGAAGAGAGAGAGGACCCTACTGACTATAAGAGCTTACACTTTACAGGAGAGAGGACCCCGCTGATCATAAGAGCTTACACTCTACAGGAGAGAGAGAGGACCCCGCTGACCATAAGAACTTACACTCTACAGGAGAGAGAGAGGACCCCACTGACCATAAGAGCTTACACTCTACAGAAGAGAGAAGACCCCACTGACCATAAGAGCTTACACTCTACAGGAGAGAGAGGACCTCACTGACCATAAGAACTTACACTCTACAGGAGAAAGAGGACTTCACTGACCATAAGAGCTTACACTCTACAGGAGAGAGAGGACCTCACTGACCATAAGAACTTACACTCTACAGGAGAGAGAGAGAGGACACCACTGACCATAAGAGCTTTACACTCTACAGGGGAGAGAGGACCTCACTGACCATAAGAGCTTACACTCTACAGGAGAGAGAGAGGACCCTACTGACTATAAGAGCTTACACTTTACAGGAGAGAGGACCCCGCTGATCATAAGAACTTACACTCTACAGGAGAGAGAGAGGACCCCACTGACCATAAGAGCTTACACTCTAGAGAAGAGAGAAGACCCCACTGACCATAAGAGCTTACACTCTACAGGAGAGAGAGGACCTCACTGACCATAAGAGCTTACACTCTACAGGAGAGAGAGACCCAGTGACTCTGTATATGGCAAATGACTCTGTCGTACAAACGGTGGTCCTCTGGGAACTGCTCGTCTGTGATGTCCCAGGTACTGGTCACGCAGCCATGCAAAAAGACATTAGCCTACTTTTTAATAATTCAACAGGGTGGGAAATGGTGGCGAGCAAGTAAATTTTTTTTTTGTGAACCTTGAATCGAATCTCAAAGTGTTAGAATTCGCACAAAACCTTGAATTTCAGAAAATTCAACTCAAACTTGCTCCTCCGCTAATCGATCTGCTCATCTCTAAGATCATGGACTTCTCTTTAAATACCCATCATTCCGGCACCTATAGGCGCAGGACAATATTTAAACAGAGCGTTCTAGTAAATATGGCGGCCCGGCTCCTCCGTCAGCTGTTTTCCTTTCACAGAGAACCAGAAAGATTATTAATGGTTTCGCAGACATTATTTTTAGGATTAATAGGTCTAAAAAATGCTGATTTCGTGTTTGTGAAGTTAAAAATTATGAATACCATTACAATAGAGTCAAAGCGTCCTGCATACTAATCTTTATATATTCCTTTTTATTACCCATAAACATATATTCAGTGAGACATAATCTGCTATGTTATGAGACAATAAACTTCAGCATCTCTAATGGATGGCATAAGCAGAAATTTTCTCCAAAGAGGAAAAAAGAAATGTTTGCTGTTTGTTTCCTATATGGATGAATGAGAAGAACATTGTGAGCCTATCCCACCTTAAAGGGGAACTCTACCTCTATTTTACGGCACATTCCGTAGTAATTATAACCCATAGTAATTAGGCTCTTCCATTCAGTTCTGATGGATACGTGAAAGCTGAGAAAATGTTAAAGGGATCGATCCCGAGAAAAGGGATCCTCCTGTGTCCCCATACTTTGAAGAGAGCAGTAATGCGCATGCGTGAGCACCACTTAATTCACTCTCTATAGGAGCATGGGTCAGGCATGCACACTACTGCTCCCATAGATATGAATGGAGAGGTGGTTATGCATTCGCACTACTGCTCCAATAGATGTGTATGGATAGGTGGTCACACATGTGCAATACTGCTCCATTCACACAGGGGACACAGAAACCCTTTTCTTGGAATGTGGGGGGCTATGTGGGGGCCATTGTACTGTTTGGAGGGCTATGTGGAGCCATTCTTCTGTTTGGAGGGCTATGTGGGGGCCATTATACTGTTTGGAGGGCTATGTGAGAGCCATTATACTATTTGGAGGGCTATTTGGGGGGCCATTATACGGTTTGGAGGGCTATGTGGGGGGCTATTATACTGTATGGAGGGCTATATGGGGGCCATTATACTATTTGGAGGGCTATGTGAGGGGCATTATACTGTTTGGAGGGCTATATTGGGGGCCATTATACTGTATGGAGGGCTATATGGGGGCCATTATACTGTTTGGAGGGCTATGTGGGGGGCATTATACTGTTTGGAGGGCTATGTGGGGGCCATTATACTGTATAGAGGACTATGTGGGGGTCATTATACTGTATGGAGGACTATGTGGGGCCATTATTCTGTATGGAGGACTATGTGGGGTCATTATACTGTATGGAGGACTATGTGGGGCCATTATTCTGTATGGAGCACTATGTGGGCCCATTATTCTGTATAGAGGACTATGTGGGACCCATTATTCTGTATGGAGGACTATGTGGGGCCATTATACTGTTTGGAGGGCTATGTGGGGCCCATTATTCTGTATGGAGGAATATGTGAGGCCCATTAATCTGTATGGAGGAATATGTGGGGCCCATTATATACTATATGTGAGCAATTATAAACTATGAAGGTTTGTGTGGGATCCAACATATTGTGTGCAGAGCTGTGTGGTGGCCAGTATGCTGTTTGGAGGGCTGTGTGGGGGCCATTATTCTGTTGTAGGGCTAATTGGGGCCATTATACAGTGTGGAGAGTTGTGTTGGGGCCATTATTCTGTATGTGGGGCTGTGTGGTGATCACAGTTGGGGCATCATATGGTGTTGGGGTCACCATACTTTGTCAGGTGGGTGAGGGGGGGGGTATAGCAGGGTCATTATACTGTGCATGTGGAGGGTACTGTGGAGGAATTCACTGTGGGGGTATCATACTGTCTTTGGGGGGCACTTTTGTTGGCATCATACTTTATGGGGGCAATGAAGGGGGAATCTAGGGGTTTCAACAGAAGGAAAATTACTTTGTAAGGGCTGCAAAGTTGTGAGATATACAGTTGTGCTCAAAAGTTTACATACCGCGGCAGAACTTTTCCTTTCTTGGCCTTGTTTCAGAGAATATGAATGATAACAAAAACTTTTTATCCACTCATGGTTATTGGTTGGGTGAAGCCATTTATTGTCAAACTACTGTGTTTTCTCTTTTAAAATCTTAATGACAACCAAAAACATCCAAATGATCCTGATCAAAAGTTCACATACCCTGGTGATTTTGGCCTGATACCATCACAGGATTTGAATGGCTAGTAAAGGTAACATCCTCACCTGTGACCTGTTTGCTTGTATTCAGTTTGTGTGCATAAAAGCTGAGTGAGTTTCTGGGATCCAGACAGACTCTTGCATCTTTCATCCAGCCACTGACGTTTTTGGATTGTGAGTCATGAGGAAAGCAAAAGAATTGTCAACGGATCTATGGGAAAAGGTAATTGAACTGTATAACACAGGAAAGTGATACAAAAAGATATCCAAGGAATTTATAATGCCAGTCAGCAGCGTTCAAACTGTGATTAACAAATGGAAAATCAGGGGCCCTGTAAAAACCAAACCATAGTCAGGTAGACCAACAAAAATTTTGGCCACAACTGCCAGGAAAATTGTTCGGGATGCAAAGAAAAACCCACAAATACATCAGCTGAAATTCAGGACTCTCTGAAAATTAGCAGTGTGACTGTTTCAAGATGCACAATAAGGAGGCACTTGAAGAAAAATTGGCTGCATGGTCGAGCCGCCAGAAGAAAGCCATTACTATGCAAATGCCACAAAGTATTTCGCCTACAATACGCCAAACAGCACAGAGACAAGCCTCAAAACTTCTGGAACAAGGTAATTTGGAGTGATGAGACCAAAATTGAACTTTTTGGCCACAACCATAAACGTTACATTTGGAGAGAGGTCAACAAGGCCTATGATGAAAGGAACACCATTCCTACAGTAAAGCACGGAGGTGGATCACTGATGTTTTGGGGATGTGTGAGCTACAAAGGCACAGGAAAGTTGGTAAAAGTTGAAGGAAAGATGAATGCAGCACGTTATCAGCCAATACTGGAGGCAAATTTGCACTCATCAGCCCGGAAGCTGCGCATGTGACGTACTTGGACGTTCCAACAAGACAACGATCCAAAACACAAGGCCAAGGCGACCTGTCATTGGCTAGAGCAGAACAAAGTGAAGGTTCTGGAGTGGCCATCTCAGTCTCCTGACCTCAATATCATTGAGCCACTCTGGGGAGATCTCAAGCGCGCAGTTCATGCTAGACAACCCAGGAATTTATAGGAACTGGAGGCTTTTTGCCTAGAAGAATGGGACAACCCAGGAATTTACAGGAACTGGAGGCTTTTTGCCAAGAAGAATGGGCAGCTTTACCATCTGAGAACCTCATCCACAACTACCATAAAAGACTTCAAGCTGTCATTGATGTTAGAGGGGGCAATACATGGTATTAAGAACTGGGGTATGTGAACTTTTGATCAGGGTCATTTGGATGTTTTTGGTTGTCACTAATATTTAAAAAGAGAAAACACAGTAGTTTGACAATAAATGGCTTCACCCAACCAATAACCATGAGTGGAGAAAAAGTGTAATATTTTCTGAAACAAGACCAAGAAAGCAAAAATTCTGCCGGGGTATGTAAACTTTTGAGCACAACTGTATGCTCTTTTGTGACCCCGCCAAATATTAATTATTTATTTATTTATTGGGTGAGGGGCCCAACTATAACTTCTGCTATGGAACCCCATGATGTCTTTGCTTGCCCCTGACTGTAGATTAATGACTATGCAACATTCATTCTGGTCAGAAAGGAAGCCAAAAGGGGCCCCTGAGCCTCTACCAGCTACTATCTCTTCTTCCTATCAGTTTGATCTTCAGCTTGAAAACTCCGAAAAGCTTCTATAGCTTTGTTATATGGGCACTGGGTTGGATTTATAGGGAGTCCTGTCCTGAAGACAACATAGATTTTATTGTTTTATTGTCAGGGAATTTGAAGCAAAAAAAACCCAAATCATAAATTAGAAAAATAAAGTATTATGATAAAAATTTTGCCTGCCTGTAACCTCCACTAGAAGGAGCTGAAGAGCATACTGTATACTTCTCCAGTTATTAACTTTAAATCGGAAGGCAGCAAGCTCCCTCTAGTGGTGGCTTCTGCAAGATGTTAAAGGATCAAAATTTTTGGGATTGGTGGAGATTCATAGATCAGCAATCAGACCCCCATTGATCTAAAAGTTATCACCGATTCTATCTTTCTTCTTAATTGATTACCACACTAACTCCATGGGTGTGCAAGCATTTTGGAACCCTCTCTAGAAAAAGGAACCTTGACACTATTACGATAAATTACAAAAATTAGTAAGAACAGAATGCTGATCCTAAAACCGAAATAGTGCTTATATACTATAAGTAGAAATTCCCTTTAAGGTTATATGCATCTCTTGGCAGGAAACACGGAGCAGCAAAAACATACATTTTTGATGCATTTTTGCTGAATTTTTTACTTGTGTTTTTGGTGCAGATTTTTCCCCATTCATTGGTACGGGAGAAATCTACAGCAAAAATGCTGAAAGAATTGACCGGCAGCAGAAGTAAATCTGCAAGTCACAAATAAGTAACGTGTGCATGAGACTTCAGGATTCTCATTCACTTTCCTGGAAGGTTCTGTGACAAATCTGCACTGAAAAAAAAGGCAGCAAAAATGCACTCAGCCTAAGCTATGCCTATGTTGGGAGACCACAGGAGTAGTTGCGTTGGGTGCTACATCTTACTCTTCCATGGTTAGGCGTAGGGCTAGGTTTAGGACAGGGTTAGGTTTAGGGCTAGAGTAATAAAATAATTACTTTAAAATACAAAAAAGTGTAATAAAAATTATAACCTTATATAACTTCTTATTTTTTAATTTTTGACCGTTTTCAGCAAAAAGTAGAAAAAAATAGAGGACCAATGGGTGTCACATCTCCACTAGGACCTGCTCCTGTGGCGTGTGCTTTTGTCGTCAGGCGCCGGCATGTTCATCTGCGCTGGTGATCGAAGAGATGTTGGAACCCGAAGATCTATACGGCGCAGGCTCTGTCCAGCTACTAAGATTAGGGTGACTGGTACCTGCAGTGCCGGCCAGTCTGACAGTATGGGTGTGTGTGCTGTCTAGTTGGAGTTATCAGCTCCCTGCTCTTGCCAATTGGAGAGCACCACACCCTACTTAACCTTCCAGCTTACTGCTGTCAGATATAGCCTTGCGCTCTCTGGTGGACACAGATTGAAGAGGGCCCCTGTACAAGAACTATATATGAGTCCAATAGCTCATTATAATGCACAATTCCACCTGCTTTGGAGGTAGAAGAGGCCCCCTTACCTCTTGGGCCCTTTTGCAGCTGCACAGGATATGTCCTCCCCTGTTTGTGCTGCCTTAGTTCAGTCCTGTTAGTTAAGCTCCTGTGTAGTGTATATGTTTCCTATTTTTGACCTCGGCTTTTTTAATTGACAAGTCGTGTGTAGAAATGAGCAAACCCGAACAGAAATTTTCAGCGTTCGTACCGGACGTTCACCACCGATCACGGACTTTCCCCGGAAATCCTGTGCAATGTTCGGAGTTCCAGGGTACGAGTCCATGGCGCGGAGGAGAGAGAGAGAAAGAGGGAGAGAGGAATAGGGAGAAAGGGAGAGAGAGAATTTTTTTCTTACCAGTTCGGGTCTCCATTAATTTCAATGGGGTTTGGGCTTTGGTGGAAGCTCGGGTACTGTTCTGGTACCCGAACCAAACTTTCTCAAAAGTTCAGGTCAGGTACCAGAATACGAAGTCTGACCAGTCTGTTTATCCCTAGTCGTGTGTGTTCAGATTTTGTACTTTTTCTGCCCTCTTGGTTCTGACCACTTCTGCCACCCTGCACCACCGGACAGCAGCTTATTCCGTTGCCCCTTTTTAATTCCCAAACTCTGTATGGGGGTTAAAGGGTGAAGGCCAGGGCTACCGCTGGGATCTGGTAAGAGGAACCGGCATGAGCTAAGCCTGTCCCTGATGGCCATTTTAGATCTTCCAGGTGACGTCTGGTTCAGCTTTGTTAACCTATAATAATATATTAGAGAAACTGTAAAAACAGAAACTTCATAATGTAGTAAGCAGGAGCAATCTAGAAATCCAGATGTAGGATTGTTAGAAATGTCCAATTTCCCACCATTGCCTGCAAAAATATCAATAGGCATCAGACTGGTATTTAGAGGACAGAAAATAATTGTAATAAGATATATATAGTCCCGCTCGACTAATAATAACTCGTTATTCTGCAAACCTATTGTAGGGATCAGTAAATACAAGGATGCCCGGAGACTGTATGAAGAATGAATCCCGCAGAGCTACAGAAATCAGAGACAATATTTGTTTCAGCCTTTGCTTAAAGCAAATTCTTCCTCTGCACGCTCTATAAATTGGACCTTTCCTATGGATTTGCCATATATCTTTCAGACCTGGAAATGACACTAGGCTGTTGCAAACACATCTTAACTCCTGCAGCACATAATTCGAGACCAGTAAAAGTGTAAAAAATCCTATAAATTAAAGAAGGAAAAAACTGTAAATCTCCAGTAGATGACGAAAGATTTTGTATGCAGCCGGGTGTATCTATAAATTAAATGTTCTGGATCACCCAGAAGCCGTAAAAACGGTAAAGTGTACACATCAAATGGAAAAGTGTTCTAAAGCTTCAAAAATTGCAATGAATTAAAACCAGTAGATAACAGGTCAGAGAGCGGCGGCAGCGATCCTAATACTGCACAATCCACAATGCATGTAATAATGTTATATACAGAATAGAGTCACTAACGGATCATGTGAATCAGTCTATTATCTATATATTATCTATTATCTATCTATTATCTATTATCTATCTATCATCTATTATCTATTATCGATCTATTATCTATCTATTATCTATCTATTATCTATCTATTATCTATCTATCTATTATCTATCTATCATCTATCATCTATCTATTATCTATCAATCTATTATCTATCTATTATCTATTATCTATCAATCTATTATCTATCAATCTATTATCTATCTATCATCTATCATCTATCTATTATATATTATCTATCAATCTATTATCTATCTATCATCTATCTATCTATTATCTATTATCTATCAATCTATTATATATTATATATCAATCTATTATCTATCAATTATCTATCATCTATCTATTATCTATCTATCTATTATCTATCATCTATCATCTATCTATTATCTATCTATCTATTATCTATCTATCATCTATCTATTATCTATTATCTATCAATCTATTATCTATCAATCTATTATCTATCTATTATCCATCATCTATCTATTATCTATTAATCTATTATCTATCTATCATCTATCTATTATCTATCAATCTATTATGTATCTATTATCTATCATCTATCTATTATTATCTATCTATTATCTATCTATTATCTATCATCTATCTATTTATCTATTATCTATCTATTATCCATCTATCTATTATCTATCATCTATCTATTATCTATCATCTATCTATTATCTATCTATTATCTATCATCTATCTATTATCTATCTATTATCTATCTATCATCTATTATCTATCATCTATCTATCTATCTATCCATCTATCTATCTATTATCTATCATCTATCTATTATCTATCATCTATCTATTATCTACCTATTATCTATCATCTATCTATTATCTATCATCTATCTAGCTATTATCTATTATCTATCTATCTATCTATCATCTATTATCTATCTATTATCTATCTATCTATCTATCTATCTATCTATCTATCTATCTATCTATCTATCTATCTATCTATCTATCTATCTATCTATCAAGATTCATTGCCAGTCTTTATTGTCTGTATTTTATAATCCAGTGGTCTGCACCTTTTGATTAGTACTGCTGAACCATATTTTTGGGGAATTGTATCTATTTATTTATCTATTCATTATTCTTTCTTCCTCTCATTCTGTCTTTCTTTTTTTTCTTTCTTTCCTTCTTTCTTCATAAGTAAAGTTTTCGTCTCACATCTATTATCTATTATTTATTATATCAAGTTTATTTCTTTCTTTCTTATTTAAAGTTATCATCTCACATATATTTATTTTTCTGTCTATCTCCATCTATCTTACATCTATCTATTTATCTATTTTTTATATACAGTGGAGAAAATAAGTATTTGATACACTGCCAATTTCACAGGTTTTCCCACCTACAAAGATGGAGAGGTCTGTAATTTTTATCGTAGGTACACTTCACCTGTGAGAGACAGAATCTAAAAATAAAAAACAGAAAATCACATTGTATGATTTGTAAATAATTAAATTGTATTTTATTGCATGAAATAAGTATTTGATCACCTACCGACCAGCAAGAATTCTGGCTCTCATAGACCTGTATCTTTGTTCTTTAAGAAGCCCTCCTACTCTGCACTTGTTACCTGCATTACAGACCGCTGTCTTACATAGTCACCTGTATAAAAGACTCTTGTCCACAGACTCAATTAATCAGTCAGACTCTAACCTCTACAACATGGGCAAGACCAAAGAGCTTTCTAAGGATGTCAGGGACAAGATCATAGACCTGCACAAAGCTGGAATGGGCTACAAAACCATAAGTAAGACACTGGGTGAGAAGGAGACAACTGTTGGTGCAATAGTAAGAAAATGGAAGAAGTAGAAAATTACTTTCATTGACATCGATCTGGGGCACCATGAAAAATCTCACCTTGTGGGGTATACTTGATCATGAGGAAGGTGAGAGATCAGCCTAAAACTACACGGGGGGAACCTATTAATGATCTCAAGGCAGCTGGGACCACAGTCACCAAGAAAACCATTGGTAGCACATTACGCCTTAAAGGTTTAAAATCCTGCAGTGCCTGCAAGGTCCCCCTGCTCAAGAAGGCACATGTGCAGGCCCGTCTGAAGTTTACCAATGAACACCTGGATAATTCTGTGAGTTATTGGGAGAAGGTGCTATGGTCAGATGAGACAAAAATTGAGCTCTTTGGCATTAACTCAACTCACCGTGTTTGGAGGAATTAGAAGGATGAGTACAACCCTAAGAACATAGTCCCAACCATGAAGCATAGTGGGGGAAACATTATACTTAGGGGGTGCTTTTCTGCAAAGGGGACATGACGACTGCACCGTACTGAAAGGAAGATGGATGGGGGTCATATATCGCGAGATTTTGGCCAACAACCTCCTTCCCTCAGTAAGAGCATTGAAGATGGGTCGGGGCAGGGTCTTCCAGCAAGAAAATGACCCAAAACATACAGCCAAGGCAACAAAGGAATGGCTCAAAAAGAAGCACAGTAAGGTCATGGAGTGGCCTAGCCAGTCTCCAGACCTTAATCCCATAGGAAACTTATGGAGGGAGTTGAAGCTCCGAGTTGCCAAGTGAAAGCCTCAAAATCTTAATGATTTAGAGATGATCTGCAAAGAGGAGTGGACCAAAATTCCTCCTGACATGTGCGCAACCCTCATCATCAACTACAAAAAACATCTGACTGCTGTGCTGCCAACAAGGGTTTTGCCACCAAGTATTAAGTGTTGTTTGCCAGAAGGATCAAATACTTATTTCTCACCTCAAAATGCAAAAAAAATTATCTAATTTATACAATGTGATTTTCTTAATTTTTTTTGGATATTCTATCTCTCAATGTTAAAATTAATCTACCCTTAAAATTATAGCATGTTCATGTCTTTGTCAGTGGGCAAACTTACAAAAACAGCAAGGGATCAAATAATTATTTCCCCCACTGTACAAAGAGAAGACGCCTAGTACCTAATGTCTGGCAGTATTAACATTCCCTATATTAAAGCCATGTTGGATGGTTATGGATAAAATAGACATGAGAATGAAGTCCATTTGCTCATATCCCCGACTTTCAAACTACTTGTCATACTGGTGAGGAACATCATAATGTCCCAGATCTTACTCACCTTGTACATATTATACCCGTCCTTACCAGTGACGCCATCTTGCAATGTATACAGCAGCAGGACAGGAGTGTGTTGGCCTTGTAGGTGGCAGTGACCTCTTCTATTAATATATAATATATGTGAAATCTGTGTGTATCCATCACCAGCACTCATCTCCCCGTGCGCCCCATATCTATCCTTTATTACTTGAGTGCATAACCTTACATTTATGTGCATTATGGCCCATCTGCTTCTTCCATGCTTAATTTGCCAGGGACTAGTTAATCAATAAAGGAGCCTGGAAAATCAATAGGAAAGTCTAATTTTAATGGTAATGGTGCACTACCAATAACTGTAACCATTTTTGAAGACGTCAAATAGTTATAGTTACATTATGTATCATACGTTATATAGTTCTTCATAGACGGACATGTAAAGTGAAGCTAGATAGCCGCCCCGATCAGCACTGTTTTGCACTGCTACAATGTTCAATGACGTCAATCATATTTTTTTAGGTCAACCGTTGTGATTCATTTTACTTTATGTACATTATC
Source organism: Phyllobates terribilis (assembly GCF_046119375.1). Taxonomy (NCBI): domain Eukaryota; kingdom Metazoa; phylum Chordata; class Amphibia; order Anura; family Dendrobatidae; genus Phyllobates; species Phyllobates terribilis. The sequence goes on from NW_027362770.1 coordinate 145,436,249, forward strand.
TTTGTGGGCACTCAAAGTCCAAATCGGCTTTACTATGTATTATGAGAGCAGTATGATGTCGGGGCTGAGACCCTGATTCCAGTGATGTGTCACTTACTGTGTTTTGCGGTTTCAATAAAATCAGTGTTTTATCAGCAGGAGATTATCACTACAGGACTAGGTGTCTCGTGCCTCCTGGTCCAGCCACGCCCCCAGCACTACACAGAAATCGGCCAATCAGTGGTGTGGGCGGGGTTATACACAGCTCAGCATTCTGAGATCTGCAGCAGAGAAAACTGTGATTGTATCACAACTGCTGCACCCAGTAAACTAAGTGACACATCGCTGGAATCAGGGTCTCTGCCCCTACATCATGCTGCTGTCAGATCACATAGCAAAAACCTGCTGAGAGATTCCCTTTAAGCAATGCTATATAATAAAGAAATAGTAATCATTCACTTGATCGCTGCAGCCAATCACAGACCTCAGCGGTAACTTTTTCATGACCACTATGGCCAACCTCTCATAAATAGACAAGATGCACCACTTCAAGAACAGCGGGGGATTTATGGGGTAAGTAATAGATATTTATTCACTTTATACCATTCCTTTCTATATCACAACTTTTAAAAAATAATTTTAAAACTGCTACGTAGAGGATTTGTAGCTCTGCATCAGAAAAATGACTCGCCAACACTTCTAAAAAGCTAAGCTGCAATACCACACCGAATCTGCACACAGGGGTGGCGCTATTTTGGGAGGAAAGTATCCCTTTTTTAGAATTTAATCAGCTCACATTGTTGGGTTTTTCACACAATGGGGTAAAAGAATGGACATTCAGTGTGAATATTATTTCAGTGGAGTTGTGTGGGTTTCCAGCACCTAGGGAGCAGGCAATTATTGTGCTTCCTAACCCAGTAATAATACCCTGGATGCCCGCTTTATAAACTTGCCATCTTAAAAAGAAAACATGACCCCTCCAAAAGTAATAATGCAGTCTTTGTGCAACCCCCTACAAAAAAAAAGTTTTAGAATATAAAAGTTTATAATCACCTAATGGAAGCAATTGATTCCTCTTCTCCTCTGCACACAGACCGGGCAGAGACGGGCCAGGACCAGGGGTGGACCAGGACCAGGGGAGGGCCAGGACCAGATGCGGACCAGGACCAGGGGCGGACATACCATTGGTGCACCTTGGGGTCCGAAAGGTAAGGGAGCAATAGCCACCTCTGAAGCAATAAGCAGCTTTTGTGCCAGGCACTTTTAAACTAAAAAGGCCCATATACTGTTCTTGCACAGGGGCTTTCTTCTGTCTGTGTCAGCCCTTCTGCACTAGTTATAGAGAAGGACTCCGCATGGTGTGCGAGCAGTAGAAGGTAGCAATAATCGTTTGTTTCTTTTTAAAATGTGATAGAGAACAGAAGTGGTCCAGGATGGGGCACATTGTACCAGGAAGGGCCCTGTATGGGGGGCTTTATACCAGAAAAGGGTCCTGGATGGAGGGTATTATAACAGGGAGGGGTCCAAGATGGGATGCATTATTACTGGAAGGGGCCAAGATGGAACAATATTATTGGAAGTTGCCCAGAATGGAGGACATTATTATAGGAAGGAGCCCAGGAATGGGGCACATTATTCCAGAAAGGGGCTAAGGAGGGAGGACATTGTTATAGAATGGGGCCCAGGATGGGGGGTATTATTACTTGAAGAGGCCAGGATGGGGAAATTATTACAGGAAGGGGCCCATGATGGGGGACATTATTATAAGAAGGGGTCAGGATAGGGAGATTATTACAGGATGGGGCCTATATGTGTGTCCTTGTACACATATTCAACAGAAATGTATTACAACGCAGAGATCCGCCGGCTCCCTGCACTGCATATACAAAATACACACTGCCGGCCAATCAGAGATGGCAACAGACGTCGGCTTGCCCGTGCTGGCACACCGAAATCAGCTGCCTACTTCTGCTATAGAGGATGACGTTGCTTGTTGTGGGAGTGGCAGATGGTAAGAATAATAGTTTGTACTGTATCTTTTTAAAATGTGCTGGAGAAGTATGGAAGGGGGGCATTATGCTAGGAAGGGGCCCAGGATGGGGGGCATTATTACTGGAAGGGCCCAAGATGGGGGACATTACTACTGGAAAGGACCAGGATGGAGGACATTATTTTAGGAAGGGGCCAGGACGGGGAACATTATTACATGATGCAGAACATTATACCAGCATGGGGACATTATACCAAGAAGGGGTCCAGGATGGGGAGCATTATACCAGGAAAGACCCAGGATGGGTGACATTATTACTGGAAGGGGCCAGAATGGGATTCCCAGGATGGAGGATATTATTATTGGAAGGGACCAGGATGTGGAACATTATTACTGGATGGGGAACATTATACCAGAAAGTGGACCAGGATTGGGGGCATAATAACAGGAAGGGGCCCTGGATAGGGGACATTGTTATAGCATGGGGCCTAGGATAGGGGGCATTATTCCTGTATCAGACCAGGATGGGGGAGATTATTACAGGAAGGAGCCAGGACAAGGGGGGGGGGAGGGATTTATTACATGAGGGGTGAATGCACATGTCTTTAGGATCTAGAACGCTACAAGGGCCCAAACATCTGACCAGCATCTAAGTGTGGGCCAAGGTCCAAATTTTGGACTCTAGTTACACCACTGTGACCTGTATTTAGGACACGAAAGACGATGCTTTACAAAATACGTATCATGAATAATATAGGTCATAGACAGCAGGGTCTGTTTTCTGTTGTGCGTGGTTGTGGGTTGTTGGCCATCCTAGAATCTCCTGACAAGTGTTCCCTGGAGAGGTCATACTGAAAATTGCAGCTTTATCCTTAGACCGGCTGCCAAAGGCCCATTAGGAATGATGTATCTGCGGAGGGGACCTGAGAAAGGATTTACACACAATTTAACTGGATGATTTCATCCAGAAAGCAGGAATACTCTATTTTGTATCGAGACTTCAGAATCAATACACTTTAATAACTCCGCACCGTCCATTGAGGCCTCCTCCTCCTCCGCCTTCTTCATCGGTTTGTTAAAAAAATAAATGTTAATCAAATCAGATGGGCACAAAGTGCTAATGAAAGAGACCCCGCCATGGAGGAAAAACTGCGCATTGTAGATAAAATAACTACGGATCCAAAGCAAACACAAAACGACGGCATATGTGCAATTAGGAGATGGATTACCCGCTGATGGTAGGCATCATACAACGCTCCTTAACGCAAATGGGATCTTTACACTAGATGCATTTCAAAGCACATTTGCTAATGTTACACCGGGCTGAACGGAGAAGAAATTCACGTGTGGAACGGGTGATTTATCTTCCACTTCCTGCTCGGGCACTTGAAGCGTCATTCATGGACGTATGACTTATTTTTGTAGGACTAATTAGGAAATGTGAACTGCTTGGGCCTAATCTACCCCTAGAAATATAACCCTCAGGGCAAATTACTGTAGAGCTTTTATTGCAAGCTTTTTGTGCATAGGGTGGTACCTTATGGGTTACATGGGCCAGCTGATGGCCATTAAACAACCACCGATCGACTACTTGCAACCCAGTTGGCGATCGTTTAATGGCCTATTTAGATGGGCAATTCCATGTACACATAAGACATCATGTTCTCGGCAGCATATACTGGACAGTGTGCTGCTGAGAGAGAGTGAACGTAAGTGTGTGTAGCGCCGGCGTCCCTTCATAATCCCTATTCTCCCCTCCCCGGCGTCGGATTACTCACAGCTCTGGCCCCCGGCCTGCGCTTCCTCCCTCTGCTGCTGCCTCCCGGGGTCTGCGCACGCCTGGCAGCCAATGGCTGGGAGACACTTATTATTTAAGGCACCTCCACCTGTAGGGAGGTGCCTGAGCAACTTGTTCACTCTGTTTTGTTGGCATGCTTGCTAGTTCTTAGGTCCCCTGTTATAGTATTTCTTCCAGTACCTGCCTGTACCTGCATTGCCTGCCTGTATACCAGTCTGTACCTACTTATACCCGTCTGTATACCAGTCGTAACTGCCTGCACCTGCTGTGCCTGCCTGTATACCAGCCGTACCTGCCTGCACCTGCCATGCCCACCTGTATACCAGCCGTACCTGTCTGCACTTGCTGTGCCTGCCTGTCTACCAGCCGTACCTGTCTGCACTTGCCATGTCTGCTTGTATACTAGCCGTACCCTTCTGCACCTGCCATGCCCGCTTGTATACCAGCCATACCTGCCTGCACCTGCCGTGCCTGCCTGTATACCAGCCATACCTGTCTGTACTTGCTATGCCTACCTGTATACCAGACGTACCTGTCTGCACTTGCCATGCCTACCTGTACACCAGCCGTACCTGTCTGCACCACATACCTATCAATAAACTGTAATAGTTAACATTGAGCCATCTTCTGCCTGCTCAAGATAGTTCCTCCTCAGCATAAGCCTGCAGCTGTTGTATAAGCCATGATCCCTTCTAAGCCTCAAAATGTTCAGTCATGTCCTCATTTGGGCAGTACTGTAACTCTAGAAAAGAACCCTCAGAAAATGGAACTTCACATCTATATACTTGGTTATTGGTTTATTTTTTTCCATCTGTGCGAGTCTCAGACATCTTTGGTTCTCATGAATACATTTTATTTCATCCTCATCAGCCTTGATTAATTCATTAGAGCTTCCCTGCTGAGAGCTGAGGTACGTCTTCCCAAAATGTGGGTTCATATACACTGACTGTGCTTGATTTGTAAGGGAGACGTACAGGTGGTTTACCTTTATTTTCTCTGAATGTCTTGGCTGTTTTTGTGGGTTTGGTTCTATCTGCTCACATAGTGTTTGGGATTACGCTGACTTCAGCCGTTTGTTCAGGAGTAGTCTGACCACTGTTAGTTTTCTATTTAGCAAGTGGGGCCCTTGTAAGCTTTGATTTAAAGGGTTATTCCCATTTTCATAAATGGATATTGTGTTGGATAGTGCTTGATTCTAAATAGGAGTGATTTTGCAATTTACTGCTTAATTTAAATTTTCAGCTGTTCTTGAGATATTTTACCACTTTTCTTTTGTTTACAGCTCATCGCCTTGGAGAACGACCACTACTGGTAGACAGCAAAACATGTGCTGCGCTTATAAGCTCTTTTTTATTGAGCTTGTAAGCATTTTTTAGAAACTGGCCAAGATCACTGGAGCATGCTACTACATCCTAATCTCCTGGCCAACTTCAGCGCGGAGAGCAGCGGTGGTCGGTCTCCTAGTATCACGGGTGTGTCAGGTGTAACAGACAGTCTCCCTGGATCTGGCTGTAAAAGGTCACTGCCTTGGCATTGCTGATGCCTTCTTAATCCTGCTTCCTTTAGGACCCAGCACCGACCTCCCTCCTGCTGCTGATTTGACATACCCTTGACTGGGAGTTAAAAACACTCAGTTTGCTCCAGGGAATCGCTGGTGATCGTTCCATGTACATCTTTGTTGGCTTGGAGCACTAGCAGTCGGCTAGTTTCTTCTCTGGTGCACTTGGAGGACAGTTGGCGTTATCTGTCTTGTGTCTTCTCAAGCTAACTGTATCCCCTTTGTTTGTCTGCCTTGTTGTCTTTAGTTTGTAGTGGGGCCTGACTAGTGCTCATCCCATCCTCTCCCTATCCAGGGCCTAGCTCTAGGGACATTCAGGGCTTAGGATCCTGCTCGTCGATAGGTTTGGAACCTATATAGGGACAATAGGGTAGGCAGGGTGATATTAGATCTGCCTAGGGTTCTTCACTCTCCCTTTCCCTAGTGTTTGGGCTTCCTCCCCCTCTTCTCTTCGTGTTGCACTTAGTCTTTCCCACACCATGTGTGGCATCTAGGCAACGAGCTGTAACGAAAAGAAAAGTGTTAATATCTCAAAAACAACTGCAAATTTTAAGAAGCAGTAAATTGCAAAAGTGTTAGTTTTTACAAGCTCTATCCGATAATATCCATCTATGAAGATGGGAATAATTACTCTTTAATGCAGCATTCACATCTTACAGAATTTGGACAAGTGAAGGCTATAAGATCCTTTGTCAGGGTCTGTTTTTTGCAGTTCCTTAATGCTTTCTAGATATCTATGCCACATGTGGATTTAGTCATTCCCAGGTCTTTTTTGCCCTTTTAATTCATTGTATAGCAAAGGAAACCATATGTTCATAGGAAGATTCTACATTCCGTACATTTTTAGATAAAAAGACCAAATTCCAAGACGTTTCCCATTTTTTCCCAGCGTTTTTTGCTGTCTCAGTCCTGCTAGTTCAGCAGATTGCAGTCTTCAGAGATGGGAATGCAGGGATCATGTTATTTGGCTGCGTCACCGCACAACTCCTCTCCTGTGATTTCCTTCTGCCCCCACATAGTCTGAAGAACTAAAGATGAATTAAGAGGCCATTTATTGCTCCGTGGTCACAACTGTTCCGAAAAAGAGGAAGTGAAGGTCGTTAGAGGTCATTATAAACAACTACCATTACAAATCTGCTTTCCCAAATTAGGAAATGGGCCGGTGACCATGGTAGAATAATCCCGAGCTCGTGTACCGAGATGTCCACTAACTAGTTATTTTACGAGGACCCGTCTCTCCTGACATAGCTGTACTTGATTAACAATGAAATACTAATACTGGATTGTTTTTTCTTAGAATTCTGTATTGTTAGGTTCCTCTGTTATTCCTCCTGGAAATGCATGAATAAATTGACAACTGGGCGTTACCATTTCATTTGTTATTGAATGTTTATTCCCAAAATATTAAGTTATTTCCTAACCATTGGATCGAGGACTAGTTACTGATAAATTAGTGTTACCTATTAGTTAGACCCTCTCCATTGATCTAGAGTTCGGAACCCTGAAATCCGGGAAACAGGCTCAGCTGACCCGTCTTGAAAAGAGTGGAGGTGCACATGCTCCACCTTTGCTTCATTCATTGTCCATGGGGCTGTCATAAAATGTGGAGCAAAGTTTTGGCTTTCTGCGGCAATCCCATAGACAATGAATGGAGAGGAGGACGAGTGTGCAAGACAGGGCTAAGCACAGCCCGGTTCCCGGGTCTCAGAGCCCCAAGCTTGAGATTGTGATGGTCAAGATCGCGGAGCTCCATAAATCAGTAATTTATCCACTGGTGTAACTAGAGTTCCACGGGCCAGGTGAAAATTTGGACCTGTGCCCTCACCTCTATATTGGTCAGAAGTAAGGGTCTTTGTAGCGTTCTAGATCATATGTTTAATAGTTTCTCCGTCCTGGCCCCTTCCTGTAATAATGTCTCTTATCCTAGACCCCTTCCTGTTATAATATTCTCTGTCCTGGGCCGATTCTTGATATAATGTTCCCTGTCCTGAGTCCCTTACTATAATAATGTTCCCCATCCTGATATAATGCCCCATATCCTGGACCCCATTCTGGTATAATAACCCCCATTCTGGGCCCCTTCTTGGTATAATGATCCCTTTCCTGAGTCCCTTACTGAAATAATGTTCTCTAACCTGGTATAATGACCCACATCCTGGGCCCCTTTCCTGTATAATGACCCCACATCCCGGCCCCAATTCCTATATAATGACCCCGATCCTAGCCCCCTTTCCTGGTATAATGACCCCTATCCTGGCCCCATTTCCTGATATAATGACCGCCATCATAGACCCCTTTCTTATATAATGACCCCCACCCTGGCCCCCTTTACTTGTATAATGACCCCTATTCTGGGCTCCTTTCTTGTATAATGCACACCACTCTGGGCACTTCCTTGTATAATACCCCCCATCTTAGGCCCCTCCTTGGTAATAATGACCCTCATCCTGGGCCCCATTCTGGTATAATGACCCCCATCATGGACCCCATTTTAGTATAATACACCCCATCCTTGTACAATGACCCCCATCCTGGGCCCTTCCTTGCAAAGTACCCCCCATCCTGGGCCCCGACCTTGTATAATGACCACCATCCTGGGCCCCTTCCTGGTATAAGGCCTCCCATTCTGGACCCCTTCCTGGTATAATGCCACACATCATGGGTCCCTTCCTGGTATAATACCCCATCCTGGGCCCCTTCCTTGTATAATGCTCCCCATTCTGGACCCCATTGTGATATAATGACCCCCATCCTGCTCCCCTTCCTGGTATACTGACCCCCATCCTGGACCCTTCCTGGTATAATATCCGTTCTGTTTTCCAAAACATAAAAAATAAACGATTCTTCTTACCTTCCTCCGCTCCAACATCGTGTGACGTCCTCTTGTGGCGCCCCTGAGGGTTCAGTCGCCACAGGGGTACTGCACCTCAGTAGAGGTGTGGTATCTCCTCTTCCAGGTAAGGATGGAGCATTTCTCGGGACCCTACTTCACCACTCACCACTCAACACTCAACACTACACCACTCCTGTCCTGTAGGGGGCCTAAACGCACCAGGGTGCTGCCCCGGTCCGGGATAGTGGAGATGGGGGGGGGGGGGGGACCAAAGATAGGGGGAACCATGTAGTGGGTGAGGGTGGAGGACACACTTTTAGGAAACACTTATTGTTTCATATTTAATCTACGGCCATCTTAGGTTCAAGGTCTTTGATTGTGGTCTTCGTCTCTGATTGTGGTCAACCGCCAGAGTCCAGCATAAGGCTACAGCCGACTGAAGATACACGGTCCTCGTTCTCTGGCCTTGAGACGAGGAGCGGGTCAGAGTTAACCACTGTCTCTACCCGGTCGAGGCTTAGTGGATCCCAGGAGGGATACGGACGGAGCGGCATACGCCACCTGTATCTCTCTACCTGCGTTTATCCAGTGGGACCCGGCCTTACACCTAGTTCTAACCACACAAACAGTCAGGAGAAGACTTAGTGGGAGAACTCACCAAGGAGAGGAACACACACCAGAGGGGTCTCGACAGGTGCTCCTGATCTACCTGGAAAGTGCTGGACCCCCTTCCCGGTGGCCGCAGTACACCGTGAGGAGCAGAGGGAAGCTTTGCAGCTGAAACTTCATCAAGTGAGTAAAAACCCTGGATGACTTCACACCCCGCTTCAGCCTGTTATTTCCTGCGCGGCGCTGCACCCACCATCCTTCCTCACACTGCCCTGAGGCCCGCTCCGCCTGCGGGGAGCCGTTCCATCTCAGCTGCCTGTAACACCGGCCTCAGTGGACTGAAGCAGCGTTGGTGTCCATCACCGGGAACCGTAGGTGGCGTAGTCGAAATACCACTCACACTTGAAAGCCCATTAAAAATCTTTTATGTGACCGCCCTGGGCACGGACCGGGTCCAGGCCGCGACTGCAACCCCGAGACACCTACACTGACCCGGCTCCGAGTAACCCCATTTCTCAGGGAGGGCCTCACACTCTCCTATAGCCGGCAGCTGACTTCAGCGTGCAGGCGACGAGCAGCCATGCGCAGCTCGTGACTGGCACGCCTCTGATTGGCCGGAGGCTTGTATTGCAGTGCAGGGAGCGGGAAGGTCCCTCCAATTCAATATACTTCAGCTGGATGTCCTTTGATGGTGTCGGCATGTCCCTTCCCACATGGGCACAGGAGCGGTCAAACCATCACTACGCCCCAGGCTGCAGCCAATCACTGAGCTGGGCGGAGGGCAGATGCATCCGGATTCAATCTTTAAAACTGTCAAGTCAAAAATGACCGGCGTAGAGGACTGGAGCGTCAGAACTGGAACAGAGGAGGGATTTAAAGGGTGAGCACTGGATCATTTTAGGAGGGATTTAAAGGGTGAGCACTGGGTCATTTTACGAGGGATTTAAAGGGTGAGCACTGGGTCATTTTAGGAGGGATTTAAAGGGTGAGCACTGGGTCATTTTAGGAGGGATTTAAAGGGTGAGCACTGGGTCATTTTAGGAGGGATTTAAAGGGTGAGCACTGGGTCATTTTAGGAGGGATTTAAAGGGTGAGCACTGGGTCTTTTTTTTTAATCCCATTGCCTCTTTAATTACCTCCTCTATTGATAGGAGCCTTACATAGCATGTGGCAGACCATCACTAGTCAGCAAATATCACGATCATGAAGTGACCCATAAAAGGCCGAATGTGCGTCTTTAGGAATGATCTAACCCCGTGACTAATGTCATCAATTCCCCCGATTACCGGCACAGTTACGCCAAATTGCTGATTGTACAAAGAAACCCAGAAATGTGGTCCCTTAATATTTTATGAGGCAGGATTATGAGATTGTTCATGGGTATTTGGATAGACGCAGTTTAGTGCTTTCTGTTTAATTCTTCGTCACTGTTCTACACGGGGGGGATCATTGTCTGGAGACGTTTCTACCTTTCAATCAATGTTTTTCCTTTGCTCTAATGAAGACATAAAGCCGAGATTGCAGTACGCTCCCCTCACCTATGTACTGGCACCTACATGGAAATAATTCAAATATCCATCCACGCGGTCACAGTCTATGTTACATGGATATTCCCATCCTAATAAGTAATAATAAATGCCATCAATTAAAGGTATTGTTCACATTTGGGGACAATTTTTTTTACTTAAATGCATGTATATCATTTTTGCAATTGGATGTCATTAAAAATTGTAAGCCTTTTGCCTCTATGTTGCACTGTCTCTTACTGGATGCAGAATGAGTGAACTGAGAATCCATCAGTGAGCTCATTCTGATGGTCTGACGGAGAGATTGCAACTCCTATTTGTCTTTTTTCTGAGCTCCTCTCAACTGATTTGTGACCACAGACCACATCAAAGTTGAATGTGAAGTGTGTAAAAGTCAAACGGTGCAAAAGTTTTAACAAAACCCAATAGCAAAAATGGCCTCAAGCCCCAAATACAAGCATTTAAGTAAAAAAAAAAAATGTCCTCAAAGGTGAACAACCCTTGAGGGTTTGATCTGTGTGATCCCAACAATGTATGGGGCACATACTGTAACTGTGTCATAGATACCTCCTCTTTCCAGGACTCATTGGCAGTGTCACCCCGTTAAAGTGAAGTTGCCGATCGCAGATGAGCACCACTGTGCAGAGAAAAACAGCATAGACGAGGATGCAGCATTGCAAAAATGCTGCTGCCCTGCTATTCTTAGGAACGGTGGGGGTCTTATAGATCTTTACACCCCCCCCCCCCCCAACGATCAACAAGGGAATCTGACAGTAGGATCAACACTCCCAAGCCGTCTATATGATCATGTAGGTCATATGAAGCTGAATAAAATGATACCTTGATATCTGCGATCCGATGTCTTATTCTAGAGAAATCCATGTTTTTCTTAATATGTAAATGAGCTGTTAAGATCTATGGGCCGGACATAGATCTCCCTAAGAATCCGCCTCCAGAGCTTATTTTACATGAGAAGGGGCGTGATCAGTGTGAGACATGTAGATCAGGTGAGCAAACTATCAGTCATTACATGTCTCATACTCTGGTAACGCCCCCTTTTATTTAATATAAGCTCTGGAGGCAGATTCTGATGTAGGGGCAGAGACCCTGATTCCAGCGATGTATCACTTAGTTTACTGGGTGCAGCAGTTGAGATTGAATCACAGTTTTCTCTGCTGCAAATCTAAGAGCTGTGTATAACCCCGCCCACATCACTGATTGGCTGCTTCCTGTGTACACTGTAAGCAAGCTGCCAATCGGTGCTGGGGGTGTGGTTGGCTAGAAGGTACAATACACCTAGTCCAGTAGTGATAATCTCCTGCTGATAAAACACTAATTTTATTAAAACAAAAACACAGCCCAGTAAGTGATATATCGCTGGAATCAGGGTCTCAGCCTCTTCATCATGCTGCTCTCAGATTACATAACAAAAGCCTGCTGACAGATTCCCTTTCATAAAGTGATCTGCAAAGTTTCATAACTTTCCATACTGAACAAAATTATAGCAAAAAAAAAAGTTTTGTTAACTCTTTAAACTTTCCCCTTCCTAAGACTTCGGTAGACAGGATCGTTCCATGAATGAAGCAAGATTTTAAAATGTCCCCAGAGAATCTAAAATATAGCGGTATAGAGATTGATAAGGTACAGACGTCTGGTCAGTCTCAGTCATCCTCCAAGTAAGAGGAGAAGCAGATACATGAAGCTAAGGAGATATCAAATACCTTGACATTGAAGGAAACCATCTCACCATTACATGTGCAACATAATAAAGCTGACCAAGATTTAGTTGTGTCTGACAACGGATATCATAAAGGCATTGTCCATGTCGTTGATGGACGTGGATGATGTCCATGTGAACGAGCCCTTAAATTTGACTCGGTCATGGTCTTTATTTTTTTTTTTTTAATTTTATATTCCTTCAGAAGTACAACACCACCATCTAGTGGCAGTTTTTATGTACTACATGTTATTCTCATTTTTTTTTGTCACGTTGGCATACCTCGATCCAAGGGCCTTTTTTGAATGATGTTGTTAAAATCCAAGCAGGAGAAGCTAGCTACTTCCACCTTCACCGACGTTACATCTAAACTAAATTTCCCAACATTTTCGCACTATACAGACTCGATCATTGGGGAGTGAGAGGTCACTTACTGCTAGTGTGAAAAGGAGTATATCCAATGGAGGCAGAGCACCCAGCAATTATCTGTGAGTTGGGGAGTCCTGGTCCCGAACCGACACAGTATCTTTGTCCTCACAATGGTGGAGCAAGGAACCATCAGCTCCCTGCTCCACCATACAGTCTGGGCATTTGAGGCTTGGCACGGCAGGAGTGATGATGATACTTGCTGCACAGCTCCAATCACAACAAAGACCACAGCAGCTCATCATGGGAGCGGGGTTCATTTTTTTTTCTTTTGACAGTGCACTAATCTGAGCGGACAGGAAGTGCTCCATACTGTGTGGGGCACTGTGGGGACATTATACTGTGCTGGGGGTATCATATTGTGTTGCATTATACTATATCGGGGCACTGTGGGAGCATCATATTCATCATATTGCAGGCACTGTAGGAGCATCATATTCGTTAGGGGCACTGTGGGGACATCATACTATATCGGGGGCAATGTGGAGACATCATACTATATCAGGGCACTGTGGAGACATCATACTGTATTGTAGGCACTGTAGGACCATCATATTCGTTAGCAGAACGGTGGGGACATCATACTATTTCGGGGGCACTGGGAAGGCATCCTACTGTGTTGCAGGCAATGTAGGAGCATCAAATTTGTTGGGGGCACTGTGGAGACATCATACTATATTGGGGCACTGTGGGGGCATCATACTGTATTGCAGGCACTGTAGGAGCATCATATTCATTAGGGGCACTGTGGGGACATCGTACTATATTAGGGCACTGTGGGGACATCATACTATATTGGGGCACGGTGGGGGCATCCTACTGTGTTGCAGGCAACGTAGGAGCATCTCTACCCTCACCTACTGTATCCTCACCCATCCCTTATAGATTGTGAGCCCTCGCGGGCAGGGTCCTCGCTCCTCCTGTACCAGTCGCTGCCACATTGTGTTCAAGATTATTGTAATTGTTTTTGCTATGTATATGTATACCCTTTCTTCACATGTAAAGTGTCATGGAATAAATGGCGCTATAATAATAAATAATATTCATTGGGGGGGCACTGTGGAGACATCATACTATATTGGGGCACTGTAAGGAGCATCATACTATGTTGGGGCACTGTAGGAACATCATACTGTATTGGGGCACTGTGTGGTAGGCACTGTAGGAGCATCATATTTGTTGGGGGCCCTGTAGGGACATCATGCTATATTGGGGGCATTATACTGTAATACTGTATTGCATTCAGTGTAGGAGCAACATGTTTGTTGGGGGCACTGTGGAGACATACTATATTGGGGGCATCATAACGTATTGCAGACACTGTAGGAGAGTCATACTGTGGTGGAGGCATTGTGGGGGCATCAGGCTATGTTGGGGGTCACTGTGGAGACAATACTGTGTTGGGGGTACTGTGTAGGCATCATACTATATTGGGGCATCATGCTGTGTTGGGGGGGCACTGTTGGGCCTTACACATGTGTTGGAGGGCACCTTGCGAACATCATACTGTGTTGGGGGCTCTGTGAGCACATCATACTATGTTGGGGAGCATTTTTGGGGCATTATACGATGTTGGGGGCACTGTGGGGAGAATATACTGTGCTGAGGGGGCATCATTGTGTTGCAGGCATTGTTCGAGCATCCTACTGTGTTGGGGGCACTATGGGGACATCATACTGTATAGGGGGAATGCATAGCAATGACAGTTTACTTTGTGAAGGCCATGAAAGGGGTACTGTAGTAGGTGGGCTTTGTGGAAGGTATGCTCTTTAGTGACTGTGTCTACAAGCAGGGACTCGGCCGAATTATTGCATTTTTTTGGTGGGGAAAGGAGATTAAGGGGGATGGGGCCTCAGCTACTGTATGAAAGAATAATTAGGACTCCAGGTGACCAAGTTGCAGGATAACCTCATGGGACCTACAGGATCTCCCACTGTTTCTCTAAGGCCACGGCCCCACTATCAGTATTTGGTCAGTATTTTATCTCAGGAGTGTGTGATAGAAAAAAGTGCACCAATTCTGCATTTATCACCCACTCCTGGTTTTGGCTCCCACTCCTGAGATAAAATACTTACCGAATACTGATAGTGGGGCCGTGGTCTAAAACAGGGAGAGGCAACCTAGGAGTTGTAGGGATCTTTTGTAGCAATTTCGGAGGGTTTTGAGACTTTCAACTTTAGAAATTATGAAACTGGGAAAGAAAGTATGCACAAATTCCTTCCTGACTGCACCTACAACAATCAGACTAGTTCTCTGGATCAACGTCCCATCACAGAATCTCATTGAGCTTACAGTAAAGAATCCCTAGTCTCACCGCTCACACAGTAAAGAATCCATAGTCTCACCGCTCACACAGTAAAGAATCCATAGTCTCACCGCTCACACAGTAAAGAATCCATAGTCTCACCGCTCACACAGTAAAGAATCCATAGTCTCACCGCTCACACAGTAAAGAATCCATAGTCTCACCGCTCACACAGTAAAGAATCCATAGTCTCACCGCTCACACAGTAAAGAATCCATAGTCACACTGCTTGTACAGTAAAGAATCCATAGTCTCACTGCTTGTACAGTAAAGAATCCATAGTCTCACTGCTCACACAGTAAAGAATCCATAGTCTCACTGCTCACACAGTAAAGAATCCATAGTCTCACTGCTCACACAGTAAAGAATCCATAGTCTCACCGCTCACACAGTAAAGAATCCATAGTCTCACCGCTCACACAGTAAAGAATCCATAGTCTCACCGCTCACAGTAAAGAATCCATAGTCTCACCGCTCACACAGTAAAGAATCCATAGTCTCACCGCTCACACAGTAAAGAATCCATAGTCTCACTGCTTGTACAGTAAAGAATCCATAGTCTCACCGCTCACACAGTAAAGAATCCATAGTCTCACCGCTCACACAGTAAAGAATCCATAGTCTCACCGCTCACACAGTAAAGAATCCATAGTCTCACCGCTCACACAGTAAAGAATCCATAGTCTCACCGCTCACAAAGTAAAGAATCCATAGTCTCACCGCTCACACAGTAAAGAATCCATAGTCTCACCGCTCACACAGTAAAGAATCCATAGTCTCACTGCTCACACAGTAAAGAATCCATAGTCTCACTGCTCACACAGTAAAGAATCCCTAGTCTCACCGCTCACACAGTAAAGAATCCATAGTCTCACTGCTCACACAGTAAAGAATCCATAGTCTCACTGCTCTTACAGTAAGGAATGACCATCTGTGATGATTAAACCTTCCTTTCTCTAGATGCAGAGGATGCTCCAATGACATACATACAATCATACGCAATTTCCATGACCGATGACTGTCAGGCGACATCTTCACCGATCGTAGAACTTGATAGTGAGAACAGGACAGGTGCAGAGCAAGGACCAAGGGGACTGCTGGGAGCTATTGAGGACTACAGAGGGGACAGGGCGCAGGCAGCCATGCCGTACAGGAGCGAGTCCATGCCCCCTACATTACAGGTCACACACTGTGATACAGATGCCGCATACATTGCCAGCTAAGCTGTGCTGTTCGAGATTGGTTTCCAGTCCGGTCTTCTTTGATATCAAATAAGTTTTATAAAGAAAAATTTACTCTGCCAGTTTATGTATACAGCTCCTATGCAGAGTTATGCATTCATGACAACAGACCCCATATAGCCTGACCCTGCAGTCCAACTCTTTTCTATCTGTTCCCTACTTTTCTTAAAGCGAATACACCACCAAATTTCACAATACAATATTAAAACATTTTAGATCTGATGAGGCTGGTGTACTTACTTTGATAATCCAGGTCGGACTGGCTGTATAATCCTTAATGAAAGTTTACGCTCAATTACCTCCCACCTGGCCTGATTGACAGCTCCTCAGTGACCACTCCCCTCCCTGCTGAGATCTCACACTGCTCAGTACAAGCTGCAGCTGTCAGGCAGAGACTGAACACGCTTAAATTTGAGAGCAATCTTTAGCCGGTCTCATGAAATGTTTATTTTAATATCAGGATACGGAGTTTCAAAGCAAGTACATCAGCCTCATCTGGTCTGAAAGGTATGTTTATTAAAGTGGGTTTTCCATAAGAAAAGTGGACTCAAAACTTTTATAAAAGTAATGTAGAAAAAACTCCTTAAACCTCAAAAAAAATCTGTGTAGAATAATATAGTAAATATACGAAATGGAGGTGGGGAGAGGAGGGGGGTGTAGCTGCAGATTTTTTAGCATTGTTGTGAAACAGAGGAGTGAAAAAGGAGAACAGCAAGAGGAGACATCAGATTAGCCCAGAGAAGACAGTGCAGAGAGGAGAGGGGGAGAAGAGGGGGATGCAGCTTCTTAGTTTTGCGGTGAAACAGGAGGGAAAAAGGAGAACAGCAAGAGGAGACTTCCGATTAGCTCAGAGAAGACAGCGCAGACAGGAGAGGGGGAGAAGAGGAGGATGCAGCTGCAGTTTCTTAGTACTGCTGTGAAACAGGAGGAAGGAAAAAGGAGAACAGCAAGAGGAGACTTCCGATTAGCTCAGAGAAGACAGCGCAGACAGGAGAGGGGGAGAAGAGGAGGATGAAGCTGCAGTTTCTTAGTACTGCTGTGAAACAGGAGGAAGGAAAAAGGAGAACAGCAAGAGGAGACATCCGATTAGCTCAAAGAAGACAGCGCAGACAGGAGGGGGAGAAGAGGGAGATACAGCTGCAGTTTCTTAGTATTGCTGTGAAACAGGAGGAGGAAAAAAGAACAGCAAGAGGAGACATCCGATTAGCTCAAAGAAGACAGCGCAGACAGGAGAGGGGGAGAAGAAAAGGGGGATGCAGCTGCAGTTTCTTAGTATTGCTGTGAAACAGGAGGAGGAAAAAAGGAGAACAGCAAGAGGAGACATCCGATTAGCTCAAAGAAGACAGCGCAGACAGGAGAGGGGGAGAAGAAAAGGGGGATGCAGCTGCAGTTTCTTAGTATTGCTGTGAAACAGGAGGAGGGAAAAAGGAGAACAGCAAGAGGAGACATCCGATTAGCTCAGAGAAGACAGCGCAGGTAGGAGAGAGGGAAGAGAAAAGGGGGATGCAGCTGCAGTTTCTTAGTATTGCTGTGAAACAGGAGGAGGGAAAAAGGAGAACAGCAAGAGGAGACATCCGATTAGCTCAGAGAAGACAGCGCAGGTAGGAGAGAGGGAAGAGAAAAGGGGGATGCAGCTGCAGTTTCTTAGTATTGCTGTGAAACAGGAGGAAGGAAAAAGGAGAACAGCAAGAGGAGACATCCGAGTAGCTCAGAGTAGACAGCGCAGACAGGAGGGGGAGAAGAGGGAGATACAGCTGCAGTTTCTTAGTATTGCTGTGAAACAGGAGGAGGAAAAAAGGAGAACAGCAAGAGAAGACATCCGATTAGCTCAGAGTAGACAGAGCAAATAGGAGGGGGAGAAGAGGGGGATGCAGCTGCAGTTTCTTAGTATTGCTGTGAAATAGGCTCAGAGAAGACAGTGCAGGTAGGAGAGAGGGAGGAGAAGAGGGGGATGCAGCAGTCATAGAAAAGGGACAGTAGGGGACATAAAAGGTCAGAGTGAGTGAACACCGTGCGCACACTCACCAATATATAAGTGATAATACAAATAAGACTCCAGTGCCGCGACATGTTTAAATATAATTTATTAAGACATTCAGCTATGTCCGTCAGTCTACATCCAAATGTACCACTAAAAAAAAAAGAGCAAATGAAACATTTCTCTAAAATAAAAAGTCACATCAGTGAGATCGACAGCTCAACCTCTCTTTACAGCCAATGTATACTAGTATAAATTAATGTTTTTTTCCTTTTTTTTTTAAATTTTATATCAAAATTCACATAAAAAAAGTGTTTTTTTCTTTTTTTTTTTTTTTATAAGTTTTTTTTTCTTCCACCTAAAGCCATAAATCAAATGTAAAAATTATTATCTTTTTTAAACACAACATTTCTGGCCAGGGCAAAAACAAAGAAAAAAAGTAACAAACAAAAAAATAAAAAAAAAAGCTAAAATATATCATCAAGGTGCTAGCTCTACCGATAGCCTCACTATGGCATTTGCTGAATTTGATCGTACACCAGAAGTATGTACTCATTTCCAAAAAGTGCAAATATCGCCATTAACACTGTATTTTTTTCCCATAGACTGCAGAAATACGATCCGCACGCCCCATTTCTGTGCAGTGGAGCTCATCCCATGGGTACATGATCACCTGAGCTCCAAATATACTTCATATAAGGGCTGTACAGAACTGCAATACTACCGAAAAATAAAAAATATTTTGCGGGGTCCATCATTTTAAAATTACAGTGATGCCCCAATTTTATTTTTTTTGTATTTTTATTTTTTTCCCAGATTGTTGTATATCGAGTGCGAGCAAGTGAGCATGCAAGCGTGCAGCCTCCCTTTTTTTTCACACTAGCCGTGTCAACCTTCCCCCATGCTTTTAGGTAAAATTTGCAAAAAAGAAACATGATTTGTTTGTGAGTAAAACGTTGATGGCCTAAAATTCTCCCGATTCGAAAAAATTAAAATTTCCAGAAATTTTAGAAAAAAAAAAATAAAAAAATTCCCGCACCATGGAAAGCACCCGTCGGCATAAGCAGCGCTTGTGTCCATTGGCAGTGGCTGGCAGCGATTATTCGGTTAGGTTCTCTGCTTTCGATACTGAAACTTGAAGAAAAAATAAAATAAACATTTGCGCATGGGGGGTAAAAAAAATAAAATAAAAAATTTTTGCATACGCTTCTGATGAGTGTCAGTGCTAAAGTCTCCACGTCGCCTCCGGGAACCGCGAAATGCCGCATGTGGCAATGATGGGATTTGGCTTGGAAATGACAAGTCCCAGCAGACAGAGCTCACAATCAGATCCCCCCATAAACCTCTCTGCTGCTGGAGAAACAGCTCTCTCTGAAGTCCTCGGCCTGCGCGGCATTCGAAAGGCCCGCAAGCTCCTCCCTGCTGTCGAGCCCCCCCGTGTCTTCCTGTAGACTGCCCCCTGTAGGTTCTGGACTTGTCCCTGTAGGTTCTGTGGACTGAGTGTCTCTGCTGTGCGCGGGCTCGGCACCGCTGTGCGTGGGCTCGGCACCGCTGTGCTCAGCAGGGGCCGCGTTGCCTTGTAATTCCCCTGATTGGTTTTCTGCTTGTGGGTTGAGTACGCTGGCATCAGGGGCCGGGTTGACAGTAGTTCCAGACTCTGCCACCGCCTGCTGGGACAGAGACTTTAGCTGGCAGTGACACAAGGGGCAGGACTCCTGCACGTACAGCCACTTCTTAAGGCATCCAGCGTGGAAAAAATGGCAGCAGGGGGTGATGACGGCCGAATTCATGTCCTGCGAAGACAGAGGAAAAACTTTATACCAAGATAGAAATACAGATCCAGAGCTTCTTCCAATTTTTTCCGGATGAGGTTGTAGCTTCTAAGCCAGGATATGCATATATTAGCAAATGAGCATTGCCATTGGATCGATTGATAGAGGGGTGGAACTAATGGTAATTACCTTCAATTAAAGGTTACAGTCTCTTGTTTTTTTCTGATGCGGTATGAATGACTCATTAAAGTTCTGGTGCGTGCACATGTCAGTGTGACGTTACCCCCAGAAGAAGGCAATACAGCCGAAACGTGCGTCGGGTCTCTGTGTGCTTCGGTCTCCAAGCAGGTATTTAGCTACTATTTACTATACAGCCTCATGTTGGTCTGGGAGTCTAGTGATGTAAATTTTGATTTTTCCATTTAACTGATTGTTTATATGGCAGTATTGACTATGTTTGGTGTTGGTCAACTAGGGGTTGTCCTAGTAGTGGACAACTCCTTTAAAAAGGTTTTCCTGGACTAGAGTTGTTAATTAGTACCCCCACGCTATTCGATAGATTAGCGGAGCTCCTCCTTACAGGACCCCCCTCCACCGATCCCATAGTAAGGTTAGGAGGTATTGAGACTGTGTTCTGAACGATGGCTCCCCCCACAGGACAGATGGAATATTACACATCATTCATTGCATTTAATGAGGCACAATGTAACGCACAGGTCCTCCGGTGGAACGGTCACTATGAGTGAGTTATAGACTTCTATTACATCCCCTGATTGTAAAGCGCTGTGGAATATATTGGCGCTATACAATTATTATCCATTCAGGGTGAGTCGGGTTCCCCCCATACATATTATAGGGTAAGTGGGTTCAGAAGACTTTAATGTGTAAGGGGCAGCTTTAGTAGACGGCCCTGCCACACACACACAGGGACGTACACAGATTTTCAGAGGTAGAAATCTATAAGACGTGCCAAAGGGGTGGTCCGAGATCAGGTACATCACCCATCTATACGGGCACTCACCTGATAGCAGATAGAGCAGATGTCGTTGTGCTGCTCCAGCTGCTCGTTGGTGGCGGTGGGTAAGGACTTGATCTTATTCACTGCGTCCCTGCGCAGGAGAAAGCTCTTCCAGCCGAGCTGTGCCCGCAGCCAGACGTTATAGTACGAGTGAATGAAGATGATCATGGATCCCATGACGGTCCACTCTCCGAACACCGTCTCCGAGACCCCATACGCCACCACGCACAGGGCCACCAGGAATTCCAGCAGCCGGTAAGTGCCGTTCACGTAGTAAATCACGTCGTCCATGTTTTCCACCGGCTCCTTCCGAAACTCTTCAATCATAAACAGAACGTAGACGAAGAGCGTGCCCAGAACCTGAGAGGGAGGAAAGGGCGAAACATCAAAAATTGTCCGCACCAATGATGAAGTGGAGGTACAAGGTTACAATAGCTACCCTGCCTTCCAGTAACAAAAAGTAAAGGATTTTAAGAAACATTCTTTGTCTCAGTTTAGTCATTAATGTCAGAAGTCTCAATCCACCGGCTAGAAATTTTAGATAAATATTCTGTCTTCCTGCAGCCACCACTAGGGGAGAGCTCGGGAGTATGCTGCATGTTTTCTAAGGCCAGATGCAGCTAGCGCCCAATAGTGATGACTGCAAACAGTGTCCAGTGAAAAGAAGTTATCACCTATCCACAGGACAGGTGAAAACTCACTGACCGATGGAGGTTTGACCTCTCAGAATGGAGAGCTTTTATCCCCGTTACATTGGACGTCCAAAAAATAAAAAATAAATAACAGTGTGGGGCAGCCCTGTAAGGCATGAAGTGGTCGAGCATTGCACGGAGAC
The DNA here is from genome assembly GCF_046119375.1 of Phyllobates terribilis. Classification (NCBI taxonomy): domain Eukaryota; kingdom Metazoa; phylum Chordata; class Amphibia; order Anura; family Dendrobatidae; genus Phyllobates; species Phyllobates terribilis. The sequence continues at coordinate 145,457,834 of NW_027362770.1, forward strand.
TCCATTTAATGGGGATAAAAGTGCCCTCGTTCTGCTGGTAGGTGCAAGTAACAGCAGTAGAAGCGCCCCCTAGATCAATAAGTTATCACTTTACCCTGCAGATAGCACCATAAAAAAGGCTATGAAGAATTTAAAGGGGCTGTCCAGTGAAAAAAGTTATCTATCGCATAGGTGAGAAGTTGTTGATTGGTGGGCGTTTATCCGCTGGGACCCACGCCAATCAGCAGGTCGGAAATCGGAAGGGCAGGTTGAACGCCCGACCACCGCCCTATTGATTCCCAATGGGGCTGCTGGGAAGCCCCATAGGGATTTTAGCGAGCGCACTGCCACTATTCCGAGGTTGATAAAATTCTGCCGATTTGAGCGAGTTCTCTGTATAAAGCGCTGGTAAGGCCGCACTTAGAATATTGTGCACAGTTCTGGGCTCCGGTGCTCAGGAAAGACATATTGGAGCTAGAGAGGGTACAAAGGAGGGCGACTAAGGTAATAAAGGGAATGGAGGGACTAGAATACCCAGAGAGGTTGTCAGAATTAGGCCTATTTACGTTGGAAAAGAGAAGGCTTAGGGGAGACCTCATAAACATGTATAAATACATCAGGGGGCAGTACAGAGATCTCTCCCATGACCTGTTTATACCAAGGATGGTGACAAAGACGAGGGGGCACACTATGCGTCTGGAGGAAAGGAGGTTCCTGTACCAGCATAGAAGGGGATTCTTTACGGTCAGAGCCGTGAGACTCTGGAACTCTCTGGGAGAGGAAGTGGTGATGTCCAACTCACTTCATGAGTTCAAGAGAGGCCTGGACGCCTTTCTTGAGAACAATAAAATTACATCTTATGCTTAGTGATAGTTAATTAATCCAGGGATTTAATCTGACTGCCAGATTGGAGTCGAGAAGTGAATTTTTCCTCAATGATGTAAATTGGCCTATACCGCATGGTTTTTTGTTGCCTTCCCCTGGATTAACGCTGCGGAATAGCTGCAGTGCACAAGAAATAGGCTGAACTGGATGGACGCTTGTCTTTTTTCGGCCTTATAAACTATGTAACTATGTGGTGGGACCCCCACTAATCAATAAGCCATAACTTCATCATATCCTTCTTTTCTTGTTGTGCCCACCAGCAGGTTGGAAATTCGAGGGGCAGGTTGAATGCCCGAAAGAAGCTCCATTCATTCTCAATGGGGCTGCTGTGAAGCCTCACAGGGAATGGAGTGAGCGCACTGCCACTCTATTCTAAGGGGGATAAAATTCTGCAGACTTGAGCGAGTCCAAGTGGTGGGACCAACATCGATCAGCAAGTCGGAAATTGTAGGGGCAGGTTGACTGCCCGACCACCAATCCATTTATTCTCAATGGGGATGCTGGGAAGCCTCATAGGGAATGGAGCGAGCGCACTGCCACTTTATTCTAAAGGGGGTAAAATTCTGCCGATTCGAGGCATTCCAAGCGGTGTGACCCCCACTGATCAATAGGTGATAACTTCACATCATATCCTTCTTTATGGTGCCCATAAACCTTAGACACCCGCCATCTCTCCAGACTCCGCCATACATGCTCGGCTGGTCCGAGTATGCATGTATTTTCATTAGGGAGGGTGGAGTAAGCTGCAGCCAGACTCCTCAGAGAGCTGCATTTATCCAGTGGAGATTACAGGAGACATTTTTAGACGCCGTTACCTGCAGAGATGTGAGGATACTGCTGGATATAATAATCAGGAGCCAGAAATCCATGTGGAAGAACTGGCAGATCATGTAGGCCATGTACGAAGGGAAGATCAGGAGGAACAAGCAGAGGCTGACGGCTCGGAAATGCTTCCACAGACTCCTGCGGGTAGAGATATACACATATATGTAACTCTGTCCTTGGGTCTCTGTGGACACTAAGAGATTTGAGCTTTACCCACTTGTCTCGAGAAGCCCCCAGAGCCAGAACGATGGGATCGGCGATCTCCAGCATGGACTGCAGGATAGAGGCCACCACTATGAACAGGATGATGCTCAGGAGGAAAGCGCGATGAACCACTTGTAGCTCGATCAGGCCCGTCTGCACAGCAAGGATCAGCAGGGTCACACCCTCGGTCATCCCCCTGGATGAGAAAGAGGACGTGATAAAAATGTGCTCATCATATATCCCCCCTACTGGAATCATGGCCGGTCATGATGGACGAGAGACCACGTGCACCCACCTGTTCATTGCAGGGTCGTTCATGAAGGCCCGATATCCCTGCAGATAAAACTTGCAGAGGGTCAGCACTCCGAGGGCTACGAACGAGACGGTAAACACCAAACCAAGGAGCGAGTATGGCGTACTACAGCACTCAGCAATACTGCAATGCAAACAAAAAAAAAATGCAGACATTAATAAAAGAGGCTCCAACTTTGAGGTTTACACTTCTTGAAAATGGCGAGATTGGAAAGTTGCAGATCTCTCCTGTTGTAAAACAGGTACAGAACCGGATCCTCACAGCTGAGGGTTTGCTACAGTTGTAGCCGGTGTGGACAATCCTGCAGGGATACGGAGATTTGTGCTGCCGCTGTATTTAGGTTTCCACTGAACACATTGCTGCAAAGTCCCAGCTGTGAGGAGTATGAGGTCTATGTAGATATTCAGCCTCTGGGAGCAAACGGGAACATTCGCTGTTAATTAAATCAGGGAGTGATCTAAAAAAATTACCAAAAAGTATATTAAGTTGTAATAATCGTAAGTTAATAACAGCGGTGGGGAACAGGTCAACTAGCCGGCGACTAGGCCTAATGATACTTATACTCTATCAGCCTACTCCGTCTAAAAGACTTTTCAGCAGACTCATTATCATCACAGACAGGATTACAATGACTGATAACACCTCTATACACAGTAGATAACAGGATCCACTACTTAAAATAGGTGATATCACAGTTCACCTCCTCCTACTGACCTTTATCCAGGACAGAGAATGCTCAATTAACTATTCTACACAAATAGCATTGGAAATATAAATAACATCCGTCTATCGCTACTAAAGTCCATGTGGAGGATAAAGTAGGAGCCTTATATCAGGCCTGGTGGCCGTGGTGACAATTGCAAGGTCTTTCAATCTGATCTAACCACTTCGCACCAGAGCCTGTTTTTGCCTTCGTGACCGGGCCAATTTTTACAATTCTGACCTCTGTCACTTTATGAAGTAATTACTCTGGAACGCTTCAACGTATTCCCCTGATTCTGAGACTGTTTTATCGTGACATATTGTACTTCATGATTGTGGTAAAATTTCTTCGATATCACTTGCGTTTGTGAAAAAACGGAAATTTGGCGAAAATTTTGAAAATTTTGCAATGTTCTAAATTTGAATTTTTATGCCCTTAAATCAGAGATATGTCACACAAAATAGTTAATAAATAACATTTCCCACATGTCTACTTTACATCAGCACAATTTTGGAACAAACATTTTTTTTTTTTTTTTGTTAGGATGCTCTAAGGGATAAAAGTTGACCAGCGATTTCTCATTTTTCCAACAAAATTTACAAAAACATTTTTTTTTTAAGGGACCACATCTTATTTGAAGTCACTTTAAGGGGCCTTTATGACAGAAAATACCCAAAAGTGACACCATTCTAAAAACTGCACCCCTCAAGGTGCTCAAAACCACATTCAAGAACTTTATTAACCCTTCAGGTGCGTCACGGGAATTTTTGGAATGTGGAAGAAAACAATGAACATTTAACTTTTTTTCACAAAAAAAGTTACTTTAGACCCAATTTTTTTATTTTCACAGGGGTAACAGGAAAAAATGGAATATACAATTTGTTGTGCAATTTCTCCTGAGTAAGCAGATACCCCATATGTGAGGGAAAACCACTGTTTGGGCGCACTGCAGGGTTCGGAAGGGAAGGAGCGCCATTAGACTTTTTGAATGTAAAATTGGTTTGAATAATTAGCGGACGCCATGTTGCGTTTGGAGAGCTCCTAATGTGCCTAAACATTGGAAACCCCCACAAGTGACACCATTTTGGAAACTAGACCCCTTAGGGAACTTATCTAGATGTGTGGTGAGCACCTTGAACCCCAAGGTGCTTCACAGAAGTTTATAATATTGAGCTGTAAAAATAAAATTTTCATTTTTCCCACAAAAACGTTTTTCATCCCTTAATTTTGCATTATCATAAGGGTAACAGGATAAATTGCACCATGAAATTTGTTGTGCAATTTCTCCTGAGCACGACCAATACCCCCATGTGGGGGAAAACCACCATTTGGGCGCACGGCAGGGCTCGGAAGGGAAGGCGCGCCATTTGACTTTTTGAATGTAAAATTTGCTTGAATAATTAGGGGACGCCATGTTGCATTTGGGGAGCCCCTGATGTGCCTAAACAGTGGAAACCCCCCACAAGTGAGGGGTCCAGGAATCTAGACCCCTCAAGGAATTCATCTAGGGAAGTAGTGAGTATTTTTTAATTTATAACATTGCGCAGTGAAGAAAACAATTATATTTTTACCACAAAAAAATGTTTTACCCTCAGATTTTACATTTTCACACAGGGCAATGGGTAAAAATGGTGTCGAAATGTGTCACACAATTTCTTCTAAACGCGGCAATACCCCATATGTGGCTGTATCGTACCGCTTAGCCATACGGCGAGATCTGGGGGGGACGGAGTGCTATTTGACAATTGGAGAACAAATTATTGTAGAATAGTTTGCGGACTCCGTATACACAGCCCCTAAGTGCTAGAAGAGCAGAATCCCCCCTCAAGTGACCCCATTTTGGAAATTATACCCCATTGGGAATTTACCTACAGGTGTAGTGACGATTTTGACTCCATGGGTCTTTTCCAGAAACAAGCAGCAGTGGATGCTGCCGAGTGAAAATTTCAAACTGCCGTTGAAGCGACCAGTACGCTGTAGTGACCAGTACGTTGTGCCCAGCTTGTGCTTCTGGAGACATGCACCTGTAAATTAGGCAAGCTCTCATCGCTACAGGAATGTAAAACATGTGGACCCGAAATGTAGTTTAGGCACATTGTGGGGCTCAGAAGGGAGGGGGGCATTTGGATTTGGGAGCACAATTTTCTGAATTTCTTTTGGGGGGCAAGGGCCATTTCGCTTTTCCAGAGCCTTTCTGCTACCAGTAACTTGGAAGTCCCTTATATTTTTAACAGATAACGGACCTGATTGGGGACTAGCTTTTTTTGAGGACTGAGTTGACATTTTTATTGGTGCCATTTCTGGGTACGTGACATTTTTTGATCGCTTTCTATTCCGTTTTTTGGGAGGTAAAATGAACAAAAAACAACGGCGGACCCGTGGGCCTCCGGCGGACCCGTGGGCCTGAACGGCACAGCGCCACACACTCTGTAATGGTCGCTGCCAGGAACTTCAGCTCAGCTCCTATTCTCTTCAGTGGGTAGTGGTCATAACAGCTGATTAGAGGGAGGGGGTGTCGTGTCTGACCCCACCAATCATATTGACCTACTATAAAGAGCCACTATGAAAATCCTAGTAGTTGATAGCCCCTATAAAGTAATTCTGATACAGCCCCATCAGTGTACAGACCCCCTATATTGAGGCCCTGACTGATACTGCAGTACAACCCAATTCTTGAAAACAGAGTTCAGCTGCAGTACCAGATACAGCATATGTACAAAGGTAGCGCTGTGTCTGGAAGGAATGCAGCCGTGTTTTTCTACTTTTATAGTCCTTGATAAGTAGAACTGATAGGCATTTTTTTTGTATAATTCCCCCCCCCCCCCTAATTTCTATAGTGATTGTAGAGAATACCAGATTAATCGCACCAGGACACAAACAATCCCTCGTACTCCCCAGGACAGAGGATCACCTGCACTACCAGCGTTACGGGTCTGACCTGCTCCTTTCCCATCTGTTTCGTCAGATGTCAAGTGGAAAATGAGTGAATATTTGATGTGCGGTAAGTGGGTCACGTAGAGAACGGAGCGCATGGAAACCTGGGACTGTTTACTGTCAAAACGCAGGAGGACCACACTGCAGAGCTGAAGGATTTATGGTTCGAACCGTGATGAGAAGTCTTGAGAAGATAAGATTCTGTGAATCCCTGTGGTGCAATGTGAGGTGGCCTCTGGATAGGGGCGAGTGGTTTAGGAAAACTATGATGAAAAAGTCAGGAATACATCAATCACTGGTAATTATTATCTGCATCACCTACCACCGGGTGGCGTCGAAGAGCCGTGGTCGACCTCGCTGACCAGATGTGGTTATAAGTTCTCAGCTGCGGTGTAAGGTGGGACCCAAAAGCACCAAAAATCTATATAGAAAGTTGTTCAACTTTGTAAATACATGGCAGAACCTCAAACCCAGGTCCATCAAACTTCAGGGATATCATCAAAAGTGATTATGAATCAGAGTCATCGGCTTTGGTGCATTTGAAAGTGACAACAGGATCAATGGAGGGAACAGCAAGACAGCCCCCAAAAAAGGGGAATAGTTGTACAGGTGGTTGCCACTGACCATTCCGGTCACCTGATCCTTCTTTGGTTTTGCTGGTGTCCAGGTCACTACAAGAATTATGGTGTATTATGAGCACATCCACACGTTCCACCATGAGGATTGTTAAGGGCATGGAGCAAATAACAGGACATGGCCTCCGGGATAAGGAGACATGGACAAGGACGTACAAGAGTTTTAACCCAGTAGGAGGATCAGTATCTGCTCCTGTGTGCAAGGAGGAACATGAGAAGCTCTGCCAGAGCCCCCAAAAATGACCTACAGCAACTACACGGATGCAAAACCAAAGAGTTAGAATCAATGATGGTGGCACGAGGACACAAGATCTTGTCGTGGAACTGTGCACCTCACCAGAATTGGCAGGTCCACATAGAAGTCCTGCTCTCTTCACGGATCGGATTCACACTGAGCACATGTGATAGACGTGCACCATTATCCAGCACGACCGGGTTTGACAGTGGGTCAGTGAAGGTCTGGTTAGGTATATTCTTGGAGGGAAGTAGAGAGCCCACTGTGTTAGACAACTGACCACCCTTATCAGGATGAAATCCTCCGATCTTACACTGCTGCTCCTGGTGCAGGACATTGCCTGGTCTCATGTTGCAAGAGAGTGTAGGCAGATGATGAAGGTATTCGTGCCCATGGCTGGTGCTCACCGTTCACCAGACCTGAATCCATGTGGCAATCTCTGGGACACTATGAAAAAGCGCTGCAGACGCCACAGGTGACCTGATCCCGGAATGAGAGGAGATCACCGTCCGCCATCTCATCAGGAGCGTGCTCAGACAACGCCACCAGTGCACACAGGCACATATGCGGTCAGGGTGGGTTCATACGCACCCAGAAGCATGTACGAGGGGGTGGGAAGTCACACACCCCACCCACAGGCACATACGGAAGGTGGAGGTTAGGGTGGTTCATACACACCCAGAGGCATGTACAGGAGGGGGGGGCTTAGGGTAGTTCATACACACCCAGAGACACGTAAGGGGTGGGGGGTAGCCCATACACACCCAGAGGCACGTACTACAGGGGAGGGGGAATCATACACACCCACAGGCACGTAGGACATATGTTGAATTCGATGGAGTAAAGTCTACCTTCAACCTTAAAAACTATGAGACATATGTATATAAAATGACTGTGTGCAATCAGACTACACAACGTGCCGTGTTCGCTCATCGGCCGGATATCTCTGGAATGTAATAATCTTTCCAAGTCCATTACCGCTTGGCTCTTCGGCTGAGCAGCATTCCAGTCCTGGATCTGAGGTCGGTGTCTGGCAGGTCACTTACGTTATCTGATTTTGATCAGCCGCACCTTAGCAACCGATATAAATATGGAGCAGGTTACGGGCGATGGATATGATGAGGGGCGACATCTTCTGATATTTGGCTGAACAGACCTTGCACTTGTAAGTGCTGCAGGATTAACTGCTATAGATGCTGCAGTCAACTGAAAGCGCAGAATATAGGGGGTTCCATAATGAGAGGGGTCTCCTTCTGACCCACATGATTCAGACGCACTGATGGGAAATGCAGTAGATATCGTATACCACGACTTCAGCAAAGCATTTGATAAAGTATCTCATACTATCCTTATTGAAAAACAATGACCAAGTATAAAATTGACAAGGCTACGGTTAGGTGGATTCATAACTGGCTCAGTGATCGTAGTCAAAGAGTGGTAATAAATGGTTACACATCCAACTGGAAGAGCACTTCAAGTGGGTACCACAAGGCTCAGACTTGGCCCCAGTATTGTTCAACTTTTTTTATAAATGCAACAATCAAATTTGCAGATGATGCAAAGCTAGGAGAGATAGCGAACACTAGAGATGAGGGTACAGAAGAATCTAGATAAGCTTGAACAATGGGCAGCGACTAATAGAATGGTATTTAACAGGGAGAAATGCAAGATTACACATCTGGGTAAGAAAAATGAAAAGTACATCTACAGAAGACTTAGGTATACGAATAGATCACAGACTGCACATGAGTCACCAGTGTGATGCAGCAGCAAAAAAGGCAAACACAGTTCTGGGATGTATTAACAGAAGCATACAGTCCAGATCACGTGAAGTCATTATCGCACTTTACTCCTCTTTGGTCAGACCTCATCTGGAATACTGTGTCCAGTTCTGGGCACCACATTGTAAAAAAAGACAAACTGGAGCAAGTTCAGAAAAGAGCTACCAGGATGGTGAGCAGACTGCAAACTACAGTGAAGGAAATAATTATTTGATCCCTTGCTGTTTTTGTAAGTTTGACCACTGACAAAGACATGAACAGTCTATAATTTTAAGGGTAGGTTAATTTTAACATTGAGAGATAAAATATCCCCCCAAAAATATCACATTATATAAATTAGATAAATTTATTTGCATTTTGCAGTGAGAAATAAGTATTTGATCCCCTACAAACCATTATGAGTTCTGGCTCCTACAGACCAGTTAGACGCTCCTAATCAACTCGTTACCTGCATTACAGACCGCTGTCTTACATAGTCACCTGTATAAAAGACTCCTATCCATAGACTCAATTAATCAGTCAGGCTCTAACCTCTACAACATGGGCAAGACCAAAGAGCTTTCGAAGGATGTCAGGGACAAGATCATAGACCTGCACAAAGCTGGAATGGGCTACAAAACCATAAGTAAGACACTGGGTGAGAAGGAGACAACTGTCGGTGCAATAGTAAGAAAATGGAAGAAATACAAAATGACTGTCAATCGACATCGATCAGGGGCACCATGCAAAATCTCACTTCATGGGGTATCCTTGATCATGAAGAAGGTGAGAAATCAGCATAAAACTACACAGGGGGAACTTGTTAATGATCTCCAGGTAGCTGGGACCACAGTCACCAAGAAAACCATTGGTAACACATTACGCCTTAAAGGTTTAAAATCCTGCAGTGCCCTCAAGGTCCCCCTGCTCAAGAAGACACATGTGCAGGCCCGTCTGAAGTTTGCCAATGAACACCTGGATGATTCTGTGAGTTATTGGGAGAAGGTGCTGTGGTCAGATGAGACAAAAATTGAAATCTTTGGCATTAACTCAACTCGCTGTGTTTGGAGGAAGAAGGATTAGTACAACCCTAAGAACATCGTCCCAACCGTGTAGCATGGTGGGGGAAACATTATACTTTGGGGGTGCTTTTCTGCAAAGGGGACATGACGACTGCACCATACTGAAGGGAAGATGGATGGGGTCATGTATTGGGAGATTTTTGCCAACAACCTCCTTCCCTCAGTAAGAGCATTGAAGATGGGTCGGGGCTGGGTCTTCCAGCAAGAAAATGACCCAAAACATAAAGACAAGGCAACAAAGGAGTGGCTCAAAAGAATCACAGTAAGGTCATGGAGTGGCCTAGCCAGTCTCCAGACCTTAATCCCATAGGAAACTTATGGAGGGAGTTGAAGCTCCGAGTTGCCAAGCGACAGCCTCAAAATCTTAATGATTTAGAGATGATCTGCAAAGAGGAGTGGACCAAAATTCCTCCTGACATGTGCGCAACCCTCATCATCAACTACAAATAACGCCTGACTGTTGAGCTTGCCAACAAAGGTTTTGCCACCATGTATTAAGTGTTGTTTGCCAGAGGGATCAAATACTTATTTCTCACTGCAAATACATTTATTAAATTTATACAATGTGATTTTCTTGATTTTTTGGGGGATATTCTATCTCTCAATGTTAAAATTAATCTACCATTAAAATTATAGACTGTTCATGTCTTTGTCAGTGGGCAAACTTACAAAAACAGCAAGGGATCAAATAATTATTTCCTTCACTGTATGTCCTATGAGGAGCGGTGAAAGGATCTGGGAATGTTTAGCTTGCAAAAAAAAGAGGAGACTTAATAGCTGTCTACAAATATTTGAAGGGATATTCCAGTGTACAGGGATCATCCGTATTCTCATTTACACACGAAAAGCAATGGAATGAAACTGAATGGGAGGAGACACAGATTCGATATTAGAAAACTAATTTTGACAGTGAGGGTGATCAATGAGTGGAACAGGCGGCCACGAGAGGTGGTGAGTTCTCCTTCAATGGAAGTCTTCAGAGGCTGGACAGACATCTGTCTGAGATGGTTTAGTGAATCCTGCATTGAGCAGGATGACTCAATGACCCTGGAGGTCTATGATTCTATGGGATGCCATCCACATTATAGGTGATAGAGGTGTGATCTGACCATCATATCTCCACCGACCGCTTCATTCACTTCCATGGAACTGATGGAGAGCCGAGGTCTGTACCCAGCAGACAGTGCATGGAGCAGTGGTCAGACATGCTCATCACTACATTGACACAGGGGGCTTTGCGATCGATAGGAGATGTGTACTCCAGTCGGAAAACCCTTTTATTACAATTTTATGAAAATATTATATGCCTTGTAGACGCACCTTGTGAGAAAGAGGAACAGCAGTCTCTCGCGGGAGGTCGGCTGGTCACGTGTACTGAAGTACGTGTAGATCTGAAGTGCGAACAGGACCAGCCAGAAGACCATGAACAGGACGGGGACCACCAGCTGATTCCAGAGCGACATCCCCAGAGCCAGGAGACCGTAGACTTCCACCACCTGCGAGGTTACAATATGGATTTAAATAACTCATGTGTCCTTATACTGCCAGGCAAAAGTGCAGTGCTCTTAAAATTACGGCAAAATTGGAGCCCATAGCCTGTGATTATAGGGGTATGATGGGAGTTGTAGTTGTGCAAAAACTAGAAAAGACTAAAATGGCAGTGACTCGAAGTTTTACACACCATAAACATTGAGGTTTTATCGATTAAAAAGGATATCAATATCTAACGGGTGGGTGGAGAGTAGGGCCAATTCTGATGAATCGGAGTCCTTTTAGGCAGAGGCGACGCCAGTCCCTACTTTACCTGAAGTGTATTGCAGTGTACAGACCCACAAGGTCCATGCGCTGCGATATACGCTGACAGCCAATCAGAGGCCAGCAGCTGATGTCGGCGTGCACGTGACCGGCGGAGCAGGAAAGTGACATCATGCGCTCCCGTCGCACACCGAAGTAAGCGGCCGGCTTCAGAAGTGGACGCCGCGTGGCGGGAGAGCGCTGGGAAGGTGAGTAGGAGCATTTATGGTTTGCTTTTTTTCGGTGTACTGAGCAACAGCGGGGATGATATACCAGGATGAGCACCAAAATGAGGACTATGTACCAGGATGGGCTGGGCATTATACTGCATGGAGGACTATGGGGGGCACATTATACTATAGGGAGGACTATAAGGGGTGCATTATACTATAGGGAGGACTATGAGCTGTGCAGTAGATTATAGGGAGGACTATGAGCTGTGCAGTAGATTATAGGGAGGACTATGAGCTGTGCAGTAGATTATAGGGAGGACTATGAGCTGTGCAGTAGATTATAGGGAGGACTATGAGCTGTGCAGTAGATTATAGGGAGGACTATGAGCTGTGCAGTAGATTATAGGGAGGACTATGAGCTGTGCAGTAGATTATAGGGAGGACTATGAGCTGTGCAGTAGATTATAGGGAGGACTATGAGCTGTGCAGTAGATTATAGGGAGGACTATGAGCTGTGCAGTAGATTATAGGGAGGACTATGAGCTGTGCAGTAGATTATAGGGAGGACTATGAGCTGTGCAGTAGATTATAGGGAGGACTATGAGCTGTGCAGTAGATTATAGGGAGGACTATGAGCTGTGCAGTAGATTATAGGGAGGACTATGAGCTGTGCAGTAGATTATAGGGAGGACTATGAGCTGTGCAGTAGATTATAGGGAGGACTATGAGCTGTGCAGTAGATTATAGGGAGGACTATGAGCTGTGCAGTAGATTATAGGGAGGACTATGAGCTGTGCAGTAGATTATAGGGAGGACTATGAGCTGTGCAGTAGATTATAGGGAGGACTATGAGCTGTGCAGTAGATTATAGGGAGGACTATGAGCTGTGCAGTAGATTATAGGGAGGACTATGAGCTGTGCAGTAGATTATAGGGAGGACTATGAGCTGTGCAGTAGATTATAGGGAGGACTATGAGCTGTGCAGTAGATTATAGGGAGGACTATGAGCTGTGCAGTAGATTATAGGGAGGACTATGGGATGCATTATACTTCTGCTATGGGGCCCCATGACCTCTACGTCCTAGTAAGTATAATGGTTTACTTTTTTTTCTCTACATTAAAGAACAGCAGCAGAACGGGAGATATATCTATCTATAAATATTCAGAGGAGGTAGTCCAACTCTTGCACCAGGGCCCATCAGACTCTAGCTACGCCACTGATTCTAGGTGAAATTGTAATAGCCGAAGATGATTTACCTGCACCAGCTCCCTGTATGCGGACTTGGCGAGATTAAAGGGCACAAGCAGGTTGGATGCTAAGAAATACAGCACTTCCAGTCCCGTGAAAATCATGGCAAACTTGTTAATGACGACTATGGTCTCCATTGGGACAAGGCAGAGACGAGCCAGCAGGGGGAGCATGTGAGCGGAGAAGAGCCAGATCTGCTTAGTCTTCATCACGCAGGAGCAAAGGGTGCAGACGACCAGCTGGCCTGCAAAGTAAGCGAGGCGGCACGGTGACATCAGATCAGACATTACAGCAGGTTCTGACAGCGGTATTTAACACGCGCCAGCGACGTGATCACGGGGCGCCGATGGGTTGTCATTACATATGGAGGTCAGGCTGATGTGCCTGTAATTACGATCCTCCTGTGATCGCCTGCGTTCATAGGAGATCGTGATTTCTGCTATATATAGCACTGCTATGTACAGTACAAGCGATCAGATCACGGTTTCAAGTCTCCTAAGGGGAATTTTGAAGTCTAGGAAAAAAAAAAAAAGTTTAAAAATATAGAAAAATAATAAAAAAAAATAAAAATAAAATCAAAAGCCAGAATTAAGTTTTTTGGCTGCTTCAACATGGAAAGAGGCGATTAAAATATTGTATCTACCCCACAATGGTATCATTAGAAAGGCAAGCTCAGATCGCAAAAATTAAGCCTTCACACAGCACTATTTCCCGAAAAATGAAAACGTTACGGGTCTCGGAAATTGCGGACACAAGCAAAAAATTTCTCTTTTTGTAAAAAAGAAAAAAAAATTTTTCCAAAAATGTTTTCACCACCTAAATAGGAAAAAAAAACTATACATGTTTGGTATCTGCGCACTCGACCTGACCTGTAGAATCACATTACCAGGCTAGTTTTACCATACAGTAACCATGGTAAATAAAATACCCAAAAAAACAAATTGAAGAACTGCACTTTTTTTTTTTGCAATTTCAACGTACTTGGAATTTTTTCCCCGTTTTCCAGTACACTATGTGGTAAAATGATTGGTGTCGCACAAAAGTACAACTCGTCCAGCAAAAAAACAAACCCTCATACGGTTATGTGGCCAGAAAAATAAAGTTATGGCTCTTGGAAGAAGGGGAGGAAAAGACAAAAACTGAGAAAAATCGCAGGGTAGTGAAGGGGTTAAGAAAAAGAAGCCATCAGTTGATGGCTGCAGGACCAGCTTCTCTCATACCATTAGTAGTCACCAGGGGCAGCGGTTGCAGAGGAATGGTGGCGTTACATGCTTTCCATGTTGATAGGCCCCATGGTCTCCCGACGCAAAACGCCCCATGGTCTCCAGACGCAAAACGCCCCATGGTCTCCAGACGCAAAACGCCCCATGGTCTCCAGACGCAAAACGCCCCATGGTCTCCAGACGCAAAACGCCCCATGGTCTCCAGACGCAAAACGCCCCATGGTCTCCAGACGCAAAACGCCCCATGGTCTCCAGACGCAAAACGCCCCATGGTCTCCAGACGCAAAACGCCCCATGGTCTCCAGACGCAAAACGCCCCATGGTCTCCAGACGCAAAACGCCCCATGGTCTCCAGACGCAAAACGCCCCATGGTCTCCAGACGCAAAACGCCCCATGGTCTCCAGACGCAAAACGCCCCATGGTCTCCAGACACAAAACGCCCCATGGTCTCCAGACACAAAACGCCCCATGGTCTCCAGACACAAAACGCCCCATGGTCTCCAGACACAAAACGCCCCATGGTCTCCAGACACAAAACGCCCCATGGTCTCCAGACACAAAACGCCCCATGGTCTCCAGACACAAAACGCCCCATGGTCTCCAGACACAAAACGCCCCATGGTCTCCAGACACAAAACGCCCCATGGTCTCCAGACACAAAACGCCCCATGGTCTCCAGACACAAAACGCCCCATGGTCTCCAGACACAAAACGCCCCATGGTCTCCAGACACAAAACGCCCCATGGTCTCCAGACACAAAACGCCCCATGGTCTCCAGACACAAAACGCCCCATGGTCTCCAGACACAAAACGCCCCATGGTCTCCAGACACAAAACGCCCCATGGTCTCCAGACACAAAACGCCCCATGGTCTCCAGACACAAAACGCCCCATCAGCACATACGAAGCTATTTAGTTTGGGTGAGGAGAACCGGACATCGGGGTCGATAGGTGTGAAATCGGCAGTCTCCTAGAAGATTTTGCCCGTTTCTTTCGTAGCCTTACTAGCATGCCGTGATATATGTAGTAGACGGCACTCACCTACTAGCGCTGTGATGAACCTGTTCATAGACAGTGGCTCTAGGTGCATTGGTCCCTCGTAACCGGACTCCAGCTCACTGCGGACATAGTCCCTAAAACACCAAATGGAAATAGTCAGCAAGTTCAGAAAAGTTTTTTTTTTTTTTTTTTTTTAGAGTGGGAAAGGGTTCGCAGGAAAATCGCAGCCTGCATATTTTGGGCCAGATTGGTGCATGCAATGTAAAGGGTAGCTCTGGGGACGATCCACAACGCAGATATTACAATTTGAGAACTTTACTAGCCCAATTTTCAATACTGAACTAATGCATATGATGCCACAGAGCTGCGTCTTCGCCTTGGCAAACCTGTTCGGTCGCATCTGAGAAAAATTGGTCCGATCATGTTGACCAGAGTGTGTGATCCGATTTTCACGGATGAGAACCGAACAAAAATTTCTTCTCCATTCTGTTAGTCCGTGAAAATCGGATTGCACTCAGATGTCATCCGAGGGCAATCCGATGTTTCCCACAAACTCTTATGTCCCAGAGTTTGACCTCTAGGGTGTACTTACCTAGAAATCTGGTGTCCGGTATACAACATTAAAGCGGTGACGACGTAGAGGTACAGCTTAGCGAGGTGCTGTCGAGGTAAAGTCAGAAGGACGACGCTCAGGATGTAACCTGCAGAAGTTAAATGAAAAAAAAAAGGACAATCTGTAAGGACGATGTGACCGGAATAATCATGAGGTCCGCGGAGATAAACGATCGATACGACAGGTGTCCTGTCAGCAGATCGTGCAACGGAGGCTGGAAAGATGCTGACCCGTAGATCTGATAGAGCGAAACGACCGTGCGGAGGTGGAAGGGACACGTCATAAAACTTACAGCGTCCAGCGGCTTCTATTTTAAGGCACATGATAAGGTTTTATCAGATCTGCACCATATATAGCCCAACATAAAGCCATAAAGGGGAACAGGTTGTATCATAGGTCACTAAATGTGCTGCTCTACTTACTAGAGAAGAGTCGGGCAGCATCCGGTAAAGCCCCAGGACTCTTCTTCAAAAGTCTAAACATATATAACATATACAGTCATGGCCGAAAGTGTTGGCACCCTTGAAATTGTAGTATTTCTCCGAGAAAATTATTGCAATTACAACATGTTTATTTGCTTTGTGTGTATTGGAACCAAACAAAAAAAAATTAAAACTGGACATAATTTCACACAAAACCTCATAAATGGTCAGGAAAAAAAAATTGTTGCCACCTTTCCAAAATTGTGGGTAAACAACTTTGTTTCAAGCATGTGACAGGTGTGGGCAATATGAAAACTACACCTGAAACCAGATAAAAAGGGGAGAAGTAGACTCAGTCTTTGCATTGTGTGTGTGTGTGCCACACTAAGCATGGAGAACAGAAAGAGGAGAAGAGAACTGTCTGAGGACTTGAGAACAAAAATTGTTGAACAATATCAGCAATCTCAGGGTTACAAGTCAACCTCCAGAGATCTTGGTGTTTCTTTGTCCACGGTGCACAACATATGCAAGAAGTTTACAACCCATGACACTGTAGCTAATCTCCCTGGATGTGGACAGCAGAGAAATATTGATGAAAGGTTGCAATGCAGGATAGTCCGGATGGTGGATAAGCAGCCCCAATCAAGTTCCAAAGAAATTCAAGCTGTCCTGCAGGCTCAGGATGCATCAGTGTCAACTATCCATGGACATTTGAATGAAATGAAGTGCAATGGCAGGAGACCCAGGAGGATCCTACTGCTGACACACAGACAAAAAAAGCTAGACTGCAGTTTGCCAAAATGTACGTAAGCCAAAATCCCTCTTGGAAAGCGTCTTGTTGACAGATGAGACCAAGATAGAGCACATCATTCAACTGTTTACTGAAAAAAGAATGAGGCCTACAAAGAAAAGAACACCATACCTACAGTCAAATATAGTGGAGGTTCAATGATGTTTTGGGGTCGTTTTGCTGCCTCTGGCACTGCGTGTCTTGACTGTGTACATGGCAAAATTAAATCTCAAGATTACCAAAGGATTTTGGGTTACAATTTAGTGCCCAGTGTCAGAGAGCTTGGTTTGCGTCCTAGGTCATGGGTCTTCCAGCAGGACAAAGACCCCAAACATACTTCATAAAGCCCCCAGAAATGGATGGAAACAAAGTGCTGGAGAGTTCTGAAGTGGCAGCAATGAGTCCGGATCTAAATCCCATTGATCACCTGTGGAGAGATCTTAAGATTGCTGTTGGGAGAAGGTGCCTTCAAATATGAAAGACCCGAAGTTGCCAACAATTTTATCTGGCTCATTATCGGGTTTTTGTGTGAAATTATGTCCAATTTGCCTTTATTTTCCTGTTTTTTTGTGTTGTTCTAAAACACAAAAAAGGACTTGCATACGGGACTACTTAATTTTTCCATGTCACTTGACAGCCTGGAAACTTTCTTGGCATTTGATGAAATCTTCTGAGTGGAAACGAGCATTTCTGCAAATACACTCTGAAGTGTCGAAGGCGCCGGTGGTTTGGTCACATCCTGACTTCAGTCACAAAGAGATGAAGCTTTTTTTTTTTCTTTTAGTTCCTGGCCTGACGGCTGCAATGCAGCCGTGATCACATCAACACCTGCTAACACAGGGAGAATCCTTATATTCTTTATTATATTATCTTTCATGATGTTCTGCAGCAGCTGTGGTGCACATTATGAGGTTCTAAAGGGCTGAAAACCCTATTTAAATAGCTGCCAAGCACATCCTTTAGGGTGTGTGCACACAACGTCTTATTTTAGGGTGGATTCTATCTGGAATCTGCCTGAAAAAGTGCTAAAAAAAACAACCCACAAAGAATTAAAACTTGCGCTGCAACGACAAAACGGCTTGCTGTGCACATGTTCCGTCTTGTGTCGCTTCTTTAAACCGTGTCAGGCTTCGAAAAGCCATGAAGTGGCTAAAAATAAGTGACCTGACCACTCTTTCACTTGGGAGACGCCACGATTTTAATTATTGAGAGTGTGTTAAAAAACAAAAAAGCCGTCATAAAAAGGCATCTGACAAAATGCTTCAGGCAAAACACCGCCGGGAAGTGTAGTGTCCGTGCTGCGCCGCGCGTCTCTGTATAACTATGGGGATTGTCGATAGGAGATTACCTCTGACGTGTATTACATCATTTTAGGATTCACCGAAATCATATAAAAGTGAGTCAATATTGATCTTTGCCAAATCAGATCTCTTGCTTTGCTCTGATGAGGGGCAAACACCCCCGAAACAAGCGTCTGCAAATAGAGATTCTGGTCCGGCTTTTATCCAAAGTGATGTGGCAAGGCTCGTAAAAGGGTGATATTGACTATTAGGATTGCTACTTCCAGTAGAGTTCTAGCCCTCGTGTATTTAATCGCATGGCCTATAAGTCTCCTTACACTGGCATGCCAGAACTGTCAGTCTCAGCAAGGAGAAAGATTACCCCTTAGACCTCATTAAGTTCTGCAATTATGCCCATGATGCAATCAAATATTTGCAGCCCACACCTATACATACCTGACTTATATAAGAGTGGAACTTAGGAGGAACCGAATACCTCAGTGACCGCATTCCCCGGCGTTACACGTCAGTGCTGAGTAGTATCGAATACACTTTATAATGGAGCTCGGATGTGAGATGCCCTATAGATAATCTGGGACATCTATCGGTAGGGTGTATCATATATACGGACCTTATTGGACAGGATGCACTTCTAATGCAGACTTTTCCTGCTTCTATGCAGTGTGAACCCATTCACTAACATTAGTAAAAATTAAAAAAATAAATAAATAAAATAAATAAACCCTCCCCCAACAATCTGGGAACTGATATCCTTGCAGACAGGTAAGAGGGGTGATAAGGAAAAGCTCCTGGTTTCCCTCTGGGGGTCACTGGAGGCCATATAGGGGAGAGGGGACGGCCTCAGACAGAGCTCTTAATCCTGATCTCCCTCGCTGCGCCCCCACCTCCCGCGCAGAGACAAAGACCCACCTCCACCAAACAGAAAGACGATCCCCGACCCAACGTACCGACATAATGCAGGTTGAGCGCCAGGTATTTGTACTGGAAGAGAGGGTTGTTGTTGAGGTTACTTCTTTGGATCTGCTGGAAGAAGGAGCTGACGTCCCAGCGGTACAAGACGTCTAGCAGCATGATGCTCGGCACGCGCAGGGCCACATTCAACATGGCCTCGAGTTTCTCTTTTGCGCCCATGCTGGTTCCCTTTGGAGCGAATTAAAGGCAAGCTGCAAAAAAAAAAAAAAAAAAGAAACGCACAAAAGGTTGGAAGTGTTAATTATCGCATAAACAGTCTGTCAGAGGATTACACGGCTCTATATATAGCGGGGAAAAACCTGTGCACTACTATGTTTAGCAGCGCCACAAACATCCAGGGAATTAGCAGCGCGCGTCGGGGTGTAGGTGATCCTATTATAACTTGCCATTTATAACCAAAAGCAACCCGGGAAAAATAGGATGATTTTTTAATGAAAAAAAAGGCTTTAAAAGTGTTTTTTTTTTTTTTTTTTTACAGATTAAAGGGTATTCCCAAAGGTAAAATTTTATGGTGGGGGGGTCAGATCTGTGGATCCTCGGTGATCCTGGGAATGAAGGGGCCTCAATATTGGGGTATAAGGCTGCACCCCCTCTAAATTTACTGCACCCAGGCGCTGCAGGGAACTTCAGCAGACCGTATTTGTTCCTGACAGAGTACCAAAGGGCAATAACCTGACGAGAAAACGTGACGTCGCTCCGGTCTGGTACAATGCCTCCATGTGTTATCTCCCACAGACTCATCAGAGGAAAGTTCAAGGAAGCCTCCAACGCTCCTGTATGTCAGCGAGATAAGGAGGCCGCTGTCTGAGCTCACCACTCCCATCCAAAGTGTAGATGTAGCAGAGCCGGACTGGTCCATACAGTATATATCATCTATGTTTGGAGCCTGTTGGAAGCTATAATCAGGATTCCTTATGTTACCCACTCAGATAAGCAGAAGCACCTGGCAGCCACTTATCCCCTTATCTCTACTGAAATATTAGGGGCAGCTATTGTACATGGACGGGCAGTCAGGCAGGAAAGGTACAGTCAACAGCTGAAAATAAAAGTCTCGTCCAACACAATAATGGCCGACGTGACGATGGAAACTGAGCACAGGCTGCCAACTCAGCGATTATATAATAGAGACGTTTACCTAATCCAACATTAAAAGGGCAGGAAGATTAAAGCCACAAAGGAAAACCCCGAGCCGTAAAGTAAACAGTTCTAGACATCAATCACTGAGCAGTGCGGCCTGGGACATCGAAGCACAAAGTCATAAACAGAACCGCCATGGGCACGGAAAACGGCTACAACCTGCACCGCCGAGGGCACGGCACGAAGCCCCAACCTGCACCGCCGAGGCCACTGTGAGGACGCTGGTGCGGAGTATCCACATTCATCCTACAGGTTGCACAAGGGCAGCAGCATTGACGTTAAGGCGGGTTGTACCAAAATTTGGCTTAATTGGTCCTTCTTTCATACTCTGCACTTGTTGCTGCATTATTGGTGGTCCCTCATTATCTTCTGGATCCCTCCATATCAGCCCCTTCGCTTCTCACCCCAGAAAAGGATATAGGGTACAAAAGCCCAACAGGTGCAGCGGCTGGAGAAGACTCCCACCCCATGCATGTAAACCACCCTAAAACCCACGGGCCAAGGTGCGGCCTCCCCCTCTACACCACAATAACCCTCCATCGTCGCCCGCTCATGGCGACTGCTTGTCCACGGCGTCCGCACCCCTCCGTCGCTCAGCCATGCAGTCCGTGCTTCGCCATTGCTCACCCACGGCGACCGCACCCCTCTGTCGTCGCTTGCCAACGGCTCCTGCGCTTCTTCATTGCTCACCCACGGTGCCTGCACCCCTCCATCGTTCGCCCACGGCCCCTCCGTCGTCGCTCGCCAACGGCGCCCCTTGCCCTTCTGTCGCTCACCCCTTCGTTGCTTGCCCACGTGTCTCCATTGCTTACCCACGGCGCCCAGGACTCTTCTTCACTTGCACTCAGCCAGGGCCCCCCCCCACACACACACACACACACACACACACACACACACACACAGTGTCAGCCAGGGCGCCCCCCCCCCACCCACACACCCACACACACAGTGTCAGCCAGGGCACACACACATATACACACACACACAGTGTCAGCCAGGGCGCCCCACACACACACACACACACACACACACACACACACACACACACACACACACA